>NC_068295.1:27557556-27865939 GCF_025860055.1 Xyrauchen texanus
TTCCTGATTGAAGGTATCTTCTTCATGATGTTGGTTGAGAGACAGTCTCGCATAGCCAGATCTTTGACTAAAACGGCAAAGGTTTGGGATCTATAATAGCTTCAACTGGACAAGAACCGCCCCACTTAAGCCCTCTAACTGACATGTAAAGCGATCAGTTACAGTTGATTTAGTCATAATGAGACGTTATATCATTCAATAATAAAAGACAGTCATGGGGACAGATATAATTTATATGATGAGTTTCTGTGAGCGATTGCACAGAAAACACACAGGAGAAGAGCAGATAATGTGCAGAGAGTCTAAGTACAGCACAGAAAACCTCATTATAGAGTATTTCACAGAACTAAGTAAATAATGCAGAATATGCAGATCTGCTCATGGATTCATGCTATACTTTCTGCTATGTGCTTCAAGTGAAACTCTGAATATCTTTAAATTATTTGATGTCACTAACCTGGCAAACTTGGACAAATATGGTAATTATTTTGCTCTCAAAAGTCTCATGGTAACAACGCAAAACCTTGTGAACAAGATTCTGTTTCCAGGAGTACTGATGAAAAGTCCCGTGTGGCTCTACTTGCGAGAGATCTTTCAAACCAGCCAATCAGATTAATGCTAAGTGGTTCAAGAAAGCGTTTTCCAATTTTGTGTGTTATGTGCATCAGATGGTTAGTTCTCGGACTGCGGGGAGTCTGTGGGCGTGCAGTCTGAGGCTGAAATTAGTTGAGAGTATGTCTAGGCAAAGGTTTGCAACTTTAAAGAATTAAGACACTATTGATTTATTTAACATTTATTGGTCAATAATTAAATTTGTGTTATTTAAAAGTTTTGATGACTTAACTGTTCTAATATGTGGAAATCAGTAATAATAAAGAATGAGTAGGTGTGCCAAAAATGTTGATTGGTTTTCTTTGCTTTTGTTGTTTTTAAAAACATGGTGTAGTATTTGTATAGCTGCAGTATTGTTGGCTTATTTGTTAATATTCCTAAATGAGGCCAATAAAGAATTGTTATTTTTTTATTGTTCTTTAGTAGGTATTGAATGATCAGATTTTCATCAAGTTTGTTCTGCAGGTCAAGCACATGCTCATTTGCAGGGTCCCGGGACTAACATTTATTAGATCATAACAGTATTATCCAGTATTGTTTTCAGCTGTTTTTGGGAGGAGCATGCAAACATTTTGGGTCAACCCATTTGGCTATGGTGAGGTGGAAACTCATTGTAGTTCTCAGTAGCCTATACTCCTGGCTCACAGAGAAGAACTAGCAGCCATTTTGGGTCAATTCATCTGGCTGTGTTGTCTTCACATCTGTCCATTTGCCACAGTCACAGCTGCCTCTGGATTCAAGTCTTGCTCCATTGCCAAATAAGATAAGCAGATGAAAAAATAATTTTCTCAATCACTGTCTTAGTAATATTTCTTTTCAAATGTGAGTTAGCCATATGTTTGTGTAGCTTAAATCAGATTCAGTTATATTTTACAATATTATGTTAATTAATTCTCATCAGGAAATAATTATTATAATTTCTGGTTGATTCTTTCTTTAAACCAGCATCAATTCCACATTTGCTCCTAACTCAATCTTACAGATTGCATCTGCAACTAAAAACACAGATAAGAGGGAGCAGAGATCAGGTGTACTAATAGGCATTGGCTAGTCTAACAGGTAAGTAAGAGTATGAGATCCAAGGCCTGTGGTCAGCCACCTCTGTGTATGCCGCAGTAGAGCCATCTCTGGCCTGGCGGAGCTGGAGGGTTTAGCGTGGATTCGGCCGACTGTGTCCTCGCTGCCTCTGGCAGTCTTTTTTTTAACTAAGCAAGCCAAGACAGATTGCATGTATTTTATACGGCTTATCTCTCCTCCAAGCCTCAAGTTCCTCCTTCTTGCCACTATCTGCAGCATGCTGCTGATGGGAGCCCCATAAATTCAGTGGACTTAGTGATTTGTCAATCCAGCTGTTGAGATTTTTTATTTCTCCATTTTTTTCAGTTTGTACACAGAAGGAACTAAATCTGCCTCATTTGTTCTGATATGCTGTATAAAGTGACCATTTATTTATTTTATTTTTTTTTGTTATTGCTGTTATTTAATGTTTGTGAGTCCTCTTCTCATTGGAATGTCCTTAAAGAAAAAAGAGTGGTTGATGTGTAACATGATCTTGAGTTTTTCAAAATGTTCAAGGTTAAAATTTACAGTATGTAAAATGGAAAGTATATTTTAGGGATTTTAACTAGTCACCATAACCCCCCTTAACTATTTCATTTTAAATGATCCTGCAGTGTGACAAATGCATTTTTATTAAGTACAAAAATACAATGTATTAATATGAGGTCATAAAAACGGCATACATACAATTTAATTAAAAACAAAATTAATTAAAAAAATTTTTATTAGCAAAGTTGTAAGCTAGTTTTAGATATAGAATGGCATTACACATGACATATCAACAAAAAAAATATTTCATGTGATCTAAACCATTTTGAAATATATTTTTTTCACACTGAAATTAATTTACATTAAATTAATTGGTATTATATCTACCTCAGATTTGGAATGAATTGGTTATGGCGTATTCCCCTCATTAGCAGTTCGTTTTGAATAAAAGCGCCTGCTAAATGAACTTTTTGTAGAATATATTTTTTGTGCATATGTGTTTCAACTTTGAGAAAGAAAACCTTGATAAAATTGTGATTTGTTTATGGTCTATTCGAGAGAGCTGTGAGTATTTGTTTCCTCCCAAGTTATTTGCCCAACGTTAAACAGATGCTAAATCACTGAACATCTTTCTCAAAAATCACATAACCTCTCTGTACAGGTGGCAACACTGCTTCTGCATCTTCATGTAATGCAAGACTGACTCGATGCTCTGTGGGGGCCATATCATCTGTTGCAGGGCTCCCTGTTCTTCTATTCTATTGTATTTGCAAAAGGAATGTCTTTATTGTATATTTCCTATTGACACACTAAAGCTGAAGACAAATGCTTTTGTGAATCTTATGAGCCTAAGACACACACACACACACACGTGTGCACGCACATGCACACGCACACACACACTTTTTTATTTAAACCAGTGAAAATGCAAGACAGTACTACTATGATGAATAAATACTTTCCAATGTAAATATCTTTTTTCATGTTGTGGTAATGGGAATTCGGGGGTCAAATGTGCATAACCATAATGAAAATAATGTCACAATATACAAATCTTAATAGCCCTAAAAATAAGCTTACATTTTTAGAAGCAACTTATAATTACATATATATATATATATATATATATATATATATATATATATATATATATATATATAATTTGGAGATAAATAGTACCGGGATGTTTTCTGGACAGATTTTGTGAGAATCCACACCCAAGCGTGTTACTGTAAGCTGTAGGATGAGATTAAATTATTTTCTATGGCAATGAACAGCATGCCTCAGATGCTTTTGCAAAAAAAGCAAATTCGTTGCCACAATTTTCTTTCATTTTTAATTGTTTATGTGAATTGTTACAAAACAGCAATTGCCTCACCTTTTTATATGATTACCACAGAAAAATATTTCATCTTGTCCCTAGATTTAATGTATGTTGTATATTCCCTGATATATTCCTTCAAGATATTGCAACAGCATATTTTTTATTTCAAAAAGTGTAAATGCCAAAAACCTAACCATTCAGTTTCCTCAGAGTTTGCGAGAGGAGTGTATCAATAGTCGGGTTAGCAGTGTCTGTCTGTTGCACTGGCTTCAGTTAGTCTGGGAGCCAGCAGATGGTGTCCTTTCACCAGGGTCAGCAGGGAAGCTCTATTCTACCTTCAAACCCTGCTCCAAATCTCTCAGTAGTGGGCAGAGGCAGCAGTGGCCAGGCCAGGCCAGCTCCGTGCACTAAGCTGTATTAAAAACCTAATTAAGTTGCGTGCCAGTAAATGGAGGGAGGTTATTGGATTTGCAGCCTTAGCTGCTGGACAGCCTTCTAATTTAATCAGACTCCCGTTGTGATTCCAGCTTCAGAAATGACTACAGGAGGTTGTTTTTTCTTCTTTGTGATGTTTATGTGAGTGAACCACAAACTAACACAGTTTGGGCTAAGGTTGTCTGTGTTGGGCGGATTTGAGACTTTTTGTAAAGCTGTATGGTGAGATTGGGAGGTGTTTGGCATTGCATTGTATAATGGGTTAATGCAGTATGTCTGTCTCCAGAGGAGCAAAGGTGCTGCAGATGGCTTCTGTGTGAGGTGAGAGTTTAGTCACTGAATTACACAACCTACTTTAGGATGCTTGACATTATGCTGTGAGCTTGGCAGACAGACTTTACTGCAGCCACAGAACAGTTCTGCACTGGACAGGCTTGACAATGGGAATAAATTGAAAACATTAGTTGGGGAAAACATTCCTCTTTTTTTTGTTACTGTGGATTTAACAATAAATATTATAACACTGAATCATTTTGTATTCCTCACGAATAGATAAATTAGAGTGTATTTCCATTATAATATTTAAACTCATATCAACTTAACAGTTATCTAACAGTCCAGTGGTTATATTTATGAATATAGAGGGGGCATTCTTTTGAAACGGTGTGTATTTGACCCCATTCACTTCCATTGTAAGTGCCTCACTGTAACCATGATTTTTGCTTCTTTTTTTAATTAACAAGGGAGAAGTTAAATGTATTTTTTGTGGTAATCTATATTTTCCCACAAACGCTGTTGATTGAGCTTAACTTGTATTGAACCCAATTTTATTTTTTTTAAAGAGATCCCAGAAAACTTCCCAATGTTGCCATGTCGAGCCCCTCAAACAAACACAGGACTGTTTTGATAGTGCCACAGAGCCGCAGTTACACTTGTAAAATCATTCAAATATCTTACTTATAGATATACAGTATAAAAAATAAATAACTTGTATTAAGCTGGGATGCAAGAATTTAAATATAAAAAAATATATATGTGAAGTCACATGTTTTAAGTAACTCAAAATTCACGAATCAGAAAAAAAGTCAATTACCGGTCATAAGGTTGGACACACCACTCATTTTTAATTATTACAATATCCACATTTTATAAGAATATGTATTATGTAAGTTAAAAGTTAAAGATATTTAAAACATTTTGTTGAGTTTCTTCAATGTAGCCACTCTTTGCCCATATTACAGCTGTGCACACTACGGGCATTCTCTCATGAAGTTCCCATGTATGCTGGCCAATTGTTGGCTGCTTTTCCTTCACTTTATCCAGTTAAATAAACAAGTAAACAAACAAGTCAATTAATGTATATGTAGGCAAAATTAATATTTAAGCATAAGCTTTTAGATCAAGAGGTTTTTAAGATCATTAGAGAAACAAACTCAGTCAAGTTTGTCCAAACTTTTAACTGGTAATGTATTTTAAGTTTGGATGCTAGTCTGTGTTTCTGTATCTATCTACATATAATAATTAATTGTTGTTTGATTATGATGAATGTTTTTACTAATATTAAATGAGTCTCAAACATTAAAACTTGTATGCATTTTGAAAAGAAGCTCCTTTGTCCTAAGTCAGAAAAGCAGATGGCACACTAACCAAGCCATGGCAGATTTGCAAATAATGGACCTATTCTCCAAACTCTCACTTTTAAGTTTCGATCATCTTTATATCTTGTTTTGGTAAACAAGCACAGCAGATGAATCATACTTTAAGAAACAGCTGAAGAAAAGTAGAATTCTTGGATAAAGGTTTGGATGGGTGCAATAATACAGAAAAACATTTGGAGATAAGTTGTGTGGAGGATGTTAGGGCCAGTGTCAAAGCATTGCCAAACTCTGGAGGTGGGCGGCAGCAGTGGCACCAGCTCCCGACACAGCAGGGCCTGAGCATGGGAGAGGACGCAATCAGCCCTGTTCAGTTCACACCAGGACGGCCAAGCGACAGAAAAAGATAAAGGGAATGATGGTGAGGGAGACAAAAGAAAGACAGCACTACCATAAGTGAGAGAGAGGCAGTGAAAGAGACTGAGGCCAACAGACAGGAACAAGCTGTCTAGTGCAGGCAGACTAACTATTCTAATCACTTTCCCAAACAAGACGAGATTTAAAGGATCAAAGAGGTGAACTAGAGTTATTGTGAAAGTATTGCTCTGTGTAAAGAAAGAAGACACTACTAGCTGTCTCACCAGGCACACACACAGAGAGAGAGAGAGAGAGAAGATATGATTGAAAAAAAAATTATAATAAAAAATTGAGAGAGAGAGAGATATGATTGAAAAAAAAATTATAATACAAAATTGGAGAGAGAGAGAGAGAGAGAGAGAGAGACTTAGTACTAGCTTCAGTCAGCAGGACAAGGGAATCTCATATGCCTCAAGCAACAGCTAGAGGCCTCCCTTTTCTCATTCATTATTTCTATGCTCACTCCTGTTAGAATCATGTACAGTAGTTTCAATGTTAAAATACTTTCTTATATCCCAGCTACTGCCCTACAAAGTGAAAACTCAATACATCAACACAGAAACAGAAAAATAGCTTCACAGTTACTTGGCTTTATTGTGAATATCCACACTCCATTTTCACTGAATCTGAACATACTGTAGTTGAGGCAAACCCATCTGTCACAGCGCTGATCACTGCCCTGCAGAGGCAAAACACAGTAACTATTGCTGGGTTTCCATGTTTTATGTAACTTTCCATAGACATAATGATTTTTATACTGTACAAACGTTATATTCTATCCCCTACCCCTAAACCTAACCCTCACAGAAAACTTTCTGCATTTTTACATACATTACAAAAAACACAATTTATTATGATTGATAAGCTGCTCCTATCCTTATGGAGATATTTGTTCCCCACAAAGTGATAAATACACGCACGCATGCAAACACGCACACACACACACACACACACACACGCACGCGTGCGGTTTAAACAAATTTGGATTTATAAAATAGTCTCTCTCTATTTTCTCTGAATCTGTCTAACACAGGACCATAGTCTAAGAGACCTGATTCCATAATCATTTTTGACAAAAAGTGTAGTAACTGCATGTCGTCTTTGCATGGCAACTAATTAAGCTATTCATATGTTGATTTCCCCCCAAAGTAGAAGCTGGGTGGCTCTGTGGGGCTATCAAAACTGTATTTGTTTGCACGTTCTGATCAACCTAACACATAAATATTGGCTTAACCAGTGGTGTGAGTTTGGGCCGAAACAGTCTGTTAGTCGGACTGGTGGAAGACCGGGCGAGTGCTTGGAATGAGCAGACTGGACATTCTGCTAAATACTGTAATTACTTTTGTTTCATGAGGAGAAAATCATATAGGGTAAGAGTGAGTACATGATGACAGAATTGTAATTTTTGAGTGAACTGTTCCTTAAAGTAAAAACATTAAATTCCACAAGATGAACTATTTTATATTTAAAGTTACACTAAAGAGGGTTTTTTGTTAAATTTTTTGTTAGAAATAAACAAAATTCCATGATTGAGCCAGCACATAAAAATGTCTGTTTAAAGCCATGTTCTTGCCTTACCAGTCACTACGGTAAACCTTCAGTAAAATAATGATTTACATTCAGAAGAGTTGGTGTTGATTTGGTTGAAAGGTTTTGGCTTTTAGGACTTGTAGTGACTTTTGGTAGGCCTATAGCTAATCAGTTCCACACTGGTATGGTGATCAATACCTCCAATAATCAGATTCATCTGCGCAGAAGACCAGTGCACCAAACTAATGCAAAAAACAAAACAATGTTCTTCCACAAGTAACTTGCAATTTAATCTATCATCTCTAATCTCTCAGCAGACATTTGCAGATTCTCTTTCTAACACTCCTACCATGTCTTTACGCAGAAGCTTCTTCCAATTTACCTATATTCTTCCATATCTACATGTGTCCCAAAAGTCAGGGCATAAGATTTTGCTCCATGCTGGAATACTCACAGTGCAAGATGGCTTTTATAAACTCTGATAAACAGTTGAACCTCAGTCTGGTAAAATGGAAAGTTTCTTACAGTTGTCTGCTTTTCCTTTCATCTATGTGTAGTAGAACAGCCCCCAGGATGGATGATGGTGTGAGAAATCCAGTGGCGAATTGATTTTGTGTGTTTTGTCAGACTGCAGCAGCTGGATCAGCACAGTCAGGCCAGACAGAACCAACTCATGCAGGAGCGGCAGCAACTTGCAGAAGAGATGCAGAACCTAAAAGTCCAGGCCAGTCCCTGTTATATACACATATGTTCCTGTAGGGTCAGTTGAGACAAGTCAACTTTATTTCTATAGTGCTTAAAGCACAATACATCATTTTTCGAAGCAGCTTTTCACAAAATTATGCTTCACATTGTGTTCTAACCAGACGTGAAGAAACAAAGCATCAAGTGATATAAGGTATCTCTTCAATGTTAAGCAGAGTTTTTGTCCTGTTCAGGACTGTTCGTCTATCTCTTGGTTCTCCACTGTGAACTCTCAAGTCTCTTATAATGCTAAACACCAAATACATTCTGATTAGCAGTGATTGTGTAGCACCACGTTTCACATTCAGTGTGGACAGTCAAATTTCTTGTCGCTGTAATCTAACGCATTGCATCTGATTAGGACCGTGTTAACATTTTAAGATTTGCTCTAAGATCACCTAAAGGGAACCATGTCTTAGAGAAGTCTTTAAGAGGTCTCTCAGTGAATATATTTCTCAATATCTTTCCAGTCTATGTAAAATTCTATTTCAGAACCATGGCCAAACATGCAGTATTTAGTGTCCATGCAGAGATTCAAATCCAGCCTCCATCGTGTACTGATCCCATTCCACCCGATTCTCCCCATCATTTCTTGTCATATCTTCACTTTCTGTCTAAATAAAAGTAAAAAAACAACAACAATGTTTTTGTCTGTACGGTGGCAAAAATGTATGTGAACCCTTTGGAATTAGCCGGTTTTCTGTATTAATTGATCATAAAATGAGATGTCATCTTCATCAAGTATAGACAAACACAATGTAAAAAGACGCAAACAATTAAAAATTTTCATATCTTTATTAAACACATCCCATTAAACATTCACAGTGCTGTGGAAAAGTAAGTAAACCCTTGGCAGAAATAACCTCAACCTTGACTCAATAAGGATAGGGGTCGATGCACTGTGGTCTTGGTTGTTTGATCATTCGTTGTTTGTTTTAAATGGTCAGTCTTTTATTTTGTTGTTATCTTGCTGCATGGAGTCACAATGATACATTGGAAGTTTGCTAGCTATTTCATAGTTTTGCTGCTCTTTGGACACTTTGCGACAGGATAACGTGGACATGTTTAGCTGCTTCAGTATGGCCGGGACTTTCTCATGGTGTGCCGTAACTTTGGACATGGAGTATGGGATACAACTGTTGACCTGCCTTTGGAGATCTTATGGACTGAATTCTCTTGTACAGTTAAGGGAGAGACCACCAGACAAAGGGTGAAGAAAAGAGGTCAGAAGGGAGGGGTGCGCCAGAGACTGCGTAAACAAACAGCGACTTAGTCGCATACCCCTTCCCTCCATAATTCTCGCTTATGTTCAGTCTCTTCATAAGAAACTGTATGATTTACAGGCAAACATTAGATACCTGGCCGAGTACAGGAACGTATGTGTTATTTCTTTGATTGAGACCTGTCTCAAAGAGCATGGTTTAGACTTAAACCTCGGAATTGAGAGTTCTGGAGTTCCTATGCGGTTGGATAGAGACGTGGTTGTGACTGGGAAATCACTGGGGGTAGGTATATGTATCTACTATTCAATTTATAATCGAATTAATTACATGGTGTCCCGATTAATTAACTGCAATTAATTAAGCATATACAAATATTTGCTGAGAAAGCCTTTGCAGGTGTTTTGGATTAATTAGCTGATTAGAGTGTGACACTTTGATCCTACAATACTGAACCTTTTCACAATATTCTAATTTTCTGAGATTCTGAATTTGGGGTTTTCATAAGCTGTAAGCCATAATCATCAAAATTATATCAAATAAAGGCTTGAAATATCTTACTTTGCTTGTAATGAATCTATATAATATATTAGTTTCACCTTTTAAGTTGAATTACTGAAATTAATGAACTTTTGCACGATATTCTAATTTTTCGAGTTTCACCTGTGTGTGTATATATATATATATATATATATATATATACACACACACACATATACAGTATATATATATACAGTATATATATATACAGTATATATATATATATATATATATATATATATATATATATATATATATATATATATATATATACACACACACATATACAGTATATATACATATACAGTATTTATATATATATATAAAAAATAAAAAATATACAGATAAATAAAATGCATTACATTCTTGTGGCAGAACAGTTAATCATTAATAAGACAATACAAAAAGCAGCTTTAGAATACAATGTATTGTTTACTACCATATTATTGATCATAAGTCAATCATTGGCATAATGTTCACAGCAATCCATTTCACAAGTGAATTTGTCAATCAGTTTGAGATTAATTATGAGGGCTTGTTTAAGGGCCCGTCAATTTCAACATGCGTCAGACATGCTTGTGTTGCGTCTCGGGTGCATTGTGTCATAAACAAAATTTTTAGGACACTGTGTCAAGTTAAATATAGTTTAATATTTAGAACACATCTTGAGATCCCTTAGTTCGAATTTGTGCTCAATCAAGTGTTTTGAATGTAAGAACGTGATGAATGTTTGTGTTGTGTGTCTGCTGAAGAGTTGTTTTGTTCACTGTATAAACTGTATTGCAATACAGCTGAAGTTTCACTTACTGCCCTCTGGAGTAAACAGGTGGTACTACAAGCTTGCCAGGAATCTTCCTTATTACGGTCTGGGGCATGCGGTAAATTGCATAAATTTTTTTAACGTGTTATTTTTAATAAAATTGATCGAAATGAATTAACACGTTAAATCGACAGCCCTAGTATCTACGTGAATGAACATTGGTGTAAAACTGTGGTTCTGATGGAAGCTGTGTGTAGTCCTGATATCGAATTGATGTCAGATTCACTTCGGGAGTTTCCCCAAATTTTTATTACGGTTGTTTACATCCACCCGAGGGCTAATATTAACAATGCATTGGATATTTTATGTAAAACAGTACACCGGCCGCAGAGTATTGCACTTTATGCACCCAGATTTGTGATGGGAGATTTTAATAATTGCAAGATGGGACAAGCTCTTAGCAACTTTTACCAACACGTGAACTGTTTGGCGAGAAACGGGAAGTATTTGGATCTCTGCTTTGGGTCTGTTGAAGGGGTGTAAAAGTCTACTTTAAGAGCCCCTATCATCATGTCTGATCATAACAGTTTATCTTGCACCTACCTACAGACCTGCATTGAACGGGGAGAAAATAGAGAAAAGATTGGTTCCTGTGTGGTCTAATCACTCAATTCAAAGCCTGAAGACCTGTTATGAATGCATTGATTGGGATTTGTTTAAGGATGTTGGTACAGAGTGGGGCACGTGGTGAGTTGTGCATGGATGCCGCGGAAAATAGCATGAAGCCTCCACATGCGCTAGGTCTCTGTGGTAACGCACTCAACAAGCCAAGTGATAAGATGCATGGATTGATGGTCTCAGACACGGAGGCAACTGAGTTTCATCATCCGCCACCTGAATTGAGGCGAGTCACTACGCCAACACGAGGACCTAGAGCACATTGGGAATTGGGCATGCCAAAAAAAGGGAGAAAAGTGGAGAACCCCCCCAAAAAAAAAGAAAGTTTGTACAGATTTAGATGATGTTACTGAGACTTATATTACATTCTGTGAAGAATTAGTTATTCCATGGAAATCCCAATGACAAGCCATGGATCACAAAATCTGTTAAAATTTAATTAATTAATTTAAGGAATATCTCTTTTAATGGGGACTGCACTCTGTATATAGGAGCTCATAAACAAGTAAGAAAAGAAATAAAGCTTGCTCAATTGTGTTATAAGGATGAGGTGGAGACTTTGCTGATAGCAAACGCAAATTCTCGTCTTGCTTGAGATGTTGTTAAAAACTTGATAGGAATTCAACAAAAGACAAGAAGTATTGAATTAGACAGTAAATCAAGTTTTGAGCTAAGATGAGCTTGATATTCTTGATATTACTTCTGAACGTTCTGTTTATAATCAGAATGTGGGGGTTTTTAGGGCATTTTCAGACCTGTACACTGTTCCAAAACGGGGACTAAATTGTTACAATGTTGCATATTTGTTCTTGGTTCAGTTCGTTTCACAAGGCAACATTTTAAAACGGACCAAATCTATGTCAATAAAAGTCACATGTGAGCAAGCTGTCCCCTTATTGGTCACTAGTTTGTTCGCTGTTCAAGGATTGTGCTCCAAATACAAAATGATCCGTCACTCGGTTGGATATGAGTTGTAAAGTTTCCGTCAGGGTTATTTTAATCCGTCATTAGTTGCTTTTGTATTATTTCTCAACTGAAACGTGCGTGTTCTCACAGATCTCTCTCTATGTCTCCCTCTCTCACATGTACACACACACAAACAGCAGAGTAAAGTCGGGTAAAAAAAATAATTATTTGTCAAAAAGTTTCTAACGCCGTTCTACCAGTGTTCTGCCGCTATCCAAAAGAGAGAAATTATCATACTAAACTTACCTCAGATCCTATTTTAAACATGCAATCATATCGAATATAGTTGCCAAAAGGCTATTTCCACTTATTGATGATGAATTACAGAGAAGTGCTGATCTACAGATCCCTCATTTATGTTCATGGTTTTTATAGGGATATTGTTTGGTCCGTTGGGTCGGTTTGCATTCTCACCACAAGTGAACTGCTCCAGAGTTTGTTTGCAATTGGACCGAATGTTTTGGTGCAGATCAGAGTATGATTGAAGTGTTCATAAATACCTAAACGAACCGAACCAAGGGAGAAAATGCACCAGGTTTAGAAAGGAATGCTCCAAACAAGCCAGGTGTGAAAACGCCCTAGGATACAAACGTTAACTTTCAAGTCAACACGGTTGATGTTTATAAATGTTTTAGCCAAGTTAAGGCTAAGAAGAGCCCTGGCCCTGATCTTATTGGTGGTAGACTCCTACATAATTGTGCAGAGCAGATTTCAGATATCTTTTATTTTATTTTTAATAAATCACTAAAGCTTTCTAAAGGCCCATGCATTTGGAAAGATTCTGTAGTGGTCCTTGTAGCTAAGAAAAGTTATCCTTAATGAAAAGTCTCTTAATGACTATAGGCCAGTGGCACTCACTTCATTAGTGATGAAGACCTTTGAAAAATTCGTTGAGGATGAGATTTTAGCCTCGACACATTCGCTACTCAATCCTCTTCAGTTTGCTTACAGAACTGGTAGAGGAGTGGAGGATGCCACTTGCACTCTGCTTAACTTGGTCCTGGGGTACCTGGAGGGAACAAAAATCATGCAAGGTTGCTTTTTATTGATTTCTCCTCTGCTTTTAATTGTATTCAGCCCCACATTTTAGCTAGAAATCTCATTGATCACTTTATTGATCCCAGAGAGTACGGGTCAATGGTGTGCTATCCAGCAAATTGGTATCTTCTACTGGCTTTCCACATGGATGTATTCTTTCCCCACTTTTGTTTTCTTTATACACTAATAACTGTCACAGTAAATGTGAAGGAAGATATATTATAAAATTAGCTGGTGATTCAGTAATTGTATCTCTACTTAATGATTCTGACTGCAGCCATGGTCCTGTAGTAGATATGTTCACACAATGATGTGATTTTTAAATATTAATGCTCTTTAAGAGCTGTCCACTGATTTTCATAGGAATATATTTTCCTATTATGCCTGTCATCTTAAAGGGACAACCTTGTATTGTCAAGCAATACAAGTACTTGGGAACTGTAATTGATGACAAACTGACTTTTGAGGCTAATACTGATGCTATTCGAGTTAAAGCTCTCCAGCTAATGTATTACTTGAGGAACTCATAGTTTTAACATGGATGTCACTTTTATGAAAATGATTTATTCTTGTTTTATTGAATCTGTTTTAACTTTTTCTTTTATTTGCTGGTATGGCAGTGTTTCCCAACCACTGTGCCGCGGCACACTAGTGTGCAATGAAAGAATGTTAGGTGTGCTGTGGAAAATTTTCAAATTCCACTAAATAAATAAAAGACTGAAGACACATAGGAGCGAGTCTCGTGAAACCTGTTAAGAACATATCCAGGCCATATTTTACCCCAAAATCAAAAGAAAGAAATTACACATATTTTGTTTTTAGAAAATTAAGCCTATTTTGGGGGCCATTAAGAGTTTATGCTAAATTATTATTTATTTTAGTATAGTAGTAAAGTAGAATATAGTATATTCATTAGTAAAATATTTATATTTATACATAATATTAAAATATGGAATTTGTACTGCCTCTAATTTATATTCATTTAAATTCAAACAAATCATATTACAGTAATTTCTACTGTAATACTGTAAAAAAAATTATTAAAGTAATGAGAATCCTTTTTGAGAATATTGGGAATTACTTAAAAAAACAAAAGTTAAATGGACTTTGAATGAACGAAATTTGAGTAAATGAGAATTTGGGGGGAAATGAAATTAATTTTAATGAAAATAATGTCACACTGCAAAAATCTTAATGTTCCTAAAATAGGCTTTATTTTCTTTATGCCAAGTTCAATTTTTCTTTAGATTTTGGGTTGAAAAGTGACCTGTACATGTTTTCGGACATTCACTTATAAAGACATGGATAGATGGAGGGAAAGAATGAGAGAGAGTGTACAAGCAGCGCAGCAGCTGGTAGCCATGGCTGCACATCACGCTAGACTAGGCACTCACAGATGCTCATCCAGATTGCTGCTAGAGGCACGTCAGCAACAGACAGTGAATCGCTGAATGCTGACATTCGTTGGAGATTATTGCGAATGGAGTGATGCTCCACAAAGCGCTACCGCTTTCGGCTCTGTTAATACTACCATGCTGTTGTTTTGTTATTAAAGCGAGTTAGCAATTCAGACTCTCCCTCTGAGCATTTGTCTAACAACACCCACATGCTGCCGCACTGACCGCCACACTCTGCAAGCTTTCAAACCACTTACTGCCATTTCCAAAAGGGCCTTAGAAGATTGCATTATTCAAGATGGGTTAGGAATTGTGTTAAAAGGGGATTTGAAATAAATGAAACTGTTATTTGAGACAGCATGGTTTATATTTGAAATAGCCATTATGATTTTTATTTCTATGCGTTTATATAATATAAGTGGAGAGAGACAGAAAACTATTGGGGAGTTCCCGTGGTCACGATACATTTTTACATTGCGTTTCCTAAGAAAAATAATGGACATTTCTATAGAATATATATGTATATGAATATATATTTTTGTAGTTCTTTTACTCTAAAATATTTTGCAGGCTAGACGGATCTGTGTAGAGCTTGTGTAGACTAAAACTTGTTTGCAAGCCATAGTGATGTTCAATTTGTACGTAAATCATTCAGTTGATAAGTTGATATTGTTCAAAGAATTTGTCAAACTGGTTCTCAAATTGGTCTGAATGACTCATTAGCAAATATCAATTAAAATGTTTTTAATTTTTTTATATAATTATCAGAAATGATTGAAATGTCATGGAAATCCATTGGTAAAAAGTGTGGGAACTCTGGGGAAGGAATAGTACTGGAACATGTCAAAGGCCGGATTAAATCCAGCATCCCTGTGAACCATAAACTGTTATGCATCAATCAAAATTAAATAACTGAGAAAATCTTCTGGAAAGTAGATCTTTGCCACAGTAGCACCATATTTGACTTTTGATGGGAATTAAACGTCAAATTTTCTATTTTTTTGTCTACTGAAATATTTTGGAAAGATAATTTTTTTTCCAGCGTTTTGAATGAGGAAAGGTCCAAAACACTTTATATAAAAAAAAAATTAAAAAAAAAAAAAAACAGTACATGACTCCAGCCAGGTCTCTTAAGCAACCAAATTGGCCCTGTTGCTAAGGAGGGTAGAGTCACATGGGGTAACCTCCTCGTGGTTGCTATAATGTGGTTTGCTCTCATTGGGGCACGTGGTGAGATGTGAGTGGATGCCACGGAGAATAGCATGGGTCTCCAACATGCGCTACGTCTCTGCGGTAACGTGCACAACAAGCCATGTGATAAAATGCGCAGATTGACGGTCTCAGACGCAGAGGCAACTGAGATTCGTCCTTCACCACCCGAAATGAGGCGAGTCACAACGGACCTAGAGCACATTGGGAATTGGGCATTCCAAATTGGGGAGACAAAGGGAGAACACTTATCAGGTGTAGTTTTGTTGCCGTTTCTCCCAAAGAATCTGCTGTGGTCGGCGCCCTACTGTTTGGTCACATGCCTCTGTGTGTCAAAGTTTAACACTTTACTGACAGCACAGAGTCTCCTGAACTGAGATCAGGCAGTTTAAATTAATTGCAAACATGTGTTACATATAGCAAAGTCAAAATCCAATATCTATGCATGTGTATGGTGGGTCGTACGAGGATAAACAACACTTACATTTGAAAAGAGCCACTGGTTCTCTGTCATTCTTTTTTTTTCCTTCATCATTTTAAATATATCATTATTGGATAGTAAATAGTAAAGTGCACATTAGATGTAGTAGGTCAATCAAGTATTTCTCACCTACTGTTTTATGAATATTGAGGATTCGGACTATTACTCAATTGACATCTTTAGGCATATTATATAGTAAGGAAGTATGCATATTCAGACATGAGGATGGATACTGCACCCCTGGTTGAATTCTATGATGTCTCAAGAGAAAATAATCCAAAAAGACGCACCTTAATCAAAAGCAGATTGACATAGTGCTTTATTTAAGCAGTCTGTAAGAAGGAAAATAATGTGCATCCCTATCATATACATTTACGTGTAAAAATACTAGGATGTACAGTGTACAAAAACAGTTTTCTTGCAGATCAGCTTTTCGCCTCCCTGTAGGGCCGTATGGTCAAGGAAATAACCTCTTTTTACATTTCATAAGATGGACCATAATAAAGTTTGTCTTTTATGTTTGTTTTCTGTGTTAATCCCTTCTGTGTAAAATTCTTAATCACATGACTAGATCTTAACATGGATCTAATGACAGAGCTAGCAAGGTCAAGAAATGTCACAAACTCTAAAGCTACATGGACAAAGTTTTTTTTTTGTTTGTTTTTTAAAGATTTGTCTTTTTTGTTTTTAAATAAATACTTTGCAATTCATGCTCATTCATAATACACTAAAAGGAGCGCGATATAGAGAAATTCTGTTGTAGACAGCACAAACAGTAGCAGCAGTGTGCACACTGAGGTGCATTGAGGGATGAGTCCCATCCTCACACTAGTTCAGTACCCCCCCACCCCCCACTTTAGTCATTAGGGACTTATGACTTTTAGGTTGGGTTTCCATGTGAAGTTTTCCCTTTAAAGGGGTCATGACATGAGAAACCAAATTTGCCTTGATCTTTTGGTATATAAGAGGTCTTTGTATCATTAAATCGTCCTGCAAGTTTAATATTTTAAGACGTCCTCCCCATTCTAAACGAATCATTTATTTAATCAAGCTCAAAATACAGCTCGTTCTGGATTCATGGTTAGAAGTGGCGTGTCGGTTAGAAGTGGCGTAACAGCGTTTGCATATGACCGCCTCCAGCACAAGATAACTACGCTTTAAGCGCAAGACAACTCACGCTCATTTCAGTATCGCCGTGCGCCTCACAAGTGTTCAGTCGATGGACAGCGAGCTCTGACAGAGACTACTTGTGCACAGGAAAATTACGATGCCACACAGATGTGCTGTTCCTGGCTGTGGTCAAACAAAACCTCTGAATAAGCTGCCGAAAGATCCAGGCGTCAGGGAAAAATGGATGCAGTTTATTTTTTGCGGACGTCCCAGTCACGGCAGTGTTAACTTAAGCGTTTGTTCTGTACATTTTAAGGATGACTGTTTTGAGAACAAATCTCAATATGATGCTGGCTTTGCCAGAAAACTGTTGACTCAAAGATAAGTCCGTGCCGACTATTCTGGGAACAACGACGACGCAAACTGTAAGTAATCTATTTTAAACTTTAAACTACTTTTTAAAGCGCAATTTCATTCATTATGAATAATCACAGTGTTTTTACTTAGTTTACTTGCATATTGTTCTGGCTGGGAGCGTCAATAATTGATACATAGGCACTGACGTTAGCCAATCATAACAGTGGGCGTTAACACTGAAGTCTTAAATGGAAAACGCCCCCAAAACAGACTGTTTGAATCAGAGGATGAGAAACAGGGTGGGAAAAGGTCTTAAATCACTAGATTTTAAAAGTTTTTCTTAAAAAAAAAAATATTAATACTATAATTGCACCTAAGGGAACATAATAATACAATAAAAAAACCCATGTCATGACCCCTTTAAAACTTTTTAAGTGGTGACATTGGTACAGCTCAGCTTTTCTACAATACAAGAGCATGTCACTGTGTCGCCAGGTTTTGCCTCCTGGCAGCATTTCAGGTCTACATTTACACCTTAACATATCAAAATTACTTAACAGAAAATAGCATGAGGTCCATGAAGGGCGAATCTGTGCTTTCAAATATTTTCTTTTTTCTCTCTTTATTCATTTTTTTTTCTAAAGCAGGGACCGGTTTTCTTTTTGCTGAGCTATATAAAAAGGGCAATGGGTATGAAAGTGCTAATACAGGCAGATACATAGCGGAGTGTTAATATATGGAATTACAAAAGTGTATGACTGATTTGGCCAAAGCCAAAGGCCCTTTCTTCCATTTAAACAAGGAATTCTGTATAACCAATAATAGTCTTTAACATGCAAGGTACCATCCCTATGAACATTTATCTGCCTCTCAATGCTTTGAGGAAAAGCTCAGGACTCATTGGTGCATATTTAAGTTAATGAAATGGATAAACAGCGGTCACAGTATGACTGAATAATCCCAATGTGTCCATACAACCACAAAAAGAAAAGGTTTACAAAAAAAAAAAAAAAATTCCACCAATTCCTAATTTCAATTGAAAAAGATACCTAACCAGATGGAAAATAAGACCAAAAAAAAAAAAAAGTTCACAAATATTCAAGTTATTCACTTATAAATAAATAAAACAAAAACTGATTGAATTGAACAACATTTAAAAATAACACTTTCAGCAGTAAATGCCTATTAAATCAAATCAGGAAGTTGCATTCACTCATGAAGTTGCAAAAAAGAAGCAATGGAATGGATAAAGAATGATCTAAAGGAAAGTGTACATGTTGGAAGACAGAGCATGACATAAACAGCTAATCTGCTTGCAGTACCACTGTGTTGTCAGAGAACATTATTGGGTGAGACATCACAGTTTGAATGCAGGAACATCCTTAAGCTGGACTATTTTTGGGACTTAACAAATCTGTTAATAGGGCAACAGTACCATGCTACGGAATCTCACATTACACTTGTAGACAGTTCACAATGCTGACAATCAATGCAGGCATTAGGGTTTTTGGCGGAAAGCTAAATTATATCCGGGCGTTCAGCAAAAGAACATTTCTGAATCATTCTTTAACCAACAATAATCAGATCCACAACAGTCCTTAACACACATGCAAGAAACCAGTTGTCCCACTGTAACCGACTACAGATGACCTACAAAAACGGGACCAAATACTCCTTCCTCTTTCATTACATACCATTATCATCCCACCTCAATATAAATGTGCTCATCCTAACCCCATAATGGAGCTTTCAAACTTGGCTAAACTTCCTTGAGTAATACCAAATATACATTGAAGTAGTTTTTGCCATTCCTGCACAAATCACTAGAGACTAGTGTGAGAAAAAAAATACAGCCACCAGTACACACAGCCTGGACTTTAACATGTACTCAAACCAAAAGCAATAGCAACACGCACAAGAGCCATCTCTGCACTCATGAAACAAACATCACAGACAGTACATTTTATTGCCAAACACTATTGAGAGATTAAGAAATGTTCTGCATATATAGAATTATTACTGAATTGTAATCTCTATATCCATATAATATATTGCCTCCCTCTATTTTCACTAAACTATTTTCATCAAGCATCATCAAATGGTGTTAAATCCTCAGTCTTTGCTCGTAATTCAAATAGATATCCTAGTACTTAAATGTTTATCTGAGGATTTTTTATACTAATATCTGATTGGTATACTGATCTGTGATGCCACCACCTGGATATATTTGATTTGCGGACTAATATAGTGTTGTAGAAAGGAATGCGAACATATATTTCACATGTTAGATGAAGCAAAGCATTAGAAAGTATTGGGAAACAGCATGTAACTGTCACAAAACAACATTTTAACATTGACATCTCATTCACTGTGTTTACCTCTTGAAGCAACAGCAAGAATGTGTGGCATTCTGTTCAAAAGTTATTTCATGAAATCAAATGATATGCCACGAAGCAAAACACAATAGTGAGTGTGGCTTGCTCACCGCCATGCTTATGTTACAGTGTTGAACATACAGTAGCCTATTGCCAAATGACAGCTGTAGGTAATCGTTTAGTTTGTTGCTGGGAGTGTCATTTTTTTTTTTTTTTAACAGCCCTTTCATTGTTGGAAAAATGACCAAAACATTTCAACAATACTGAGACTGGTTACAGTGTTGAGGAGGGTTCTGAAACTCCTTTGTGGGAACAAGAAAACAATACTACACTGGCATAAAAGAAAGCTGGTCAATTTTATCAAAACAAAAACAAACTAAGGCTTTTGCATTGACCCATATACATTCGTTAGCCTTTTAGGTGCATTCTTATAATTTCTGCAAAAAGGAGACTTAGAAAGCATTCTTAATGAATGCAAGGACAAACAAAATAACAAATAAATTAAATGTTTTAAGTCACATTTTTTCTTATTATAAAACAACATAATAGTGCTTCCTCTGCCATTTGCTCCATTATTGCTGGATTTTTCATTTTCCACTTTGCGATTACACTATTTAGCAATGGGTGGAAGGGGTTTCTTACAAATGTTCTTAAAGCAGATTTGGCTTTTTGGAAATTAGGTTTGTTGTGAAAGAAAAATCTGAACATCGGTGCGATTGTATTAGGAGTGCTTCCCTTAAACTGTGAATATTGTATCATTGCCCAGTAACGCTGCATAAAGTATTCCAAATGAGCCAATTGTGCCGTTATATTTCCAATGTAATGCCAGAAAACTGCTTCTTAGAGAATGATATGTCAGAAATAAAGCCTTTCACATGGATACAAACATTTGAAAGAAAAAGCAGATAGGACATTCTCAAATTAGAGAACATGACATTTATAAATAATGTATGTAATTGTTAGTGGTGTTAAATGCTGCATAGCTCAGGTTCACAGGGCTTTATACTGAGGAATACTGAGTTGTGGAATGATTGAGGAGTGTGTGGGTAGAGCTAGTCCTTATGACCGATTCAAACACAGATGTCCTCTGTGAAGCCTGAGTAAACTGTATATGGCAGTTTTGACTTTATACAACAGAAAGTAAACCTTAAAAACAGTATCAACAAAAGCAGCTGAGATATGTAGTAGTCATTGTTCCGCTTCGATTATTGTAAAGTGTACCGAGAGATGTAATCATAAAACCAATGTGAATTTTAAGCCATGCAGTTATATTTTATCATCTGAACTGACTGAAAAAAGGTTCTGATGAACATCTTGATACCAGTTCCCAATGTATAAGGAATGTGAAGCAACATCTCAATCTCAAAGAGAGACACAATAAGACAAAAAACAAAACAAAAATAAACTCCTAACAAACAGCAAATGTTCTCCCATCAGAACCCAACCTTTAGGCTGGTGCTGCGAGGACTTTGAATGGGTTGGACCTTGGTCCGTCCCAAAGTGCAAATTACCATTACTCTACAACAGAACAGTTTCCCTTGGTGTATCTAAACAAATGAAAGAACCAAGATGGTACATGGAAGGTCAAAATGGCTGGAGTTGTTAGAAGCTGAAGACCTAATTTGTTCCAGTGGTAACACCTTGATGATTGAGGCAGTGTCGGCTGCATGGCGTTCACTCTCTCCCACTGGCCGAGTAGGAGAACTGGGGAAAGTGTGGCCGTCGCTCGTTGTCAATGCAGTCCATCCCATCTTCATCAACTGCAGAGAGAGGAACAGAAGTCAGTAATTTATATACATTTATGCATTTGCCAGACTTGCATTGCATTTGGAATATACATTTTATCAGTACAATTCGCTTCCTGAAAATCAAACCGATAGAATCATCTGATGCAGTATTGCACACAAAACTGGAAAAGGTTATATCTAGTAAGCACTAATCTGATTGGCTGGTTTGTTGACACTTCTGACATAATGGGCATGCAGGATTTGGAAACAGTTGTTTGCAAGGTTCTTGGTTGATACAAAAAGTTGGTTTGAGAATGGAATCATCACTGGATTTGCCACAGTTTGCCAGGTTAGTGACATCAAATCTTTGAAAGATAGTCTGAGTTTAGTTTAAGGCACTTAGTAGCAAGTCAACTAGATATCCACAAGCAGAACTGTGTATTCTACTTTGTTTTCTTAGTAATTTCTGTGAAATTGTCAGCACTTCTTAGCTGCATTGCACTGAGGCTCTAATCAGTTTCTGCTATTTCAGTGTGCCTGTGCAATCGTTCACGGAGACTCCCACACCATTATTTAAATTCATGTATGACCAATATGAACTAATAGCTTTACTGTAAAAATCAGTCAGACAGCTTTTCCTGTCTTAAGCTTTCCTGTCCTGAAAGCTGTTTTGACCACCAACATTAAACACTGAAGTAACTCAAGTAAGAAATCCTGAACCAGCAGTGAGGATGTGTAGTTCATTTTTATTAAATGCCTAAAAACTGAAAGATTATTTATTTTTTCTCATTTGCAGCATTCATATTGCAGCATCACTGCCTTGCATCCCCTTTAAAAATGATTAGATCTTATGTGGATTGTCTTCGTAATTTATTCCATATAGCTGCATTGTTTTGCTTTTGCATTTAATCGTAAGTTCTCTTATATCTTTAATATACTGTAATATATATCGATGCATCTTTGTATCACTTTTTTTATATACAACTTTAGCATTCAAACAGAATGAGCTTTACTGCCAAGTATGCTTCCACATACAAGGAATTTTTCTTGGTGACAGAAGCTTCCAGTGCACAAACAATACAACAAGACAGAGATAATAATAATAAACGTAAATAAAAATAAAAAGCAATCAGAAATTTAAGTATATATAGAAATACAAAAGACAAAAAAAAACAAAAGAATATATTTGTATAGTATTTACAAATACAAATCTGTTATATACAGTGCAAGAGAATGTAATGCAGAAGAGGTAGGACATGCTAAATAATATAATTGACTAGGCTGTGTATTGCATGTTATTATAGTATAGTTTTTAACTGTTTATGAGCTGGATATCCTGAGGGAAAAAAACTGATCTTGTGACTGATGGTGCTCATAGCTCTGAAGCGCCGGCCAGAAGGCAACAGTTCAAAAAGGTAGTGGGCAGGGTGAGTGGGGTCCAGAGTGATTTTACCAGCCCTTTTTTTTCACTCTGGAAGTGTATAGTTCTTGAAGAGAGCGCAAGGGGCAACCAATAATCTTCTCAGCAGTCCATACTGTCCTTTGTAGTCTTCTGATGTCTTATTTCGTAGCTGAACCAGACTGATAGTGAAGTACAGAGAACAGACTCAATGACAGCTGAGTAGATCTGGATTAGCAGCACCTGTTGCAGGTTGAATTTCGTCAACTGGTGAAGGAAGTACAACCTCTGCTGGGCCTTTTTCACAATGGAGTCAATGTGGGTCTCCCACTTCAGGTCCTGTGAGATGATAGTGCCCAGGAACCTGAATGACTCCACTGCTGCCACAGTGCTGTTTAGAATGATGAGTGGGGCTAATGTTGGGGTGTTCCTCCTAAAGTCCACAATCATCTCCACTGTTAGGAGTGTGTTGATATCCAGGTTGTTATGACTGCACCAGTGATCCAGCCGTTCAACCTCCCTTCTGTATGCAGACTCATCATCATCTTGGATGAGACAGATGACAGTACCGTCATACTTCAGGAGCTTGACAGAGGGGTCCTTGGAGGTGCAGTCATTGGTGTAGAGAGAGAGGAGTAGTGTGGAGAGCACACATCCCTTGGGGGCACCAGTGCTGATAGTACATGAGCTGGAAATGAATTTGCCTAGTCTCAATAGCTGCTGCCTGTCCATCAGAAAGCTAGTACTCCACTGGCAGATAGACATGGAAACTTGGGCTAATTTATTCCATAGGAGAGCTGGGATGATGGTGTTGAAAGCCGAACTGAAGTCCACAAAAAGGATCCTTGCATACGTCCCTCATTTGTCCAGAATTTTTGCAGGATATGATACAATCACATGTTGACTGCATCATCCACAGACCTGTTTGCTCTATAAGCAAACTGAAGGGGATCTAGAAAAGGTCCAGTGATGTCATTCAGGTGGGCCAACACCAGTCTCTATAATGACTTCATGACCACAGACATCAGATAGATGGTTCTGTAGTCATTAAGTTCTTTGATCTAGGGTGGTTGCAGGAGGTGTTGGTGTTTGTGTGAATGAAGGTCAGAGCGGGTGTAAGACTGGGCTTTTCAAATCTACAGTAAAACACATTATAGTCATCAGCCAGTTGTTGATTCCCTACAGTGTTGGGGGATGGTGTCTTGAAGTTAGTAATATCTTTCAGGCCTCTCCATACTGATGCAGGGTTGTCAGCTGAAAACTTGTTTTTCAGCTTCTCATCAGCTTCTTTTAGCCACTTTAATTTCCTTAGTCAGTGTGTTTTTGGCCTGATTATATAAGATTGTATCCCCACTTCTGTAAGCATCCTCATTGGCATGACAAAGCTGTCTGAGTTTTCCCATAAACCATGGTTTGTCATTGTTGAATATTAAATAAGTCCCAGTAGGAATGCACATATCCTTACAGAAACTGATACAATGTCACAGTATTTGTGAGCGCAACCAAATTGGGGTCTGCAACTTCAAAAACACTCCTATCAGTGCAGTTAAAGCAGGCTTGTAGTTACAGCTCTGCTTCACTGGTCCTTCTCTTTACAGTCTTTTCTACAGGTTTAGCTGATTTTAGTTTATGTCTGTAGGCTGGAAGAAGATGAACCAGACATTGATCAGAGAGTCCCAAAGCTGCTCTAGGGACAGAGCGATATTCATCCTTTAATGTTCTGTAGCATAGGTCTAGTATATTTCTGTCCCTGGTGGGGCATGTAATGTGGTGTTTTTTTTTTTTTCAGTTCACGATGAGGTTGGATTTGTTAAAATCGTCGAGAATAATAATAAGTGAGTCCAGCTGTTGCAGTGCTGCATTCATGCACACGTGTAGAGGAATATAAACACTCACCAGAATAAACTAGGAAAACTCCCGCAGTGAATATGAAGGTTTACAGTTGATAAAAAGCGCTTCTAAATTAGGACAGCACATCTTCTTTAATGTTATTACATCTGTACACCAACTTTCATTGATGTAAAAGCTTGTTCTGCCGCCTCTCGTTTTCCCCGTTAAATCCGCAATGCAATCAACTCTGAACAGCTGAAAGCCCGGCACATGTAATGCGCTGTCCGGAATGGCTTCACTCAGCCAGGTTTCTGTGAAGCACAAGGCAGTAGAGTTTGAAAAGTCCTTTTTTGTATGGATGAGATGTAATTCATCCATTTCGTTAGGGAGAGAGTGGAGATTCGTTAGATGAATACTCAGCAGAGCTGTTCGAAAGCCGCACTGTCAGAGCTTGACTAGAGCACCGGCTCGATTCCCTTGCCTGCGTCTCATAGTGTGCTTAAAAGCTTTGTCCTGTGCTTTAGTCAGTGCACAGCTGCGCCACTGACTAAAATGTCCAGCAAAACATCCGAATAGTCAAAAACTGGGAAAAGATTGTGTAGTATGTGCTACCGAATGTACAGCCGTTCGTCCCTGGTAAAACTGATTAGAAAAAATTACTAAACACAGGACAAACAAACAAAAACAACAAAAGAATTGGAGAGCTCCACACCGAAATGGCCATTTCATCATGTTAAATTTGTAACATGCAGAGTTTTGAGCAAATTTAACAGTAGATACACATGCAATCAGATACAGTCAAGCATTTGCTTTAAACATTTGTTTTAACAGTTATTCAACACATTATAAGTGTGCATTATTCAGTCATTTTAAACAAATGCACTTACCACAAGTATATATAGAATGCGGTGGCATAAAATTGTAATCGTTCCAAATGATAACATGTTTTAGCCGTTAAACAATTTACACTCAATTCTTTCTAATCACCCCTCAGACTGTGTATACATGATAATATTGTCAGTCAACTTGTCCAGCAGGTGAACTGAAATAGTTTCTGAAAGTGTCTCGAAAATCTTTTTTCTCATTGAGCACATCAACAACACTCTCGTCATCACTGATGCAGAGAAATCAGTTGTATTTTTTCTATCTGCTCGCTAGAGAATAATAATAAAAATAAGCTGCAATATGCTCCAGACCTTTTGCCCTTTAGTCAAAGATTGGGGTACGCAAGATATCCCATGACTTTGCCGTTACTGGAGCTATTCTCTACCAGTTAAACATAACAGTTAGGACCGACTAACATCACAGGTAATTTACAGCCAAGCTTATGTACATAAAATGTTTTCAGCAGTTTGCTGTGAAGAAAACTTTATCTGCTCTACTTTTAGGTCATAAAAAGCCTGCAATATGCCAAAAAACTGGCACCCACACATTTACAGGAAACAAGCTGTTGAATTTGGAGTATGTGGAAGATTTAACATTTTGCAGGTGATAACAAGGTTGTTACTTTATTAAAAGACATTTTACCATTTAATAGGTCCCACACATCTTAAGTATCCACTAGACCTATTAAGCTTTGGCTTTGCTACTGAAAATATTATTGCCTTCTATTTCCATCTAAATTGGTATTCAAAATGACTATAAAAGTACATAGCAAATAGATTGACCATGATGTTCAGATGAACCCCCAAAAACTGTTCACATTACATGAGGTTATTTAAACAATTAAGGTCATTTATGGAAACATTTGTTAACCTCTATGATATGACTACCAGTCAGATCAAATAAAGAAAAAAGTTATATCACCTACTCTTAAATAAAAAAAGCCAAAAGAGAGCTCTGAATGGATGATTTGTGCCATCAAAAAAAAAAAAAACCTCTCACGATAGAGAAGAGTAAAATAGCATTTAAAGTCTGTACAGTATGTGGTCTGCATGCACTTTTGTGTTTTCACATGAATCTCAATGTATGCAGAGACAGAAAACAAACAACAGAGAAACTCACATTTTTCAGGCGGGGTAATTGTTATCGTCTGAGCTGTGAACTCTTCATCAAAATATCTGGTATCTGTCTCTGACGACACCTGAGGCTTGAAAGGAGGTATCAGCTGAGGAAGGAAGACAGCAGGATGAAAAAACAAGGAGCACCTGTTTGTGCAGACCTGACACCGCATATACTATAGCAAGCTGGAGGGCTCAATCTAACGCCTTTGAACGACACCACCTCTGACTGCCATTGTGTTCATGTGACAGATACACAACCTCTGCAGCGGAGCTTTGTTTAAACATGTATGACTGAAACTATTTTGGTATTGTGAACTTAAAGGGATAGTTCAACTAAAAATGACAATTCTGTCATAATTTACTCTCCCTCATGAAGACTGGAACACCAAAGTAGATGTTTCACAGAATTTTCAAGCTGCCTAATTCCAAACAATTAAACAATTAAAGTGGAAAGGGGACCAGGGGCTGTCATGGTCCAAAAAGGAGAAACTCAAGGAACAGACTGAAAAGTAAGTTGTTATAGTTGTTATTAACTGAA
The DNA here is from genome assembly GCF_025860055.1 of Xyrauchen texanus. NCBI lineage: Eukaryota > Metazoa > Chordata > Actinopteri > Cypriniformes > Catostomidae > Xyrauchen > Xyrauchen texanus. The sequence continues at coordinate 27,585,390 of NC_068295.1, forward strand.
AATCATGCCTTGAAAATCTAGTTTGGCAGCCATGATCACCATTCATTTTCATTGCGTCTTCCTAAAACCCCAGCGTGACTACTGTGTGCATTTTCCATTTCCCTTTTTTGATTTTTAACTAGTAGCACCTAATAAACAAGCAAAAAACAAAAAACAAAGTCTAGATCAAATAGATTTCCTAAAAATGTATGTCCACATATATGGACAGTGGGACTAATTTGGGAAATGTTAAATAATACAAAAGGTACAGAAAGCCTTATTTTTTCCCCCCATCAAATTGTTTATGTTTCCAGGAGTGTTCGTTATTCTTGTTTTTAAGATGTTAAAGACATTACAGATGATTTTCTATAAAGCTGAATAAATAATTCTGAGTAAAAGTAATAGCCAGCATCATCCAATCACTGCCAACCATGTTAAAATAAATGATACAATATCAATTCTACATCTATGTACTGATTAACATTGTCCCATGTCTGCCAAACATGTTGAGTGGTCCAAACATTATCTGCAGCCTGAAACTGAACTTTTGGTCAGATGTTAGGAGTGAATGCACTTAGCTGAATAAATAGCTACTGTATATGATGCTCCCTATTTAGTGAATGACTTGCAGTGTGCTGTCTGTCTGCACTGGTCTCAGAACAGTTCAAAATTCATCCTAACTCCATATAAAGCCTCTGAAAGCAAAATGTTTCAGCTTTTGGATGATCCCATTTATTCTCAATGTGAAAATGCACAGTAAATATAGTAATGCCTTTACTAATGTTAACAAATAGAAGCGTGTTGAACAGTGATAAAATATAAATAAATTTAGATTCAAATGAAGTGAAATGACACACAGGTATGTTAATGTTGAAGGTTGATTTTTCAACTTCTCAGGGAATAATTTCCCAAAATCACATATGTGGGCATTATGTTTATCAGCGAGCTGATGCAGAAAACATGAATGCATTTTTTGAAACGGCATATCAAACGAAACTAGAGATGCCATTTTTTACACACAAACAGGCTTAAATGAAAAAAACTTAGAGGTTTCTTACTTTTGTTGACACTGTGCCTGTTGAACTGCTTCACAGAAATCGACGTCATATTGTTGTGTCACATGACTCGGTGTGCCAGAAGTTTGACACTTAAATGACAGTCTAGAGTCTTGTGAATAGTATTTAGTCGGATTAAATTAAATTATGCGTTACGTATAGCATGTGGACTTGGGGTCACACCAGGGTATGGTATTGGACATTCTGCCATAAATAACTCTGGTTTTGTTCCACAGAAGTAAAAAATATATTTGCTTTTGAAAGACTTGAGGGTGAGTAAATGACAACATCATTTTCATTTTTGGTAAAAAACTTGTTTAAATGTTAGGACAGTATAAAACCTTCAATTACCTTTTTATCGTAGACATCCTGCCAGTCGATTCCAGTAAAGAAACTATGTCGCATAATTTCCTTAGCGTCATCCGGACCGCCACCAAGTCTGACAGTATCCAAGGAAAAAATAAATGGAAGGGATAAGATATTTTGTAAAAAGGCAACTGATGTTCTACTCTCAGTTTCCTATCTAAAACAACTGTTGCTATATAAGTGAAATATAAAATAAATCTACACCACATTGCCAAAAGTATGTGGACACCTCTTTCTAATTAATGACTAATTTGAACTACACCCATTTTAAAAGGTGCATAAGTATACAGTCAGTCATGCAACCTCCTCAGACAAACATTTTTAATAAAGGAGGGCATCATTTTTCTGTTTTGCCTGATAATACCCCTGTGCACAAAGCGATAAAGACAAGACACTTGAAATTGTTAACCCCGGGCCATTCTAAACCCAGGGTAAAAGGAATCCTTGGTAAAACTGTTTTATGTTTCACACAGTACATTTCTAAACCCCAGGTTAACATTCTTATTTGCATATCTGTGGTGTCAATAACAATGACTGGACGAATACAGCTCGCAACACACACACAACCAGTCAATTGAGCAGCTCTTCTGTAGAAATGTCTTCTAAAAATATGCAACAAAAACACAGAATACTATCTTTTTATCAGACCAGTTATCGTGTTTGCCATCAATGTTTGACACTTTAGCAGTTTCCCTCAGACGAAAACAACGAGTGAATGTTGGGGAAAGTTTCAGCAACCGTACAAAGCGTATGAATATTAAATGACGTAAGTAATGAGGCTTTATATGATTGGTTGTGTGTTGCTAAACAATTTTCTAAAACATTCTAAATTACAAGTGTGAAACATTGCTTTACGCAGGGTTTAAGTCATTAACCTGGGGTTAAGCCCAGTGTGGAAAGCCCTAATGTTTAGTGAGCCTTGTGTAGAAGAATTTGACTGGCCTGCACAAAGCTCAGACCTGAACACTTCCCAAAAGAAGGTTAGATGTTATAGCAGAAAAAGAGGACCAACTCCCTATAAAGCCAATGGTTTTCAAGTGGTGTGGTGTGGTGTCTGGATGTCCACATACTTTTGTTTATGAAGTTTAGCAAATGGAATGCGTGAAGACAGCTATTGCAATGAATGCTACTAGTGAAAAGCAGCCATGTGGTTTGTACCTCTTGTTCGGATCTTTGATGAGCAGGCCTGAAAGCAGGGACTTGGCATCAGCAGAGAGCGTTCTGGGGAACTTGATGTCCTCCATTAGGATGAGCTCAAAGAGCTTCTCATGGTCCTGATTGTAAAAAGGCAGTCGGCCACACATCATCTCATACATGACCACACCCAAACCCCACCAGTCCACCGCACGTCCATAATCATTGTCCTCCAGCACCTGAGGATAAAGACACACATATAACATATATAACACAATTAACAAATATTATCAGTAATCTAAAGTATTTGGGCCAGTAATTGTAAAAATGTTTAAATTGGAAAGGTTTAACATCATTTGTTTGCAGATACCACTTGGTTTAATATTATTTATCTAGTACAATGACCTTCATACATTAAGTGAGAGGTCACTGAATAGTTACTCACACTTGCTCAAAAATATGTGCATTTATAATCTGTTATAGAATAGTGTATACTTTTCAAATTTGCAAATGTACTGCATATAAAAGAAATACTAAGAATTGTGTATTGATTCAATCATAAAAAATAATGTATTTATTAATAAAATATATTAAGTGCTAAATATTGGTAGGTTATATGAAGTTAATATATATTCAAAGCACTGTTTTATCAGTGGATAAACTCTAAATAAGCTCTCAAAAATATAGACAACATGAAGAGAAGTTGCTCATGTGTAACAACGCCTATTAAATTTTACCTCCAACAAAAGTCATTACAGCTGCAGGAGAGTTTCTGAATTAATCATATAATATGTATATCAGCAGCTGATAGTGGCAGCACATCACACACCCTCATTGTAATGTTTATTTTTCTTTCACCAAACCCATGACAGCACGAGCCAGCTCTGTCTCTCTGGCCAATCAACTTGAGACTGATAAAAGGTGCATAACATTCTCAATTATGATCCAGCAAACTATACACTTGGAACCTGGAAGCACAGTCCTAAAATTCCTGACACCGTTAGATCAAAGCTGTGCTTTTGGGCAAGCGTCCTGGCCCCAATTATTGAGGATCACCATACACACCTTACACATACCCTTCAGAGGCTAGATGGCAGAAACGAGGTGACTGGAGTTTGTGTACGACGGAGAGGCAGCTCTTCAGAGTGGAGAGATGTGATTAATATGTTCGACTAATGGCAAGGCTGGCTGGCTGAGAGCCAGTTAAGCATATGCTCAGATTGGTGTTATAATGATGTCTCTTTTCTGATCTTTAAAAACAGGCAGACCTGGATGAGTCAACAGCAGTCTCATTAGTCTATGTCTGATTAGTTAGCACATTGAGAATGTCCATGTGTGAATGCAGTGTATATTTTAAATTTCCTGTCATTCTTAACATATTATTTGTAATGTTGTTACAAACTCTGTAATTTACTTTCTTATGTGGAACACATAAGATTTTTTGCAGAATATCCATAGTGCTCTTTTTCACAATGGGGACTGTGGCTGTCAATATCTCAAATCTCATTCAATTCAAATATAGTGTCAATGAATGTCATTTGTGATATTTGACTTTAACCGGAATTGTATCTTGTCACATTTCCAGTCTGGATTTAGACAACAATAGAAACATCAGTGCTGCCATTAAAGTGACCAGGGATATTATTAAAGCCATAGATAGCTAAAAGACATGTTCTGCCTTTTTTATTGACCTTTCTAAGGCTTTTGATACAGTATATATATACATGCGACTATCTAGTCAGTTAGTCGTGTGGCAACAGTGATATCATGTGGCATAAAATCATGCAGATACGGGTCAAGAGCTTCAGTTAACATTCACATCAACCATCAGAATAGGGAAAATATGTGATCTCAGTGATTTCAACCGAGGCATGATTTTTGGCGCCAGACGTGCTGGTTCGAGCATTTCTGTAACTGCAGATCTCCTGGGATTTTCACGCACAACAGTCTCTAGAATTTACTTCGAATGATGCCAAAAACAAAAAACATCCAGTAAGCAGCAGTTCTGCAGATGGAAACATCTTGTTGATGAGAGAGGTCAGTTATTACAGGTGTACCTAATAAAGTCAGCAGTGTGTGTGAGTGAGTGTGTGTGTGTATTTCAAATGTTTTGAAACACTTGACTGAAATGTTTCTCAAGATCTAAAAAATCTTTTGATCTGAAGGCGTATGCTCAAATGTTTGAAATTAGTTTTGTAGACAAAAATATAATTGTGCCAACACATTATTTCATTATACAACTAAAATGTAATTTAAAACAAAAACGTTTTTGAAACTGATGACTTGGACCAAATAATAAAGATAAACAGCCAATAAGTGCCCAACATTGATGGGAACTCCTTCAATACTGTTTAAAAAGCATCCCAGGGTGATACATCAATAAGTTGATTGAGAAAATGTTAAGAGTACATGTCTGCAAATTCTACACAAATTGTGACTACATTGAAGATGCTAAAATATAACACAGTTTAGATTTATTTTGGATTTTGTTTAGTCATAATTCCCATATTTCCATTTATGTTATTCCATAGTTTTGATGACTTGTGTTAAATGTTGTTGTTCTAAAATGTGAAAAAAAAAAAAAAAGAAAAATAATTATTTATAAAATATATATATAACAAAGAAAAAAATATATACGATAAAGAATGAGTAAGTGTTTCAAAACGTTTGACCGGTAGTGTGTGTGTGTGTGTGTGTGTGTGTGTGTGTGTAATATATATATATATATATATATATATACATACATAAACACACACACACACTGGTGGCCAAAAGTTTGGAATAATGTACAGATTTTGCTCTTATGGAAAGAAATTGGTACTTTTATTCAACAAAGTGGCATTCAACTGATCACAATGTATAATCAGGACACGAATAAAGTGAAAAATGACTATTACAATTAAAATAATAAAAAATAAAAAAAACATCCTCCACGTGCAGCAATGGCATCTTTTCAGATCCTTATCTGTCAGTTTGTCCAGATACTCAGGTGACATTTCACCCCACACTTCCTGTAGCACTTGCTATAGATGTGGCTGTCTTGTCGAGCACTTCTCACGCACCTTACAGTCTAGCTGATCCCACAAAAGCTCAGTGGGGTTAATCCATAAAACTCTTTTCCAATTACCCCTGAGTCTTCTCTTTACTGTTGTACATGAAACTGGTGTTGAGGGGGTAGAATTCAATGAAGCTGTCAGCGGAGGACATGTGAGGCATCTATTTCTCAAACTTGTGACTCTGATGTACATATCCTTTTGTTCAGTTGTACATCTGGGCCTTCCACATCTCTTTCTGTCCTTGTTAGAGCCAGTTGTGCTTTGTCTTTGAAGACTGTAGTGTACACCTTTGTATGAAATCTTCAGTTTTTTGGCAATTTCAAGCCTTGTCTAGCCTTCATTCCTCAAAACATTTATTGACTGATGAGTTTCTAAAGAAAGATGTTTCTTTTTTGCCATTTTAGACCTAATATTGACCTTAAGACATGCCAGTCTGTTGCATACTGTGGTAACTCAAAAACGAAAACAAAGGCAATGTTAAGCTTCATTTAACAAACCGAATACCCATGTTTAATATAATGGCAAGTGATTTTATTGTACCAAATTAGCAATTTAGCATGATTACACAAGGATAAGGTGTTGGAGTGATGGCTGCTGGAAATGGGGTCTGTCTAGATTTGATCAAAAATGATTTTTTTCAAATAATGATGGTGCTGTTTTTTACAACAGTAATGTGCTGACTATATTTTGTGATCAGTTGAATGCCACTTTGGTGAATTAAATTACCAATTTCCTTCCGAAATAGCAAAATCTGTACATTATTCCAAACTTTTGGCCACCAGTGTGTGTGTGTGTGTGTGTGTGTATATATATATATATATATATATATATATATATATATATATATATATATATACACATACATACACACACATACACATAGTATATATAATATTTGTGATAACACCAGATGCTTGATATCATCTTTATGCTGACAACACAATTATTTACTGCTGTGCATCTTCTGTTTCACTGGCATTTCAATATTTACAGTCTGCTTTTGACTCTGTTCAGTCAGTTTAAATTATGGTTTCCAGTGGCCTTCTCAACTTATTCAACAAGATCTAAAATCTGAATTTTCTGTAGCTTCCAAGCATTTATTGAGGGGAGGTCAGCTGATCACACTGAGATTGACTGTGTATGCGAGAGTGAATTGCTTGAGAATGGCAAATAATATACAATATCACCTGCAGTTACTCTGATTAACTATATTACTAGGTGGAAGAGATTTGCATTGTGATTTTTATTTTTATTTATTATTTTACTTATATTTCAGACATTGTACAGTCATAATGCTGTAGCCACTGTTTAATAAAAACAATAAAGGCCAAAGTATACTTAATTTTTCTGCATTCCGGATCGAATCCCACCCTGTCTACCACTTTGCCTTTCAAAGTATACCCCATGAGCAAATACGAACACATTCGACACATGCGCACAATGACTGCTATGTGATACTCTTTTAGTACAGTCAACAGCTGGTGCATGCATACACACGAGGATTGTGCGCGTGTCAAGAAACTCTGGGCCACGTACGGACAGCCTGTGCAGACTGCTGATGACGAAATTTGCATCACAAACACTGTGCGCAAAGCGAACAGCAATGCGGACAACCCAAGTATACTTTGAACTTAAGCCACTTGAGGCTGTATGTTATTGTAAGGGGCACTTATTATAATGTAGCTTGAAGTGCTGCCTTTCTAAGGAACTTTTCACAGGAGGAGTAGATAAATTAAAGTACCAAGATAGTTTACTTAGAACATAAAGCCGGCATTTATTGAACAATACATATCAACCAATATCGCTCTATTAATCTTTTACATACAATGTCCTTTGAGTTGTGAAAATTTGTATTTCCCTTAGTTCTCAACTTTTTCTGTTCTTTTTTTTCACAAGTGGGGAAAATATGAAAACAAAAATTAACTCAATGTCCGTCTACCCGGGTAGTAATTTTGTTTTAGTGGGGTGAGATCTCGCGCTTATCTGTACGATGCAATGGAGAAATGGTGAGTGGAAGCAGTCCGTAGTGCAGGCAAGATGATCAGTCGCGCCGTCTGCAGTTCTGCCTCACATGACCGATGATGAATTTATCCAATGGAACTCTTTTTCGAATCATGCATCAAAAAAAAAAACAACCGGAGAAAAATCATAAAAATAGGTAAACTCCTTGTCGTAATTTTGACACTTTGCTCGGTTATCCCTGCATTAGAAGTAAGTTTGGTGGGAAAACCCTTCTAACTAGCTCTTAAATGTCACCTATTTTTTTACCCTTAACTTTTTTATTTCAGTGAAGAAAATTGAAGCAACACTTCAGCTCTATCGATCTGCACGAGTCCTGTCTTCTTCTCCGAAAGAAATCAGTGTAACTATTTCCCTCTGTTCAGCACCACACCGCCACCTACTGAACTAATACGGTGTGCAGGGGAAACATTACATAATTAGTAGGTTATTTTCTAGTGGGTTACATCCTCCCCTCCTTAATCTACAAGTGTCCTCGCTTGTTGCACGCTACACTATTTCAGATACTAACGGTGTTAAATGACATATGTATGGTACAGTGTCAGGGGAAAAGGTTTGGGAAAAAGCTTGGTCTAACCCAGTTAAAATGGAGTGTATAACTGTGACTAATGGGTTCCCTAAAGTTGGGTAGGTCAGCCTTTTGGGAGCTGTTTTATCCCTAGAGGATCTTCTCAACGTCACGTCTTCTTCAGGAACAACCCTGTTATGTTTTTTTTCAGTTCCACTTTCCTCTGTTAACCTCAATCCAATTCCTGATACGTCTCGAAGACTACAGTGCTCACTCAATTCCGCTGCAGGAACATTAGGAGTATTTTCTTCGGCTTGTACAATATCAGGTGCAGGTGAGTATTGAACTTGACTAACCTCACTATTTCTATCACTTCCAACACCCTCAGGTTCGAATGCTGGAGCTACAGGGTTTAATGTAGAGACATCAAAACTCACATTCGCTTCCTGACTTTCAGAGACAGGCTCATTTTCCATCTGAGTATTCTCTTCAGTGGACTCTACAACATGAGATTTTTGCTTTAGTCTGGTTTCTTTTTGTAGAATTCCTCCATCTTGTTCAGCAATAGTGGAAGTCGAAAGTTGGTCGTACAGAGAGTAATACTCAACCTCATCCTCCTCTTCAGACAGTTCTCCATCTTCTTCAGATCCATCATCTACGGGTAAAGGTGAGGAATCAGGTTTCTGTCTGGATTTAGACTCTCTGGGACATACTTCCTTGACAGTGGATGGAAGAAATCCACATGGCAGAAGCAGGTCTCTATGTAAAACTCTTTCAGGTCCACTTGTATGTTCTGGGATGACAACATAGACGGGGGAATCTTGGATCTGTTTAACAACAGTATATATGGTTTTGCTCCATCGATCAGCAATTTTGTGTTTCCCTCTAATGCCGACATTCCGCACAAGGACTCTATCTCCTGCTACCAGTGTGGACTCTCTCACTTTGCTGTCAAATCTCTGTTTGTTCTGTAAAGCAGCCTTTAAACTGTGTTCATTGGCTAGTCGACAGCTTTCAGTTAGACTTTCCGTCAGCTTCTTGACATATTCAGAATGAGATAGTTTATTGCTTCCCTCAGGGCTCAGCCCAAAAACGATGTCAACTGGGAGTCTTGGTTGGCGACCAAACATCAGCTGATATGGGGAATAGCCAGTAGTATAATTTTTTGTACAATTATACGCATGGACAAGAGGCTGCACAAACTCCCTCCATCTCGCCTTGTCTCCCTCTTCTAAGGTACCTAACATCTCAAGAAGTGTTCTGTTGAACCGCTCCACGGGATTTCCACGTGGATGATAAGGTGTTGTCCTTGTCTTTTTAATGCCGAGTAGCATACACAGATCTTTGATCAGGGCTGATTCAAAGTCACGACCTTGGTCACTGTGCAATCGCTCGGGGAATCCATAATGAATGAAAAAGCTGTTCCATAAAGCTTTCGCCACAGTTCTTGACTTCTGATCTGCTGTGGGAACCGCTACTGCATACTTAGTGAAATGGTCTGTGATGACCAAGAAAATCTTTGTTCCTTTTTCATCAGGCTCCAGTGAAAGATAGTCCATACAGACCAACTCCAAAGGACGGCTTGTTTTTATATTCACCAGGGGAGCATTTTTCTCAGCCCGTGCCTTCCTCCGTATACATCTCCCACAGGTCTTGATTTTTCCAGTCACGTCCATGGCCATACGAGGCCAATAGAATCGGGCACGAACCAAGTCCAAAGTTCTGTCAGTACCAATGTGTCCGACAGCATCATGGAGATTCTCTAGAGCGGTTGCTCTGTATTTCCTCGGAAAGACAAGTTGATGGAAAGGCTCACCTTTATTTATGCGTTTTCGGTATAAGACTTCATTGGAGAAAACCAGTTGCTCCATTATTCTCAACATCAGCTGAACCTCTTGGTTCTCCTGACACCTCAGCCTATATGGAAGTCGTTTTCTTGCTTTGACCAGCTCTATTACTCTACTGATGATTGGGTCTTGCCTTTGTTCACATGCCCAATCTTGAAGTGACATTTGCGGCAACGTACATGACCCAAGCACATCAGCTTGACAGAATCCTACAGGAATGGCAGAGGCCTCGATTGCTAAACATTCCACCGGCATTTGGAAGTTCATCTCCGTACCTGCTGCTGAGATGTGCTGGTACCTCTGACACACTGCCTTCACAGCATCGGATGGAAAATCGACTCCTCTGTCACTCTGCAGGAACTGGGCAAGGAAACGCTGAATGCGAGTATCCTCATCCTGAGAAGCGTAGTCAGGTTGGTATTCATCATGAGGATGTGGGCGCCTTGAGAGACCGTCTGCGTCTTGGTTCTTCCTCCCAGCTCTATACTGAATGTTAAAGTCAAAACTGGAAAGGGCAGCCAGCCAGCGATGGCCTGCCGCATCAAGCTTGGCTGACGTCAGTACATACGTCAGTGGGTTGTTGTCTGTCACCACAGTGAATTTTGCTCTGTAGAGGTAATCAAAAAATTTCTCCGTGACAGCCCACTTTAAAGATAGATATTCGAGTTTGTGTGCAGGGTATCTTCGTTCACAGCGGTTGAGTCCCCTGCTCGCATAAGCTATTACTCTCAATTTACCTTCTTGCTCTTGATATAAAGCTGCACCAAGACCATGAGTGCTTGCGTCTGTATGTACTACGTAAGGCTTTTTCGGGTCAGCAAACCCAAGGATAGGAGCTGATGTGAGCTTTCGAATGAGAGTCTTGAATGCGTCCTCGCAGGTTGACGTCCATTTCTCATTAAACGGTTTTCTGAAATCTACACTTGAGAGACGTGTTGAGCTACTATATGAGGAGGCTGACTTCCTTTTTGGTGGCAGATAACCAGCTGTTAAGTCGTTTAGACGCTTTGCGATTTTGGAATAGTCCTTTATGAACCTCCTATAATACCCGGGAATCAAAGGAAAGACTTAAGCTCTTTGATGTTATTAGGCCTAGGCCACGTCGTCAGAACAGCTATCTTGGCTGGGTCAGTCTCTACCCCAGTAGCAGACACAACATGACCGAGGTATTTAACAGATGTTCTGAAGAACTGACATTTCTCTGGTGAAAGTTTTAAGCCAGATTCCTTCAACCTCTGGAGAACTCTGAGTAATCGATCCTCATGTTCTTCAAGTGTGGCTGAGAAAACGATAACGTCATCAAGAAAGACTAAGACTTCTCTCAAGTTCATTCCACACATACACCTCTCCATTACTCTCTGAAAAGTACTGGGGGCATTTGTAACTCCCTGTGGCATCCTGTTAAACTCCCAGAACCCCATAGGTGTCACGAAAGCTGTTTTGCACTTGTCTTCCTCTTCCATTTCTACTTGATAGTAGCCAGACTTGAGGTCCATGATGGAAAACCACTTAGATCCGTTCAAGGCTGAGAAGGCTTCTTCTATGTTAGGTAATGCATATGCGTCTTTGATGGTTTGTCTATTCAGTTTTCGTAATCGACGCATAGCCTAATATCACCGTTCTTTTCTTCACCACTACTATTGGTGAAGCTGAAGGGGCTTTCTGACTCGCGTATGATGTTCGCATCTTGAAGCTCTTTTAAATGACGTCTGACAGCCTCATAATCAGAGGGATGAATCGGTCTGGGCCTCTGTTTAAATGGAGATGGATCGGACAAGCGTATCCTGTGTTTGATCTCAGTGGTATGACCAAAATCAAGGTCGTTTAGTACAAAAACGTCTGACATTGAATTCAACTTCCTGGTAATTCTCTCCTTCCACTCTTCAGACAAGGGAGAGTCTGCAAAGTCAAAAGTGAGTTTACCGGAATCAGACACATGCATGGAATTGCACGTCGCGAAGGATGAAGTCAGGTGGGATGGCTCACTCAATGTGACTCTGTCATCGTGACCTGGTAAGAATGACACAGCTTTAGGAAAGGATAACTCAGCAATGCTATGACCTGCTGATAATTTGATGTCATGTGCGGTTTCATTTTTTACCAAAACAGACATCTTGAAGGATGGAAATGGCGGGCTTGTCATGACGTAGCTACAGAACAAGAAACCAGCAGGTAAGTTGGATTTGGGGGGCTCTACCATAAGAGGAGTATCGGTAATTACTGGGACATGTTTTGCATATCCAGTTAAAGCCACTCTTTCACCTGCAGGAATGATGATACTCTTTTTGCTTTGCAGCTTCACAGTCCCTACTCTGCCATTTTGTTGATTTATTTTGAATCTGTGATACAATTGTTTCACAAGTGGGGTGCATTGACCACCGTTGGTCCCGTGTTCTACGCAACCATCCTGAATAAGTACACACTTTTCATATAGTGGATCCAGGGTGTTGGTACCTATCAACAAGGGGACGTCCATGTTGGTTCTGTAGTCAGGCACGACCAGTACTAAGGTAAGAATCTCTACAGGTTTCCCCATGATGTGCTCTGGAATGTTTATGTTGACTTGGATGTAGCCTAAATAGGGTACTTCCTGACCACCAGCGCCTTCTATGTCTAATAGGTCTTGAATGGGGAAAATGGGCTGATGTGAGAGATAGCTCTCATGAAAAGATTTAGAAATTGTGCTAACCTGGGAACCTGAATCTAGAAGGCTATCACATTGAACTCCTTCGACTACAACAGTCGATGTACATTTTGGCCCTATCAACCCTCTTGGGAGAGCACCATCCAATGACTGAGCTGAGGAATGTGTTTCACAGACGAGGGTTTTCGTGCCTTTGGTTTGTGTGGGACGTTTCATTATATTTCCGGGTGCAGTTAGTCCCTCCACTGCGACCCTGTCCAGTTTAAATGGTCATATTTGGTTTCCCATTCATTTTGTCTTGCTTTGAGTTCTTTATATTTCTGATCAACTAACAGCTTATTTGGGGGATTTTCACACTGTCGTGCTAGATGGCCATCATTGCCACATTTGAAACAGAACCAAGCCTTCGGCCTGGTTTTTGGCGCTGTTTGTTGGGCTTGAATTTCAGCTACCCTAACTGAGGGGGTATCTTGAGCTGAATTCTGGATTTTGTTAGCATGCTTTTGCTTCCTTAGATCTTTCTTTTTGTTAAGTTGCATTTTTAGTTCAGAGACTTGTTTCCGTAAAGCTTCAGTTTCTGTGACGTATGTCTGGAATACATTTGCGCCTGCATCATCAGAGAAAGGCAGTTCATGCACGAGTTGCATATTCGTAGAGGACCTGAGCTTCGTGTTCCCTAAATGACGTTGCATGCGATCCTGCTTTGCAGTTCTCCTGTCTTCCTCTGTCCTAACTTGTAGTAGGAAATCAGAGAAATCAGGCGGGTTTTCAGTTTTAAGCCCTAATTGCAGTGCTAGAATAAGGGACTGGTCCCAACATCCACGCCGAAACTGTCGCAACAGCTGTTTACAATGCTGCTTTCACAATGCCGCCCCTCAGCACAGCTGTAGTGATAAGCACCTGTAACCGCTGCAGGTAGTCTGAGGCTTTCTCTCCTGTGTTTTGATGAGTGCTGAGGAATCTTGCGGAAATTTCTTCCCCATCCTCAACTAATCCATAGGCTGAGTCAAGGAGCTTCACATACGAGGGGTTGCATCTGGGTCTAATTGCCTGATTAAATCAGAGGCTGGGGGAAGCAGGCTTTCTAGAATTTTACGTCGCTGCATGTCAACAGGGGTTTTATCCTGAATCATAAGCTCCACATGGAGAGACTATGTCTGAAAGTCAGCTTCGTTGGTAGGTTTAGGAAGCTTGCCTGAAAAGGGACGTAGTCGCTTAGATCCCTGGCTTGAGGCACTAGAGTTGTCATTTTTAATAACATGCTCTACGATGATCCTCTGAAGGCCAGGCGGATGGATTATGTCATTGTTTAAGGTTCCTTGGTTGATTTGAGCTGATTGTGTTATCTGTTTCCTTGTTGTAGAGGTGAATATAGGGGAAGCATGTTGGGTTGGGTAAAACTTAGTGTGTGCTTTACGGACTAAAGGGGTCCTACTGTCATCAGAATCTGCCTCACTATCAGAGTTACTTGAGCCTAAAAGCTCCGCTCGCACTGTGGGTAGGGATTTCTCAGGAGTAGAATCTATTTTATAAGCTCTATCTATACGCCACATAATATTAGAATCTCTAGCACTAGATAGATATTGTGGGACGTTAGGAGCTAGGTCAATGACTGATTGCTCCGACTCAAACTCAACTAGAGCTTTAACTCCATTCTCTTGTCCTGTTTGCCTTACCCTAAGAACTTTGTTCACAAGCCCAAACACTAAACAGGATTCAGTTATCTGTTCATCAGTATCAGTTGTGGTAATACCCTCAACATACACGGCCATTTTCAAATTCACACCATACTCTTGTTCCGTGTCCATGGCTGCATTGACTTTAACACAATTTTCAAAACAAATTGAAAAGAAAAAATGTTACCATGGAAAAGAAAGATTTATTACAGTAGGTCAATAATCAGGTTTGACCGGCAATGTAAACAAATACCAATTTAATCTAATTTCTCCTCCTGGCTGCTGGCTCGCCAAATTATGTAAGGGGCACTTATTATAATGTAGCTTGAAGTGCTGCCTTTCTAAGGAACTTTTCACAGAAGGAGTAGATAAATTAAAGTACCAAGATAGTTTACTTAGAACATAAAGCCGGCATTTATTGAACAATACATATCAACCAATATCGCTCTATTAATCTTTTACATACAATGTCCTTTGAGTTGTGAAAATTTGTATTTCCCTTAGTTCTCAACTTTTTCTGTTCTTTTTTTTCACAAGTGGGGAAAATATGAAAACAAAAATTAACTCAATGTCCGTCTACCCGGGTAGTAATTTTGTTTTAGTGGGGTGAGATCTCGCGCTTATCTGTACGATGCAATGGAGAAATGGTGAGTGGAAGCAGTCCGTAGTGCAGGCAAGATGATCAGTCGCGCCCTCTGCAGTTCTGCCTCACATGACCGATGATGAATTTATCCAATGGAACTCTTTTTCGAATCATGCATCAAAAAAAAAACAACCGGAGAAAAATCATAAAAATAGGTAAACTCCTTGTCGTAATTTTGACACTTTGCTCGGTTATCCCTGCATTAGAAGTAAGTTTGGTGGGAAAACCCTTCTAACTAGCTCACCTATTTTGTCAAATATATGTCACCTATTTTTTTACCCTTAACTTTTTTATTTCAGTGAAGAAAATTGAAGCAACACTTCAGCTCTATCGATCTGCACGAGTCCTGTCTTCTTCTCCGAAAGAAATCAGTGTAACTATTTCCCTCTGTTCAGCACCACACCGCCACCTACTGAACTAATACGGTGTGCAGGGGAAACATTACATAATTAGTAGGTTATTTTCTAGTGGGTTACATTATAGTGTTTTTACTGCAGTAAATGGGTGCTGCTTTAATAAGAGCCTGTAAAAGTGTAAAGAACTATACAGGCATAAAGGGAGTGTCTGCGTATGTGCCCAGGACTGTGTGTTCTGGAACCAAACATGAGTGTAAATGTGTATAGGACAGAACATTAGGGCTCTGTTTGTGTTTATGTGTGTGTGTGTTTATGTGTGTGTGTGTTTATGTGTGTGTGTGTTTGTGTGTGTGTGTGTGAGCGTGTATTTGTCACTTTGTGGGGACCAAATGTCCCCATAAGGATAGTAAAACCCGAAATTTTTGACCTTGTGGGGACATTTTGTTGGTCCCCATGAGGAAAACAGCTTATAAATCATACTAAATTATGTTTTTTTGAACATGTAAAAATACAGAAAGTTTTCTGTGAGGGTTAGGTTTAGGGGTAGGGTTAGGTTTAGGGGATAGAATATAAAGTTTGTACAGTATAAAAACCATTATGTCTATGGAAAGTCCCCATAAAACATGGAAACACAACGTGTGTGTGTGTGTGTGTGTGTGTGTGTGTGTGTGTGTGTGTGTGTGTGTGTGTGTGCGTGCGTCACGTATGGCGGGATTGTGCTGTTTGTCCTGGGAGTGTACGGGAGCAGCTCGGCTGCAGGCAGGGATGCGATTAATGCACACAGAGCCAGTTGGGGTTTCCTCATTCCAGAGCCACAGGCGAGGAGGAGCGGCCACAGGGGAGGAACAGGCCCCTGCTCGGACAGCCATGTGGCAGGGCTGCTGCTCCCAGGACTGGGGCCGTTGGCAAGGTTGGCTGAGGAGGGAGTGGGACAGAGAGCCTGTGGCTTCACCAGCCCAGTTCCTCAGCAGGGCAGTGGAACAGACAGCCTCCATCAGCTTATCCCACTTTGGCCCGGGCTACATGAGAATGCTTACGCACATGCACACAGACCCGCGGATCATGGTGTGCAAAGTGCATACAAATATATGCAAACATAAACACGTGTGGATGATCGCAGTATGTATGTATGCTTACCTACGACTTAGCAGCTGTACATATAGACATTATAAGGGGATGAGACGGGTCACTCATATACTGTAAATATGAAAGGGAGAAAAAGTAACGCAAAATATGGCAACTGTAGTCCCACCTTGCAGTTAAAAGAGGCAATCAGATTTTTGTTAGAGGCATCAAAATGCTGCAAGCCCCTCTTACATTTAAAAAACACCCACTCTACACTGTGTCTTTAACTATGCACTAACATAAAAATAAGCATTTAATACATTGAACTTACATATTCTTACATTGTATTTGCATTTAATGTACCTACAAGTAGTTACATCTGTAATTACGGTGTTGACCCTACTCCTAACCACCCAAAACCTAACCTTACACTAAACCTACCAGTATCCAACCTCGCTAGCAGCAAATGCGAATCTTGCGAGAGATTCATATGTGAGATTCAACACCTATGTAGCCAATATTTTTTTTGTAGGAAAAAAATTAGTTACCTAATATAAAGTGGTACCAAAAAAGCAATTTGCCTGATGTTTACTCAAGAACGCACTTGCGGATTACCTAGACCAGCCTGAACAATAGTGTTTTTGTTGTGCAATTTGAGCTAAAGAAGCACAATTTGTGATGTCACAAATTTAATAAGAACTATTTTAACATCATTTCTGCTATCAGTTTTGTAGATTTCTGTTTCCCCCACTAAAAATGATAGGAGCTGTACTGAAAATAGTTGGACAGAGGCGTTACAAATATGGAAGCTGAGTGACCCGACTTGCTTTAAAGAAACTTTGCTCTGATGCATGTCCTGTAAACTAATATAGATAAAGCTTATGTGTGCTCTCAATTACACCTGGAAATCAGCAATAATGCTGTTTATTGGTTGCAAACACAGTGTAGTAATGCTTTAATTACTAAATGCTCAAGATGTGACAGATGACATGCAGCTTCTAAAAACTATCTGTCATTAAGTAGTATTTCTGTAAATTAATCTTTATTCATTCTCATTAACACTTACTGTAAAACATTTGGTGGCCAAATTTTTTAAGCAAAACTATTCCAATTTCACCTTTGTAACCCTAAAATATTTTTTTTCTACATATATTTCAGACACACTCTCTCCTTTCTCTTTCTCTCGCTCTCTAATCACCCTCTACTTTGCATCTCCAGAACTTGGCTCAGGCAGTGCTCTGTTATTTTTACACCAGTACAGCAGTATAGATTTCCAGGTTTCCCAGCCACCTTCTTCCAACCTTCCCCATCTGCCACCATCTGCCTCTGTTTAGCATGTACTTTTTTGTGCAATCACATACTCTTGTGAAAAATAACCAACACTCAAATCATCTTCTGGCACAGCGGCTGGGCTGAGCAAAACAAAATGTTGCGCCAAATTGTCTTCCGTACTTTTTTGAGTGGAATCTATATCCCCCTTCACTCCCACTGCCGCCCCCTGCCCGCTCTCCCCCTCCTGCCTATAAATATGGATTTAGCCACTGCAATCTGGGCATTGTGCACACCTCTGCTTGGACAGAAGGTTGAACAGCAAACTACAGATGAAATTAAAAAAGTGTGATCCTTATTTATGCCATTGAAAAAACATGATCTGTGCTCTGGTTTCAATAGGTGGTATGTATTTGTGTTACTGATAAATAATGAAGGTCGCACATTTCACGAAGCCTGGATATATAATGTATCACAGGGGTATCCTTAATGCTTAATTAAGTTATTCATAATGCCTTTTAATAGACTGTGGAGTCTGTTATACTGTTTCAGAAATAATAGGAGCCATCGTTATAATGCATTATAATACTTGCACCTTTAAGAAGTATAATGTATTATAACACACTTTATATGAAATTTGGTGTTGGTCATGTGTTGTAATGCATTAAACACAGCATATAGCAGTAACATTGATATGTATATTATGCTGTGTATTTTATGTATGCATTATGAATAACATAGCAGTAATCAAAAATAAAATATTACAATGCATTATATTATTCCCTACACTCATTTACAAGAACATACAATTGACTATAATGTGTATCATAATATAGCACAATACATTATCAGGAGCTTTTAAATAGCAGTTACATAGAGCTTGATGTGCATTACAATTTGGTATACAGTGATGTGCTTGTGACATAATCTCTGTACCAAGAAAAGTACATAAAATACATTTTAATTGGGGTTTTTAACTTTCTGTTACCAAGGACCCCCAAATATGATGATCCTCTTGGGAGGGGCCCCCACCCTAAAATATATAGGCAATATAAATATAAAGGCACTATTATCTGTCAATAATAAAAAAAATAGTGTAGTGACATGATTAGTCTTTAGAAGGCAGAAATAATATGCCAAGGAGCACTGACAATGTCAAATATGGTAAAAGTAAAAAAAGAAAAATTAAATACATTTTTACACTTCTCTAAAAAATTTCCAGACACCCTAGCACCCCTTTGCGGTCCCTGGACCCCAGTTTGAAACCCCTTGTATAATATGCATGAGTATTATTGATGCTTTGTGAACAGTGTTTAGTTCATGATGACTCTAATATATTAAGTAACTTTCATATTACATACAGTACCTCTTTATACAATTAGATAAGCAAATGCAACATCAGCCTTCTTATACAGTGACGTGTAACTTTCTTTAATGTCATTTCAAGGACACTTAGAGACTCTGTTGTGATGCTATGCAAACAGTTCAAAGAAAAGGCAAAAGTGACTATTCTCTAACAAATCAGATTGTATTTCTAGAACAGACAAACATAATTTAAAATGTGTTATTTATAAAAGAAGCACCGCCTGTATTTAGCAGGTGAGGAAAAGGGGGCTATCCTCACCCCCCACTCGCCAAATGAACAAATACTTGCATTTCCTTTGAATGCACCATAGTGATACAGTTTGAAAATGCAATTAGATAGATGGAGAAAAATCTGGAAACTTAGATATAACATTATATGAAACATTACCACAGTAATTACAGCTAAAGCTACTTTTCTACTAGGATCTCATTCAATTATTCAAGCCATCATAACTAGACTTTCATAACATTATTTGATATCATAAATCTGACTCCTTCAAAATGGTTAAGCATGTTTATGGTCTCCTACATATGTTCTGTTGATTAATACTGGCAGTTTCTTTCTAGGATAATAGCAGGATTTGTTATTGATGGATGTCTTTACCTCTGGTGCCAGATACTCTGGCGTCCCACAGAAGGTCTTCATGGTAGCAGCATCAGTGATTCCTTCCTTGCAGAGGCCAAAGTCTGTAATTTTTATGTGACCATCTTTATCAAGCATTAAGTTCTCCAGCTGGACAGAGAGGAAAAGAGTGTCAATTTGTTCAAAATGTTGATTTAAAAATGACTGACCATTGGCACAAAGCTCCCAAAACTTGCTTAAAGGTGAAGCATGTAATTTTGTGCCACTAGCATCACCCAACTGAATAGCAAAAAAAAAGAAAAAACTTCAAACATTTTTCCTAAACATTTCTCCCGTATGCCACAGGTCCCGCCCACAAACTTACACTACTGGTCGAGCCAATTTAGCTATGTCTGGCCAGTTGGGATATATATTGTGTAGGCCCCCCTTGTGCCGCCAAAACAGCGCCAACCCACATAACAGAATAGAGGTGATATTCTTCTCATCGCAATTGTACAGAACGAATATCTGGATTACCGCAGACTTTGTCGGTTCGAACCATTCTGGCCATTCTCTGTTATCTCTTATCAGCAAGGCATTTCTGTCCACAGAACTGCTGCTCACAGGATGTTTTTGTTTTTGGCAGCATTCGTGGTAAACTCTAGAGACTGTTGAGTGTGAAAATCCCAGGAGATCAGCAGTTACAGAAATCCTCAAACCAGCCCGTCTGGCACAGAATGCCAAAAACATCCAGTACTGTACTGTCCACAGAACTTGTTGATGAGAGAGGTCAACAGAGAATGGCCAGACTGGTTCGAACAGACAAAGTCTATCGTGACTCAGATAACCGCTCTGTACAATTGTGTTGAGAAGAACAGAATCTCAGAGATACCGGTTAGTGCTGTTTTGCCAGCACAAGGGGGACCAACATAATATTAGGGAGGTGGTTTTAATGTTGTGGCTGATCGGTGTATATATATTAAAATGTGCCATAGCAAACCAGAAAAGAAATGGTCTTAAAGCCAAAGTCTCAATAAGTTATGTTTAAAATTTGAGGATTGCTTTTTCTATGTCTAGGCATGTATCAAGATGACAGAATGTTTGATTATTTTTTAATAATAAAAAAAAAAAAGATATTTAGATGCGGGCTTATTTTGTTTGTAAGACTTGGGAATACATCATATACATTTGTACAACAAAAACGCTGCTCAGTTTCCATGGTGTTTTGAACGTTTATGCATGATAATTTTCTGATGTAAACAATGAACATTTTATCAATACATATTTTTTTTAATTAAAAATACAATTGAGTGTTGTACACTGATGATTGCCATGGAAAGTTTACATATGTGTGACAGATTGGATTTATATGTGCTCGAGTAGACCTAGTTCATAATGAAGGTGTGAATTCCCACATTTTATAAAACAGTGATCAGATATCAAAGCTAAACACTTCAACCTTTCAAATGTTATAGAGTTTTTCAAAAAAGATAAAATTTTTGGATGGATGCAGTATGCAGTAAATATCAATGTAGCATAGGTGGAACAATGTGCTTCAACATAAAATTACACGCATCACATTTAAGCTTTTCTGAAACTCCAAATCATGGATTTCAAATCATATGCTGAAATCACATGTCTCACTTTCAATATAAGGGATTTATTTAAATTATAGGCTGCTTGAATAAAGTTACATTAAGTTTCATTTCCTTATGTTTCTTTCCTTTGTTTCAATATGTTTTAAGCATCTTTAGAACCACTTCATTACTCTTCTTACATTAAACATGCATTGCTATTAAATATTTTAATATAAGTAAAGTTACAATGTTACAAATCTAGCAAAAAATTAAACCAAATCTTGTAAAATGAACTGCATTGTAACCACATAGTTACAAAGTTGTTAATGGTAGTTAAATAGTTTATGCCTACATGGATAATATATTTTTTCCACTGTAGTGGAAAGAAACTTCATGCCACATTAATTTAACCTTTCAATTTTAATAGCTAAGCTGTTTGTCCAAGTTTGCTGGCACTTTCACGACTGGTTTGGTCCAAGACTGCAAGCAAATCACTGTGTCATCATCCACAGCCGCCAGAGTTGGATGTTTCCAAAAAAATAAAGAAGAAAGCCCCAAACTCTAGAGCTTTTAATTACCTTTTCCAAGTCCCATGACATACACATGGATAAAGGCATTGCAAACGGAACAAAATCGTCTCTCTAAATATATGAATTGTTTCCTTTTTTGTGTTTACCTTGAGATCCCGGTACACTATCTTGGCAGAGTGCAGGTAGTCGAGGGCGGAAACGATCTCGGCGCCGTAGAAGCGTGTGCGGTCCTCCGAGAACACCCGTTCTCTCGACAAATGGAAAAACAGCTGCAGGGTAAACAGCAGGGACAGGATTGCAATAATTACTGATTTATTGGAGAAAATTAACACAACACAAACTGCCTCACATCGCCATATTGAGATGATAGATGGCGGGGCCCTCCGAGGACGCCCGGCGAACCCAGATAGCAGCTGGCACATCATCCCCGGCTTTCCAGAGACCGGCCGGCGCGGCCTGTTAAATCAGCATTTTAATCAATACACCAATCTTGTTAAAGGCAGCACTGCATGCTCATGGGCTAACATTCCATTAAAGTGGCACGAGCACTCCATCCCCTGCAATCATCTCCCTCATATTTTTTATAGAGTATTCCCCAATTTCTCTCTCACCCCTCCCCATTCAGATGTCAAGGGTTTCTGTCAACTGTCTGGCCCTGAGCTCCACTTGAACTCGCCTTATAGAAATGACACAGAATCCCACTGAGGGGAGTGTGCCTATTAATTGCTGTGGGATGTTTGAATATGGCTGTCCGGGGAGCGCTAACAGCTCTGCTGATCAGCTGAAGGAGGGGGGAGTGTGCCGGGAAGAGCGGGGTGGCCATGGACAGGTGTGCCTTCATCAGAGCACTGGCAGCTGTGAATGTGGCAAGGCTGAAAGGGGAGAGACGGATGGGCTCTGCACAGTGTGTGGAGGTGAGGAGCTCTGGCTGGACCAGGCAGGGGAGCAGGTGACATTGCAGGCTGAGGGAATGAGAGTGTGATTGCCGCTTCTCTGATTAAACAGCACCCTTGGTGGTGGAATTTCATTTATCAAAACTTGAGCCCCTCAAGATGAAATCCTGAGCTCTGCCACATCAACACATTGAGACTGGCAAACTTTTTTCAATTATATCTTGAGCAACTACAAACCTTTATATAATAAAACCACACCACAACATAACACATTACCATTAGAGGAATATTACAGACAATTTGAATCAGAAATTTTTATTTAAGATTTGACCAAGATTTTTTCTAACTATTCAGTTTTCTACTTAAAGGGATAGTTTACCCCAAAATTTAAATACTCTCATTATATTTACTATGTGAATAGTGACCAGACCTTTCAAGCTCCCAAAATCACATAAAGGCAGCATAAAAGTAAAACAGACTTGTTAAATCCATGTTTTCAGAAGCAATATGATATGGGTGAGAAACAGATTCATATTTAAGTCCGTTTTTACCATAAATCTTTACTTTTAAATTCAAATTATGATAGGGAAAGTGGAGATTTATGGCAAAAAATGATTGAAATATTGATCTGTTTCTCACCTAAAGTGATTGTATTGCTTCAGAAGACTTATTAATAGATTAAACCACTGGAGTCGTATGGATTACTTTGATGCTGCCTTTATGTGATTTTGGATCTTGAAATGACTGGTTACCATTCACCTGCATTGTATGGACCTACAGAGCTGAAATATTCTTCTAAAATCTTAATTTGTGTTCTACAGAAGAAAGCAAGTCATAAATATCTGGGATTGCAATAGAGTGAGTAAATTAGTAATTTTTTTACTTAAAGTATTGTTTGCATAATTACTCAAATTTGTATGCAACGGCCATTCATTCTAAAGCAAGAAAGACAGAATTTTAAGCATAAAAGTCCAGTGGTGCTCTCATATATCTTCTTCTGAAGGGCATATTATATCAGCCTGGATCAAATCTGTGTAATGGACAGTCCATGACACTCAAAGGCGTCAAACCCTGCCGTGTAAACTGGAAATGGTCAGGAGATTGCTGCTCTCGCTGGACCCACTTTTGAGAGCAACCTTGAATTCAAAGTGCTTCAAGTGCACTATATGTAATTGGTAGATATTAGTACAATATTCACTGTGAACTGTACATACAATTAGCTTGATGCAGTATTTTGGTGAAAAAATTAGATTGTTCATGCGCACATACCCTCCGTGGTTACTGGACTACTGTGTGCAGTACTGTTTCCTCTGTTTTTAATATTTTTAAACAATTTCTTTGGATGACTAAACAGAGACCAGTAGAAGCTGCAATATACCATCTAGATTATATCTTCCATCAAGATTTTTTTTATATATTTGATAAAGTCAAAGTTTTTGTGTGAATTTTTTTGTAAATATAATGCTAAATAAAAGTTTGTTTATTTTTTAGCAATTTTATGTGCATTACATTTACTATCATATTTAATTGTGTGATATCAAATATATCAGCATTATATCGGCCTTTCAGACACCCTGCTCTCTAGATATCAGGATTGGCCATTAAAAAAACATATTGGTCGATCATTGTTGTAGTCTAATGATTATTTTAATCTAATCTAGTTATTACTGTCAAAATGCAAAATAAATAAATAAAAAAAACAGCAATCGTTCCTACAAACCAAATGTTGAACACTGCAACATAATATAATCTGTATTGTTTTCTGTCGTTAATAAACAATATTGGTCAATCTCAAATTGTTAGGGCTAGGGTCTTTTTTTCTTATCAAAAGATGTGAAAAGGCCTCTTTAAACTGTGGATCAGGATTGGAAATTAACAAGGGCTTGGGGCAAATATGTCACAGAAATTTACAAAAATTCCCCCGGATTTCAAAATAAGGGGGCAAAAATGCCCCCGCAATGAGTTCCTGTTGTTTTATTAATAATATCTGATATAGTTACAAATACATACATAATAATTTTCGCTGATGATTATTTGCAGCGTACTGTCTGTCGTGCAGATGTTGCCAAGTCTGCCGAGTCTAGTGGCGGATCATCACACATCGACCCACAGAGACAGGCACACCGCTTCTACTCCGCATCAATTCGGTGTCGTTTTCCCAAGCTAAATTCCATAACCGTTTGCTCCTCTCAATCAAAATAAACTGTCCTGGCGAGTAACACTTTCGCTCCCTGTGCTGTACTTCCCTGCCAATCAGCCCATCTCACTTATCCTGCTACAGTGTCTGTCTGAAAAGCCTCCTCACCTGCTAGAGGTCAAAAGTGCAGGAGTGGTGGATGTAATATATTTATTAAGTTAATCAAGTATGGGAAATCAGAAAATATAATGTAGCCAAGTGCTAAAATGTACTTAATAATAATATGAATATGTTAATTAATCTCGATATGTGAACTAACCCTATTGTTAAATAAAACTTTATTAATAATACAATAATCCTTTGCTGCATTATATGTTTTTGTAGGCTATGTTAACTTATAACTTGCAACAAAATATTTGGAAATGTGTGAATGAGAAAAAAAAAAAGTGATCTTGGAATGTGTTATGCACATTATGCTGTTTAGAGATCAGGCAATAATTAATTATGGAAACATGCCTGTTGACATTCTAAATTAAATATTCCCAAATGAATTGATATTCAGTCAATCAAAATTGGAATCTAATTGACTCAAAATAAATTGGGAAATCAAAGCAAATACCCAGCCCTACAATATTAGTTGATTTGGATTTAATTTTATTGGTAACAGCCTAAAGTATCATATTATTCAAATTGAATTAATTGATTCAACTGAAATTAAGTATTTGACATAAAAAGATGTCATTTCAAAAGGTTAGACAAAAATGGTCCTTTCAAATAAAAAAAATGCCCCTGGAAAACAATCCGAGGGGGCAAATATTGCCCCTTAATTGAAAAGGTTTTTTCTGATCCTGCTTTAATGCATCATAAGATGGGATCAAATTTAAAATTTTCGCTTAACACAGCAGTAAGTACAAATTTGTGACAGCATTACAACAGAAATAGCTTGTCTATCAATGCAGAGGAAAAGACAGACAGACAAGACACACGTACCTCTCCTCCATTGACGTATTCCATCACAAAACATAGGCGGTCTTTTGTTTGGAATGAATACTTCAAAGACTGAAACAGCAGGTGAAGAAACAACATTAGAGGAAAAAACCCACAAAACTAAAACATACGCAACATGAGAGCTCATCAAAATATATGCGGTGAGAGAAACGCTCGTCTCGAGAGACAATGAAAGGAGCATTTTCGAAAGCTTTGCTCTTTCTTTCAGGTCTTGATACTAACTTTAAGGGAAGGTGAAGTTTACGAGGGAACACCATCTTGAGTGACAGTGGTAAAGTGTTTTGCTAAACCTGCTGTGTACGTTGAGTGGCATACAACAGCATCTGGAGTGTCAGAGAAATTCCCTTTCACTGGCGACTTCTCAACAGATGCACAGCTACATTTAGGCCGCTAATTTATTACAGTTTATTCTCTGCATTATAATGAGGCTCCAGGGAAATGCCAATCATATATAAAAAAGCATTGTGAAGCTTTAAGGTGCTGGAAAATCTACTCTGAATGTGGGTTCTGTATGATACTTCATTAGTAAACGTGCACTCACGGTTAAAAACGGGTGTCTTGTGTTTTTCAGTACTCTGCTCTCTGTGAGCGTGTGGGCCACTTCATCCTACAAAAAGAAAGAAAGAAAGACAAAATGTGAAAACTTGTCAAGAGAATAATTTCAATCATTCTGAGCCATGTTTAATTACAGTACAAATGTACAGTGAAGGCATTAGATTGAGTCAGATTCCAATACAAAGGATCCTGGAACTTCTGATAAAGAGGGGGTAAAAATTATACTTTCATAACTGATTTTTACAAAATTTAAGTGGAAAAGTATCATTAACCATAACTCTCTAAACTTAGGCAATAAATAGACTATACAATGCAGAATGTTTTTTGTTCTGATCGAGCAGAGCAAAACTTATTCTAATTAAATTCTTTAAAAGAAAAAAAGTGCTTATGAATCTTACCTTTGCTATAATAACCTCTTTCTTTAAAATTTTCATTGCATAATATTTCCCGTTGGCCTTCTCCCTTACAAGAATGACTTTACCAAAAGTGCCTTTTCCCAATAATTTTAAGTAGTCAAAGTCATTCATTGTCTGCAAAAAAAAAAAGAAAAAAGAAAAAGCATTAAATTGTCAGACATTCTGAAATGCAATGGAGATAATTAGGCTCTAGTTTTGTAGTTTGTTAACATGCATGCTCCCATGTCTAAAAATGCAACAACAAATCAGCTTCCTTCCCCTCAGAGACTCAACTGCCACTTAAACACACTGACATATTTGTACATTAGCTTGATGTTTAAAAATGATGAAACTCACAGAAATACACAGCCTTAAAGGAATAGTTCACCCCAAAATTATTATTTTGCCATTATTTTCTTACACGAAATTCATTCCAAATCTGTATGACGTACACTTTATTCTAATTTTACAGTACATTATTC
This sequence comes from Xyrauchen texanus, assembly GCF_025860055.1. Lineage (NCBI taxonomy): Eukaryota > Metazoa > Chordata > Actinopteri > Cypriniformes > Catostomidae > Xyrauchen > Xyrauchen texanus. Next base: position 27,612,511 of record NC_068295.1, read on the forward strand.
TTCTGTGGACTACAAAGGAGAAATAACGAATGAAATATAAAAAGTGAAGACTGTAATGGGGACTTTTGTCAAAAGTGACGAAAAAGCACCATAAAAGTGATCCATATGGTAAATGGTCTGCACTTATATAGTGCTTTTTTAACCTTAGCGGTTTTCAAAGCACTTTACACTGTGACTTATTCACTCACACACACACACCAATGGTGGCAGAGCTGCCATGCAAGGCACTAGTCTGACATTGGGAGCAACTTGGTTATCAGTGTCTTGCCCAAGGACACTTCGGCACGTGGAGTCATGTGGGCCAGTAATCGAACACTAACCCTGCGATTAGCAGCCAACCCGCTCTACCACCTGAGCCACAGCCGCCCCTTGTGAAATGTAAGTCGTATTTAACAGAAAATCTTGTAATAAGATTTAATAACAAGATAAATAAAAAGGCACGTTCAAAAGCGATGCATTAGCTTTGACATCGCTGATATGACACATAACGGCGCAATAACTTATTTGACAGCTACAGTGGAGATCAAATTTTCCTTTTGTTTTCTACAGAAGAAAGCAAGCCAAACTGGTATAGAAGGGCATGAGTGTGAGTAAAGGATGACTATTCCTTTAAAACTCATTTGTTTTTTTTGAGAATGAGAGTTTAATCATTTTTATCTGACAATAATAGTGTCCCAGGCTTATGTTGCCCAGTACAACCATCCAAATAAATCATACTTAGGCATTACGGCAGAGAGTTTGAAGGCACCTTGCGTTTGTGGTGACTGATAGATGTGTCCATCTCCTCCTCTCCCATGTTGTCTATCTGTGAGGTGGGACTACACTGGATACGTTCCTCTTCCTGTCTTTGGAGTTTGTCTGCCACCATCTGGATCGCCTCTGCCCACTCATCCCTGTGGAAACACACATACACAAAGTCCACATATCTCTGAAATTTCTTAAAAATAAAAATAAACAACGGCTTCACATTTCAAGAGTATATCTCATTTATTGCTTGGTTAGTATGTAATTTATATTACTGATCATTTTAGCATACACAACTTCTAATGATACAATTGTGTTTGTATATTTAGAAACTAACATTAACCAAGAGTAATTAACACTGTAAAACCATTGTTCATTGTTAGTTCATGTCAACTATTGCATCAGTCTTAATGCATACAATTTTATTGTAAAATGTTACAGCTTCATTTGTCCTGCTTTCAAGACACAAATCATCTGACAGTGTAATTGTAACATTTTAATTTCATTGAAGATATCAGACTGGACCATCAGAGTAATTCATAATGCTCTTCTCACTAGCTAACAATATAATGTAATGCGAGTGGGGAAGCCACCCCACTCTGCAAACACTGTCTTCCTCCACTGAGTTTTAATTTGTCATGCAGCACAACATCTGTTGTATAGAATCAGTGGTGCGTTCATGTTTGTGAGCATGTGTTAGTTTAATAATGATGAATTCATCTGAGCGAAGCTCGTAGTTTATTATTGTTTCACAGCAACATGCTGAACTAGTGTTGTCACAGTACCAAAATTTCAGTAGTCCACACCAAAAAACAATTTCTCTAATGAATACACTGCTTTTTAATAATTATTCAAGTAAATATTCAGTGGTAAAGGACAAAGAAATAAATTATGAGCACTGAGTGCTTTTCTGTTTTCTTTTTATTTGTTCTTGGATTACCATAAATGACATAATAGACAGCGGCAGGTGCATTTACACTGCAAGGCATAAACAATTGATCTGATATTTTTGAAACATATCTGAATTTTTGCCCCAACTGTTTACCTTTACTTAATTGACTATGTTCACATTAATACCTCTCCAAGGCATGTATTTTGACACAGAAAAGCATTTGTTTGATCACGTGCAGCCACATTGTGGTGAGATACACGCACTAATTACAAAGCACATGTGATGTACCACATTGAGTCAGTTCTCCATACCACTGATCCTGTAGAAAGTGAAGACTGGTATCGTTAATAAGTATTGACTTGGAACTAAGTACCAGTAGTTTTGACATCCTTACCCTGAACTAACTGAGTCTACAAATGCCAAATTTGAACATTTGTGCTTTCCATTTGATTGTGGGGAGCCCTCAAAAAGAATAAGAGATGGAAATATTTAACATAATGTTTCAATTTTTATTCATGTTCTTGCACTTTTTGTTGTGGAAACTACATTTCAATCGATATGAATTTGCAACTACAAGCTGAATTAAAGACTCAGAAGGTTAATACAGCAACATGTATATAAAGGGCCCCGTGTACCCCCACAAGGTCATGCTGATGAATGGGTGTGGAGTGGTTTGGTGTATAATGAGCGGTTTTTGCTAATGAGAGATAAAGGCTTTGAATACAGTCTGGCGTGGAGCCAGCTGCCGCCACATCTCTCCTTCTCACATGTAGGCCTGCCGTTTCTGGGCCTCTGCCAGTGCGCTGTGTCCCACTCCTGCTCAAAGCTGTGAGTAAAAAAAAAACTGTGTATGTGTATGTGTGTGTGTGTGTGTGTGTGTGTGTGTGTGTCTCAAAGTGCTCATTGGACTGTAGTGTGCTGTGATAGATAGACATGCAAGTTAGGAGTAGAATGTATGAGAATAAACTGCACAGTGAAAATACAACGTCTCTGATTCTTTATATTGTTTTGTCTGTTTTAGATGCTGCTTATCTGTTTATAGAGGTGGGCGGTATGACCAAAGTATTATATCATGGTATGTCAAGTAAGTTCATATTTTGTTAATGGTATATGATATAGTTATTTTGCTGGAAATTTGCACAAAGATTTCATTACTTTTAAAAAGAAAGCTACTTCATTTTGAAACTGGATGAATGCAAATCAAAAGATAAGATTATTCATAACAAATAAATGCATCTTGATTCAGTGAAAAACATTTTCACATTATAGGCATACTGTGAATAACCACAAAAAATTTATTTATTTCGACACGTCCCTCCTTTTCTTTAAAAAAAGCATAAAATCGAGGTTACAGTGAGGCACTAACAAAGGAAGTGAATGTGACCAATTTTGGAGGGTTTAAAAGGCAGAAATTTGAAGCTTATAATTTTATAAAAGCACTTAAATTAATTCTTCTGTTAAACTCATGTATTCATTTTAAATTTTTTAATGTCATTTTAGGGTTTGTTGACTTTACATCATCATGGCAACGAAGTTGTAAAATTGGCTATAACTTTACACAGAAAAGGTTAGCAAGTGATTTTATCAAAATAAATGTTAACACATATTGTTTACATCTTGTGGCTATACTTTTGAAATGGTGAGTATTTTAATGTTTACGGATTGGCCCCATTTACTTTTATTGTAAGTATCTCACCGTAACCCAGATTTTTGCTTTTTTTAAAGAAAAGTCAAGATAATATTTTGTGGTAATCAACATTGTGCCACAAACTTGTATTGAACCTGAAATATTCCTTTAAAAAACAATATATGAAACTCTGTTCACCGGTTGACACATTTCTAGTTTCGTATAATATATATACACTCTCATACTGCACAGCCCAATCTATTTACAGTAAATGCTTTGTTTGGCATCTCAAACAATTACTTCTTTTATACCATTTCTTAATTGTTCTCTCTGTGCTGTCTGACTTTACTGTATATGGTCTGTTTAACCTTCCAAAAGTTCAATGATCCAATTACGACCTGACCAATAATGCCAGCCCTAGAACAGAATGACAGGATACATATAACTGTCAGAGAAGCTGTATTTGGGCTACTGGACTCTAGCAGTTATTCCGGTTCTCTCTCTATTATTTGAGTGAATAAATAAATATGCAAGTTCTTTCTGTCTCACTGCCAGCTACAAACAGCTCATTATTCCTTTAGTTCTTATGGGAAGTGCTGTGCTGTCTGTAAATGCCAATTCATATCTAAAAAAAAAATAAAAAATACAGCCTCTTAATTTGCTAAAATACTACATTTTACTCTTTTTTTGACTTCCTAGTTTGATCATTATTACATTAAACTTGTACACAAAATGCAATCGCTGCATTATCCATTATAACTATCGAAATTCACCTCAAGATCTGGTGGTTAAAATCAATCTCAAAAATGGATCAGGAAAGTGAAGTTATTTCTGAGAAAAAAGTCTAGCATCAATTGTTTGCAGATGCCACTTGGTTTGATATCTTGTTATTTAATGCATTGACATTCATACATTTTCAATGTGACTTAAGTGTCTAAATACTTTTGGGGCCACTGTAACTATAATGACTAAAAAACATTACAGATATTACAGCTTAATTGTCCGTTAAAGCATACTTTTCTGTAAAGCTGCATTGAAACTATGCAAGTTGTGAAAAGCGCTATACAAATAAAAATGACTTGTCTGCTATCTTAATTAATGTAAATATGGTTACCATGGTGTATTTTGTGAATGTATAACCCCAAAAATTATGCTGTCACTATTCATGTCTTATACATTGAGGACTGGTCTCACCTCTCTTCTGGCGTGTCCACATGGAATGTCCTCTCTATGACTGTAGTCCACTGTAGACATCTAATAATAAAAGTGTTCGGCTTTGGTCGTTCTGTTTTCATCAACTGGCATTCTGAAATAGAGAACCCAATAGATATAATGTTTCTGTAGTTCAACTGGTAGAGTATGGCATAAACAATGCCAAGGTTATGGGTTTGATTCCCAGAGAACACATACTGATAAAATGCATACTTTAAAAGCACTTAGGGGCCGTTCACACAGAATGCATTCTTAGATTAAGTGCAACAGATGGAAAGTAATGCAGGTGTCTCAAGACACATTTTTAAAAATCAACGTTTTTTACACATTGTGTGAAAAGCAGTGCGATGTGTCATAACGTTCAAAGACATCTGTCTATGTTTACATAAAAAGAGAATTCCAAAACACTGCAGATGGCTGTAAATATGTGTCCTGTGAGAACAGCACCTAAGTCACTGTGGATAAAAATAAATAAATAAATAAAAACAGTATAAAAATACATTCCTGAATAGCAACCAGAGAGAAAGCTGAATTTAGCATCTGACCTGAATTCTAGAGTAAACTCAGCCCATTTTCTAACTTCAAACTCCGGCTGTGAGTGTTTGCTATTGTCACAATGCATTATTTGATAAACAGAGGGGAGCAGGGAGTCTGATGTAAAACAAATGCCCATTAGCAGAGAGGAGGCAGCGGGGTGGGAGAGTGCCACAGCATGATGAATGGACGAAAGGTATATTTGCTGGAATGTGGCACAACATTTAATATATGCCGCTTAGTTCTGCCACAACAGCCATTGCCCAGTCAAAGGGAACTTACAGTAAAGTGTGTCATTTTCTTTAGTGTTAAAATCAGGGTTCCTACACCTTTTGAGGAATTAATTTCCATTAAACTTTTAGTTGTTCTTGTTAACTGGATAATGATTTAAAAAATATATATTTTATAGAGACTGAACTCACAAAGAGCAATTTCAAGACAATAATACGGCTGAGCATTACTAAAAAACTTTCTTCCTCAAGAAACCTTTTCAATATCCTATTAATTTCCATTACTTTTCTATGCCTGGACATATCCATTTAAAAATTCAGATATTTGCTGGTTTAATAACCTGTAAAATACTTTTTCCTTTCCTAGTTTAATATGAAAATAGTCAAATGTCAGTAAATACAAGTAAGCCATTATTAGTTGATATGGTTGAAAAGGTTTAAACAATGTGTCACTATCAAAACATTGCTGTTTGTTTAAGCATTCTAGTTAACACAACCCTGGCTCAACCAATGTAAGAATATAGGGCAGGACTATCTGTTCTCCAACCAATGGAAGATGATGAGTGTTTGGGAAACCTGTTTAAGCTTGGACGGGCCCGCGGGTATTCCGGGACCGTCGGTGGGCCTACGAGAAAAACAAATCATTTTAAAAAATAATAACTACAGTCTTGACCAAAACAAAAAAGTTTTAAAGCTTAGAAGCTCTACTTTACAACACATGTAGGCATTATAACCAAAAAAAAAAATTTCACAACTCACCACGTGTCCCACCAAGAGCGATAACTAGGGCTGCAACTAACGATTATTTTGATACTCAATTAATCTTAGATTATTTCTATGATTAATCGGATTGGAATTTTATTTTATTTCCAGTATTTTATTAAAATATGATTTTTCAAAAACCTGAAATGATAAAAGGATGTAAGGATTTGGTTTGCTTTATATTACTGAATTAACGATTCTATACTCTCACAAAACTTTGAACAAAGCCTGAATCATCAGAAGTTAAGTTCAAAATGTATTATTATTATTACTTCCAGGATATATGTGAAACAGTTCCTTTACTTGTAAAACTTAACGAAAATGCTAATCATTTAAGAGTAAAATGATCCATCGGGGATGGAATGGGACAAAAAAAAAAATCAGTCCTACAGAGGGCAATAGTGACACGAGAAATGTAAATAATTCTGCCCAGCTGAAAATTACATAATTATGTTAGATACTTTATGCTTGTACACTGTCACTGATTATATATATTTATTTTAATATTATAGTTTTTAAAATAATATTTTCACTGATTACATTCTTCTAAACTATTATTTAAAAAATAATTTGGCTGTTATTTTAGTAAATTAATGTTTGCCATTGTATAAATTTACCAGTGAAATCAGACATTACATGATGTGGCATTATCAGGACCCTTAGCATTATTATACATTTGTAAAGAGGTTCAATGGAAAGGAGGCGGCGAGAACCGGCTTGACAACATAAATAATAGTTTTAATGATAAATTTAAAAGACAAACACACATGGCGGACATGTCCGTAAACTATCACTCTCTCCCGCACAATCCTCCGCAGTCGGCCTTTATCCCTCTCGGAGGCTTGATTAGCCTAATAAGGGACCGGGTGTGTATTGATCACGACCCGGCCCCGCCCTCCACACTGCCACAACATTATATTCAGCATTACATAAAGTTTAATATAGTACAATCATCTGTAAACCCTGTGCAAATTCACTGTAGCGCTTGAAAAGACTCAAAAACCTGAAATGATAAAAGGGTGTAAGGATTTGGTTCATGTAAGCGTATAACATCGGGGCCTCGAAAGTCGCATGAAACAATTATACTGTTATCACTAGCGGGTTGATGTTGCGTGTCAGAAATCCTACATCACTTGAACAGCAAAGCTGCATCTCCGACTAAAATGTCCAGCAAAGCCTCTGAATATTCAAAAACCAGGAAAAAACAACAAAAGAATAGAAGCACTTCACACTGAGGTCCGCAGTGCCATCATGATGACCAAATTATCGATTGATGCATCAATCAGTACAAATTAATCTGTAGGCATATTATGATCTTCTTTGAAGTGTTTATAAAGCTTTTGTGCGCTGGACAACCTCGTCAGTGTTTTTTCCGCTACATCTTATCTCCTTTGTTTTTCAAATGAGTTTCATAATTTTAACTGGGCTGTGAAGTGACGTCACTGACGGGGCTTCTCCGTGCCTACAGCAAATATCCAACAAATCGATAATGAAATCTGTTGTTGATGATTTCCATTAGCGATAATTATCGATTAGTTGTTGCAGCCCTAGCGAGAACCACACATTATAGCGACCACGAGGAGGTTACCCCCTGTGACTTTACCCTCCCTAGCAACCGGTCCAATTTAGTTGCTTAGGAGACCTGGCTGGAGTCCCTCAGCACACCCTGGATTTGAACTCCAGGGATGGCAGTCAGTATCTTTACTCGCTGAGCTACCCAGGCAACCCCTGTTTTGGTAATCTATTAAACATTTTGCAGTGTACATATTATTGTAATCAGTAAAAACATCAAACTCATCAAATATCCATGTGTCATTTGTTGTTAGAAAGCTCTCAAAGATTAGAATACAACTTTACTCACAGACAAAAATATAAGGAGAAATAGCTAAGTACATGTCTTTGACAAACAAAGTGCTGCTCATATGCTGGGTTTTTGCTTCACAATATATAAACAGAACGTCTCGGGTTATGACTATAACCCTTGTTCCCTGAGAAGGGAACGAGACACTGCGTCGTTGAAAACGATTCTTTGGGGAACGCTCCTTAGCGTGCGCCTCTGAAGTATGAATGAAACTATTCCAATCTTGATTGGTGTTGCGTCATGACGTAACATGTGACGGCATAACCGGATGCATAAAAGTGACGCCGGCACACATACACATTAGCCTAGCGATGAAGCAAGCCGCTCTCAGGCCTTGAGGGGCGTGGCAGGACGACGCAGTGTCTCGTTCCCTTCTCAGGGAACAAGGGTTATAGTCATAACCCGAGACGTTCCCTTCCGAGGGAACTCGCACTGCGTCGTTGAAAACGACTCTTTGGGGAACAAATGCCCACTAGGCCATGCACCGAAAAAAGGCCTGCCCTAGGGTGAAACTGAACTCAGGCACTCAGCTAGGACGAGAGCACACGTGCGCCAGGCGTACTAGGGAGGTGCAGACTGTAAAACCTGATGAAAGTGTGCGGGGTAGCCCAACCGGCTGCCTCACAGATCTCCTGGAGGGGTACTCCCGCTAAGACAGCCCTAGAGGACGCCATGCCTCTAGTTGAATGAGCCCTCACGGCCAAAGGTGAAGGCAAATTGTGCACCTTGTAGGCCGAGGTAATAGCCTGAACAATCCAATTACTAATGGTTTGTTTCGAGGCAGGGAGCCCCTTCTTAGGTGACCCAAAACACACTAACAGTTGGTCCGACCTCCTCCAAGAAGAGGACCTCTCGAGGTAAGCGCTCAAAGCTCTGACAGGGCAGAGCAAATGGAGCCTCTCTTCTTCTGCCGACACATGAGGTGGAGGATGAAAAGCCTGCAGGACCATAGACCGTGCCGTGTTAGACGGCACCTTAGGCACATAGCCAGGTCTCGGGTGTAAAATGGCTTTAACTCCGCCAGGGGCAAACTCCAAGCAAGCTGGCGTCACTGCCAGGGCTTGAAGATCACCCACCCTCTTTAGAGAGGTAATAGCTAAAAGAAAAGCCATCTTGAACGTCAGGTCCTTGGGTGAAGCCGACTGAAGGGGTTCGAAGGGGGCCAGGGATAACCCTTCGAGAACCACCGCCATGTCCCAGGCAGGAACCCTGGACCTGGTTGTCGGTCTCATCCTCCATGTACCACGGAGAAAAAAAATGACCAGCTGGTGCCTCCCCAGAGGCCCATCACTCAGTGGTGCATGGAACGCCGAAATGGCAGCCACGTACACCTTAAGTGTGGAAGGGGAGAGACCCGCAGAGAAACGATCTTGAAGAAACTCCAGAACTGAAGCCACCGGGCAGTTAACTGGATCTACTTCATGTTCTCTACACCAAGTGGAGAACACATTCCACTTGAGGCCATATAATCTCCTAGTAGACGGAGCCCTAGAGCTAAGTATGGTTTCAACCACCCCCGCTGATAGACCAGCATTTAGGTACTGAACCCCCTCAGGGGCCAGACCCACAGTTTCCACAGCTCTGGACGCAGGGTGGAAGACTGTGCCCCCGCCTGAGACAACAGATCCCTCCTCAGAGGAATCTGCCATGGCGGAGCTATCAGGAGTGAAATTATGTCTGAGAACCATACTCGGGCCGGCCACATGGGGGCAACCAGAAGTAGACTGATGCCCTCTTGGCGGACCCTTTCCAGGACTCCGGGAGCAGAGCGATCGGGGAAATGCGTACAGGCGAAGCCTCGGCCAAGCCTGTACCATGGCATCCAACCCCAGTGGGGCTGGATGTGAGAGGGAGAACCAAAGTGGACAGTGGGACGTCTCTCGAGACGCGAACAGATCCACTTCTGATGGTCCAAATTTGTCCCATATCAACTTCACCACCTCTGGATGAAGTCTCCATTCCCCGGGCCTCAGCCCCTGCCTCGACAGGATGTCTGCTCCCTGATTCTGAACCCCCGGAATATACATTGCTCTGATAGACAGTATTTTCCCTTGGGACCAAAGAATTATCTGATGCGCCAGTCTGCACAGAGGGCACGATCTGAGTCCTCCTTGTCGGTTCAGATAAGCTACCACTGATGTATTGTCCGAACGTACTAGGACATGGTAACCTTTGATGTCTGGAAGGAAGCTCCTCAGAGCCCTGAACACAGCCAACATCTCTAGACAGTTTATGTGCCAAGAATGATGATGGTCCTGCCACAGACCCCTGGCAAAGCGGCCGTCCATGACGCGCCCCAGCCAGTGAGGAGGCGTCTGTCGAAACGGTTTTCCGGCGACATGACGCTCCCAACACTGGCCCTCGGGACAGGAACCAAGGTTTCTTCCATATTAGCAGAGAACGAAGGCACCTGCGCGTTACTCTGATTATACGAAATGGATTCCTGCTGGGGGAAAACCCCTTGGCTTTCAGCCACCACTGGAGGGGCCTCATGTGTAGAAGGCCCAACGGTACAATGTTGGATGCCGCTGCCATGAGGCCCAGCAGTCTTTGAAATTGCTTTACAGTGATGGCCTGGCCTAGCTTTAACCCGGACACCATCGCCATAAGGGACTCGATACGTGCAGGAGACATGCATGCCTGCATCGTAACAGAGTTCCACACAACGCCCAGAAACGTTGTGCACTGGGATGGTTGTAACACACTCTTTTTGTGTTGAGTCTCAACCCCAAACTTCGAATGTGGCCAAGAACGACATCTCGATGCCGAATCGCCATTTCTCGAGACTGGGCCAGAATGAGCCAGTCGTCGATATAATTCAGTATACGGATGCCCTGAAGTCTCAGTGGAGCAAGAGCTGCATCCATACATTTGGTGAATGTGCGGGAGATAGTGCTAGGCCGAACGGAAGAACCCGATATTGGTAAGCTTCGCCCGAAGCGAACCTCAGGAACCTCCTGTGACATGGAAGGATGGACACATGAAAATAGGCGTCTTTTAGATCTATCATGACAAACCAGTCCTCGGATCTGATCTGACTCACGATGACAGGAATAGTAAGCATTTTGAACCTGAACCTCCTCAGAGACCGGTTCAAAACTCTGAGATCTAAAATCGGCCTCAACCCCCCATCCTTTTTTGGAACTATAAAGTACCGGCTGTAAAGACCGGACTCAATGTCTGAATGATGAACACGTTCTATGGCCTCCTTCAGCAGCAGAGATTGCACTTCTTGTTCCATCACCTGAGCCTGCTCCGGAACCACTGTAGTCTGCACCACCCCAGAGAATTTGGGGGGGCGGTGCCCGAACTGCAGTCTGTACCCTGAATTTATTATATGCAGGACCCATGCAGATATGTTGGGAAGATGATTCCATGCCTCTACAAAATCTACTAAGGGAACCAGCCTCTCGAGGCTGGTCTCGGGTGTTTTTCGAGCACTGTTCTCGACTTCCTGAAGCGGGATACCGGCAGGATTTGGTCGATACAGTGCTTGTGACCACAATTGATGTGTGTTTTTTATTTTTTGACGGTGTGCTTTCACTGGAGATTGGTGTGGCCCGAAGCGTCAGAGACGGCGGGAAACCAACACCGATTTCCTGAGGACTCCGCTGCGAGAACAGCGGGGGGGGGGCAGCCCTCCGAGGTTCTAACACCCCGGTTAGGACCTCTTCCCCGAAGCCCTCCTAGCCTTAAGGACGTCCCTCAGGTCGGCCCCTGGCTGGAGGGCTTCGCTGGGAGCGCTTCCTCTGTTGCCAAGCTCCTGGAGGAGGGGCTCTAGAGGAACGCTCTCCTTTTGCTCTGCGCAGTGCGAGGAGCTGACTGAAGGCTGGGGCTGATGTGTTTGCCCCACCCTACTTGACTTAGACTTGGATTTACGGGGAGAAACTGCTTGAACGCCGCAGATTGTTTCCTCGCCTCCTGAAACCTGTCGACGACCGATGTAACGGCGTCGCCGAACAGGCCAGAGGGCGAGAGCGGGCATCAAGCAAAAAAGCTCTGTCTTTTTCTTTTATTCCCGATAAATTTAGCCACAGATGCCTCTCCGTGGTCACCATAGCTGCCATAGAGCGGCCAATAGCGCTGGCCGTCTCTTTAGTTGCCCGGAGAGACAGATCTGCGGCTCTGCGCAACTCCGCGATATCTTCGGAGTTGGCCCTCCCCTCGTCTAAATCTTTCAGGAGATCGGCCTGGTACGCCTGCAAAATCGCCATTGAGTGCAGGCACGAACCAGCCCGACCTGCCGCCATGTAAGCCCTGCTTATTAATGCAGATGTATCTCTGCAGGGCTTACTAGGCAGCGCCGGGTTTTAAGGGAAGATGCCGACTCAGGAGAGAGGTAACCGGCTAAAGCCTCCTCCACACCAGGCATCTTCCCATAGCCCATATCCCGTGCCCCTAAAACATCGCTGTAATCGACCACACTGGGGGTGGAGACACGGGACGAATGTGGTTTATCCCACGATCTCGAGATCTCTTTGTGGAGATCGGGAAAAACGGCAAACCCCGGCGCTGGGGTTGTGACGCGTGCTGCAGGAAACGCTCGCCTAATTTGCTTCCGACGTGCGTTCCTGCTCATTTTGTGGCCAGCTAATGTTAAGTCTGGCCACAGCACGCCACAACCTGAATCAGCTCCTCAAAAGCCTGGCCGAAAACCGGCGTGCTTGGGTGCTCACGGTCGTCCGCATCAATGCTGAGCATTTCCACTTCCTCGAAGCAGAGAGCTCGAGCATTGGGACCTGATCGTGGGCAGAAGAAGCCGCGACGCGGGCTTCTGCACCACTCACAGTAGGCTCGGGATCCTCAAATGAAGAATGAGAAAGTGCCGCAGCAGTCTCATTCTCATCTGCAAGAACTCGCTGCGAACCCCACGATCTCAATCGCCGCTGCCTCAACAGACGCGGGACCAGAACCGTGGGGAACGCGAGCCTGACCGTGCTCATCAAAGCACGCCAACCGGAGCGCAGCACTCTCATGGGTAGTGCTTCACAACTTACACAGGCAGATCCCTCGAGAGCTGCCTGTGCAGTGCTGCGCTCCCAAACAGTTCACACACAAATCGTGCGTGTCCCTACCCGTAATAAAACGAGGGCAGGGGTGCACGCACTTCTTGAACTGCTTGGTGGCCATAATTCTTTTAAATAGGACAAACAACACCAAATAAGACAAACAATATACATAGAGCGCTTGCTGAAGAGCGAAAGCTAATGTGTATGTGTGCCGGCGTCACTTTTATGCATCCGGTTATGCCGTCACATGTTACGTCATGACGCAACACCAATCAAGATTGGAATAGTTTCATTCATACTTCAGAGGCGCACGCTAAGGAGCGTTCCCCAAAGAGTCGTTTTCAACGACGCAGTGCGAGTTCCCTCGGAAGGGAACATACAATTTCACATACCATTACTGAGAAAAGGTGATTATCTTTCAAATGAACCCACACACCATGTAATTTGATGCATAGATCAATAGATAACCCACACAAAGCACAATGTTTACAGTGCACACAGCATCTGGCTATCTTGATATCTGGCTACAAACACGTTAGCTTTCCTGGATCGGATGACGTCATCAGAAATGATGTCGCATCAGGGAACACTAAACCAATCAGATTGGGTTCAGATTGCTCCAACCAGTGTAGACAGTCCTCCATATTTGGTCAGAGAGTCATGTGATCAATCACTGTAATTACATTTTGCCAGCAGGATATGGCGCCAAGTACATGACACAGACTCGATGACTCAAATGGCACAGAATGAAACTCATTCTGTGAAATCTCATTACTAAAATCATGTCTGCATGCTGTGCAAACCTTTAATCATTGTAGAGTTTGCATGTGTAATTAGTATGTACAATTTGTATGTTTTATTTGTTTGGAGAGGCTTTTTGACACGGAGACATTTTTGGAAACAAGGATAAGTTATATTTGTAATGCTATAACTTTTGTTTTCGTTGTTGTTTCAAAACAAGATTTTACTTAGTTATAAGTGACATGATTGGGAATAAAACAAAAGCAGTTTTTTGGAGCCACCTTTTATTTACACCCTAAGGTATATAATGTCAACTCATTTATTTTTGTCCAAGTTTTGTAGGCTATGAGTCTATCATAATTCATATCATGAAAAAAATTGAAAAGTTTTCTTTAAAATTATACCAAACACTTGACCCTCCTTTAATTATGTCACTGAAACAGGAAATCTTTAAAAACTACCTCAGAGCTTAAAGGGTTAAAAACAGTGATTATTTTTGCAATTGCTATAAATACATTGACTAACTTACTTGCTCAATAATATTCTCTTCAAATTGTTGCTCCACCATGACAGTAGTTGACATAAAAGTGAAAACTCACTGAAGAAGGGGACAGTTCACACTTATCTCACTGCACGCCCCTTGCAGCAATGTTAGGAATGCAAGAAATAGTGAATTTCGGTGTGACACATTTCAGAATGCAACGACCTATGAATTCAAACTTACGTTGCAGATGTGTCTGCGTTCACGTACTTCCTTAAGAGTATGTTTCAGCTCTTACTCGACACAACCACTCCCAAAGAGAAACATCCATCACATTAAATATTTTAGAACAGATATTTCTCATTTCCATGACCTTTCCAGGCCCGAATAATTCCAGGTTTTCCATAAACACTGGAATCCTGTTTAACTCACTTCTAAAATACTTTGTTATGCATTCAAATTCACAGGCAATGGAGGTGATGCAGGGCCGTGACTCATTGTCGCTGCAGATTTTGGGGACAAAGCCCAGATGACAGGTGAAACCCAACAACGGCCCATGCTGCCAGCCTTGTAATGAGCTGGCCAATTTCAGCCACCTCTGAATGACGACACAGCCTAAATTTAGACAGATAGGTTAATGATGACACCACTAAGGTCTCAAAGCCATGCACTTTACGAAGTGTCTACCTGGGCAGTACAGGGAAAATGTCCCAAGATAAGTGCAGAAAAACAGGTCCCAGCAGCCAGAAAGTGACACTTTAGGAGCAGAGGAGGCAGAGCTGACAGTATTGTTTGCTTGCTTAGATCACAGATGACTAGCATTGCATTTACATTTACATTTATGCATTTGGCAGACGCTTTTATCCAAAGCGACTTACAGTGCACTTATTACAGGGACAATCCCCCCGGAGCAACCTGGAGTTAAGTGCCTTGCTCAAGGGCCCAGCAGTGGCATCTTGGTGGTGCTGGGGCTTGAACCCCCAACCTTCTGGTCAGTAACCCTGAGCCTCAACCACTGAGCCAACACTGCCCCTTGCATTGCTAAAAGCAAGTCACAAAGCAAAGCTAGAATACCAATTAAAAAGCCTAGAAGCTGTGACTTCCACCACTCACACCACGGAACATCTCTTAAAGGTTTTCTCACGTACAGAAAGGGTGTCAGGCTCCACAGATGTTAGTGAGAAATTGGCTTTGACGTGATTTCTGAAGAAAAAGGTGACCATTTTTATGCAATGAAAATCTTTTTTTTTCTTTTTTCCAGCATTACAAAAATTCTGTTCCAGCTGTACATCCAGTGGCACTAAAAAGTTTTTGGACACTTTTGGACAAATTTCAGTCACACAGCATGAACAGAATATCAAACTAAATGGCTCTTTGTCAGCTCTTAAGTTGTCAATTTTCAATAGCTGATTATAAAATGTGTCCACAGTAACCACAGGTGAAAATTATAATTTCATGTTACACTAATTTTGAAAAGAACATTTATTTTATTTTTATAATTTAAAAGCTAACAAACTTATTGGTTAGTTTAGCTTAGTTAAAATGCTTTGCTTGAAAAGTGTGTTTCTTTAAAAATAATGTTACATGGTTTGATAGTGTATGTAATGCAATGACATTCACACATTTCTTAGTGTGGTTGCAGTCTCCTAATACCACAAAGTTTTGACACCTTTTGACCAATTCATTTTTCATGATTTTTCTATGACTTTTCCATAATTTTCCCTGTCGCTTGGATTACTGGATGAGAATTTTTAAAACAATTTATAGTCACCGCGCTCACAATGAGCAATTTCTAGCCAATTAAATGCTTTGAAACATAGCATAACTTGAAACATTTACATAGATGAGCCAAAACATTATGACTAATATGATGTTGGCCCTCCAAGTGCCGCCAAAACGGTGTCAACCCTCCAAGGCATGGACTCTACAAAAACCCTGAAGGTGTCTTGTGGTATCTGGCATAGGGTTGTGCCGATGGACGATATCATCGTCCATCGTGATGGCTGACCAACATCACGATGTAGAGCCACCATCGTGATGCCACGCCCCCTTTTGCGAGTCTTGCTAGTGTGACTCACTAATCCTAGTCTCTTCTATAGTTAACCTAAAAACTTTGCAGGGATTGCTCTGTAAATTAAATTGAGAATATAACTAATGCATATATGCTATTTTAAATACTGTAGTATATGCCAGAGACGTGACGTGTTAGTCTGTGAAAATACCGTGTCAGGCAGGCTGCACAAATATTGATCTTGACATTGTTAGCTTCTTGTCTTTTTTTACATGTCTTACACTGTACATTTAGATTAAAATATTTTATGTTGTAGGCTACAAGAAAATAGCCTTTATTAATTAATTATTAGTAGTTGTAGTGTCTCAGAAAATCTTGCTCATTGTCACATAGCTCTTGTATACACTGAAGCGGCAGTTTAAGATAAACCCAGACCAGCTGAACGTCAAATAACTTTTGTCTGGTTAATACTTTTAAAGAAAACTTTCCTTGGCCATAAATCCATAATGTCAAATCAAATGAAAGAAACAAGGTGAATATGAATAACACACATTTATTAAAACATAGAAGAACAACAAATAAAGAACGGGAAAACAGGTACAACACTCAGACCGAAACTCGGCATTAACATTTCACTTATAATTAGCAGCACAATTAACTTCAGCACAGGCTACAAAATAAATTATGTTATTGAAATATTGTAAAGTGGTCATATGAACTACACAAATGAACGTTTAAAAAATAATATGCAAAATCGAATAGCTCCACAACGGATGGCGAAAAATGCGTAAAGAAGTCTAATATCTTTCACCATAGACCATGTTTAAATTTCGATGTTTCTGGCCAGAAATACCAACATATTCACTTTATCTGGTTTTAATAAGCTGCGGATTGGAGTAACTACACTACCCGCTGTGCTGAAGACCCGCTCTGATGGAGTACTGGTAGCACATATGCACAGATATTTCCGTGCTAATCTTGCCATGAACGGAAACCTTTTGTCGTTCGTTTTCCACCAAGTCAGCGGGTCCTCTTCCCCATCAATGGCCATTTCCTGCAGGTACATGGTCATTTCTGCCTCGACCTTTTGCTCATCAGTGAGCGTGGCTGTGGCTGCTCTCTTCGCAAGAAGGCTGCCCAAAGACGACTTTTTTTCTTAGGCGCAATATATTAAAAAGCCCGGATGAGTAGGCTACTAATTAGTTGGGCTAGTAAAATAACGAAATTATAGTTTTTCAGTAGAAAAAAATATCTATGTAAAGAGATATATTAAAATAAAAAGTGCTTAAAAGTGCACAACTCTTCTTAAGTGGAAGAAATATTTTTCCCCTTACGTGCAACCTATTGGAAAGCGCGGATGAGTCAGTTGGGATAGTAAAATAACGAAATTATAGTTTTTAAGTGGAAAATAGTATTTATGTAAAGAGATATATTAAAATAAAAAGTGCACAACTCTTCTTAAGTGAAAGCTAAAAAAAAAATGCTTCACGTGTCGTGCAACCTACTGATAAAGCGCCGACGAGTCATTAGTTGGGTTAGTAAAATAACAAAATTATAATTTGTCATATAATTTTTGAAAATTATATGAAATTATATAACCCCGCCCCGCCCCACCCCACCGACGATATCATCGTCCATCGCGATGTTTTACTGTCAACATCGTCAACTGCCAATTTAGGGGACATCGCCCAACCCTAATCTGGCACCAAGACATTGGTAGCAAATCCTTCATGTCCTCTAAGTTGCGAGGTGGAGCTGCCGTGGATCGGACTTGTTGGTCCAGCACATCCCACAGATGGGGAATTTGGAGGCCAGGGCTACACCTAGAACTCTATTTTGTTCCTCAAACCATTCCCGAACAATGTGTGCACTGTGGCAGGGCGCATTATCCTGCTGAAAGAGGTCACTTCCATCAGGAAGTTTCAAATCATTGCCATGAATGGGGTGTACGTGGTCTGCAACCAATATTTAGGTAGGTGGCATATGTCAAATTGACGTCCACATGAATGGCCGGACCCAGGGTTTCCCAGCAGAACATTGCCCAGAGCATCACACTCCCTCCACAGGCTTGTCATCTTCCCACAGTGCATCCTGGTGCCATCACTTGCCCAGGTAAATGGTGCACACATACACGACCATTCACATGATGTAAAAGAAAACGAGACTCATCAGATCAGGTGACCTTCTTCCACATCTCCAAGGTCCAGTTCCAATGCTCGCGTGCCAATTGTAGCCACTTTCGCCGGTGGACAGGGGTCATCATGGGCACTTTAACCAGTCTGCGGCTACGTAGCCCCATACGCTGTGTGTTGTGACACATTCCACCCATAATTATCATTAACATTTTTTGTGACTTATGCCTAAGTAGACCTTCAGTAGGTTCGGACCAGAAGTTATAGCCTTTGTTGTCCTCGCGCATCGATGAGCCGTGGGCACCAAACACACTGTCACCGGATTTGGTTTGTCCCTCCTCGGACCACTGTCTGTAGGTACTCACTACTTCTGACTAGGAGTACCCCACAAGCCTTGCCGTTTCAGAGATGATCTGACCCAGTCGTCTTGCCATAACAATTTGGCCCTTGTCAAAGTCACTCAGGTCTTTACTCCAGCCAATTTCTCCTGCATTCAACACATTGACTACGAGAAGTGATTGTTCACTTAACATCTAATCTACCCAGACCTTGACATGTGGCGTTGTTAGGAGATGATCATCGTTATTTGCTGCGAGTGGTCATAATCAGTTTATATTCACTACAGAAACTTCCATAACTTTTTAGGATTTATCTTATTTTCGTGACTTTTCCAGACCTGGAAATCTCTATTTTAAAACTCTCTTATATTTCCAGGTTTTCCATGCCGAATGGAACCCTGGAATACTTTTTTGGGCCACTGTGTACAGCAGTTTTTCCATCTTTGGTGATGGGAGGTGCTCTAAATGGAACATGCAAAGTGATTTGTCATATGTTGCAATTATTCTTTAAAAAAAGACTAATTGGTGGCTATGGACTGTGGTGTGCTAGGGAGCAGATGCAGGGCTGGCTAGATTGTGTACAGGACTCATTGAGAGTGGTCCGGAGACCGGTAGGCAAGCAGTCTGGTGGCAGAGAACGATGCCATTTCAGAGAGTGCATTAGGCTATCAGGCTCCCAGCACCACCTGGCCTTACAGCTTTCTGCAACAGATGTGGCAATCCTCTCCCACTGCCAAGCGGCCCAGGCCCGATGTATGGCCACCACTCGCTCCTCCAGCCTTTAGATTAAAACCTGGCTGGGCCTTTTGACGGATGGAGGATTGGGGAGCCACTCACAGCATGTGTCCAGAAGCCAGCACTGTGAGCATAATACACACAATGCTGTGGCGCTTGAGGTTGAGTTGTGTTTCAATTCTAATTTTGAAAGCAAATCTCTGCCAGAATGGGGTTGAAGTTTTGTTCACTTTGCTGAGGATTATATACAATAGTTGCACCAGGGAGAAAATGTTTTTTTTCATCAAAATGTATTAAAGTTCTCTGCCTCTGAAACAACTTCCCTTTTCGATTTTATTCATTAATACATCTTACTTTTCAACCCCTCCCCTCTAACCACCTGACTTCATTATGGTATGGAATACTTACTTCTCAAAATTAAGAAATTTCCAGAAGAAAATCATAAAGTCTGCCCTACATTTTTTGTTGTTGAATATCCAGTTTACCTGGAAATGTGTCTAATTACAGAAGTAAAATGGGATTCAAACATTGTTAACTTTAAAGGGACCATATCATGTTAAATCAAACTTTGAAATAAAAGAGTTATGCACTATGTAGACATACTGTAACTTTCAGAACACAAAACGTAAATGGTTGTGACAACGATAACATTGGGAAAGTTTGACAAATGTTATGCTATTCCTGGCTGGAAGATTGTCACATTAATAATAGCAATATCAATACATGTTTATATGCTAATGGGTCAAGGAATCCACTCTTCTACTAATTCATGCAGATTCAACTCTCTGTAACATCATAAAAGGGCAAGAATGGACAAACTCTTAATGTCTTTCTTAGAAAGTATCACTTACTTGCAACCGAGAAGTTATTGAGAGGGTAAGGTAGATCTGCATCTTGTGGCTTCTCCTTGTATCCAATAAATGATCCATCGGTTTTCAGGAGGAAGTAGCGAGGTCTCCAATTCTTAATATATTCACCTGGAAAAGACGATGAGATGGATTGTAATATATGATTGAAAATATTTTATAAATGTAGAAAATACTAAAGCATGACCTCAATCTATGTATTTAAATGAGCGCACAATTTCTAACAACTCAACCGCAGCTTCCCCATCCAGTACAATTGAGAACACATTTCTCAAACTTTGCTTTGATATACTTCCAAAAAAAATTTTTGATAAAAAATGAAAACAACAGAACAAATCATTTTCACTGAGAAAGCTTCTTTGTTTGGGGCTGGTGTCAAAAATGACTTTGCTTATTACTAAACACTGGGATTAAAATGTTAACATGTTTACCACTGCTAGTCCAGATGTCAGATATTGCATCATATGCCTTAAACCAGGGACAGCTGTTAGAACAACCCAAACCAGGGCTGGTATCACCAAGTCGGCTTTCAGTAAAATGTGCAGGAAAGCGCACTATGAAGGGGGCAGAGAATCCTCACAGGGGGGCAGCAAAGATACCTTTAACCTTTCTATGCTAAAGCCGCAAAAAACAACATCTGCTGAGCAGCTGGTCACACCATATTATCATGCAAAACTTCTGGTGCAACAGCCCGTGCTATCTAATAATAAACAGCAGGATTACAAGGGTGTCAGCATCACTACTCAGGGGGCAAAGCCGCACTCACACACGGTCCAATAACAAGCTTCAAGAGTTATAATGTACATCACATCTGTCTGCTGAGTGATGCATGCAGCAATCAAACACACTTAATTTTGCTAATTTCTAATACCGAATAATGGAATTAATTTCAAATTCAGTATATCCTGAAAACTAAAAGATGGTTATTTGACAGCATTAATACAAGCCACGTTCTACTGTATAATAAAACAGAAAATAATGTTGTTTTTGGGCTTAAGAAAAAAATTGCAGATTGTCTGTAACATTTCATAATCATACCATGTGACTAACAGAACACAGTCCACTTTTCCTTAAAAAAAAAAAAAAAAAAAAAAAAAAAAGTTTACCCAAACTTCAAAATAGTTCATAACATTCAAAACGTTTTCCAAGGAAATTAAAGGGAAAAAACCTATTTAGCAAAATCCGCATCACTCTATTCCATTCAATGAAAGCATATTGTGACTCAAACCCCAAAAAGCACCATAAATGCACAAATTAAAGTAGTTCACTATATCTCATTAGTAAAATAAAAAATAAATGTATTTGTTCTTACTGAAAATGACAGAAGATGATTTTATTTATGGGTGAAGCAAGCATCCTTTAATAACTTATTATAAACAAACCTAGTAAAGGAATATTTCAGATTCAATACAAGTTATGTTTCTGTGTAAAGTTATATCCAATTTTACAAATGCCGTAAAACCTGTAACTTAAATCGCTCAAAAACTGCGATTTATAGAATTTACAGCTCAAATAACATGTTTTAACAGAATATTTAATACAAGTGCTTTTACGGTTTAAAATAATTCACCTTCAGCGCTCCACTCTTCCAAATTTTGTCTTCTGACTTCCTGTTTGTATTGAAGATACTGAGAAGAGTCGATCAAAATTGATCAAGTATGGGAGCACAGAAAGTATTTTTCAACAAGAATTGATGGTGTGAGTCTACAGCACCCCTTTACTATGTGAAAATGCTTGTGAGGTGACACTTACAGAGGTAAACTGGACCTAACATATCACATTCAGACAGCTATGACACTGCAATTTTTCATGATACAAGCGTTTTATTGTTATACGTGTAATTCTGCTTAATGTTTTATGGTTTCAGCTGGTTAATAATTTGTGTTAAAATGTCTAGTCTAGTTGGCATGACATTTAAAACAGGACAGCTCATATTATTTTACATACAAGTTCATAACATTTAAGGAAATTATTTGTTCTTTTTCAATACATTTTAAGAGGCTTAAATGTAGGGCTGGGTAACGAGTTTGATGCATTTTATGCACTGATCGAATTAACTCTAAACAATCGAGTATCGAAAAATATCTTGTCGTTCGGTACCAAATTTCGATACCTAAGGGATTAATCTGGTCAACGTCAGTGATAAGCATGTAGCATGCTAGATGTGCCCAAATCTAAAAGTGCTGGCGATCAGCTGTGTTTAGGCATCAAGGAAAAAAAGTTGTTTACGCTGGTTATGCCCAGAGATGCAGTAGTGTGTATGCGTCTCAACCCCCATAGATGTAAAAGATGTGGAAAAGATCAAAAGTGTGGCTACATTTCAACAGGCTCGATGCCAACAGTGCGCGATGCAATATTTGTGACAAGATAATTGCTGCCAAGACCGGCAACACGACAAATCTGATACTTGACAGTGCACGGAATAAACTTAAAGAGCAGAAAGTTGCTCCGTCTTCGACTGCAAGAAGACAGAGCCGGTGCAGTCATCCTCTCAGCGTCCTCCTGCCACAGAGCTTCCTTGAACATGCCCACCACACGAGACCTCATCCAAAACTACTGATGAATGCAGCGGTGCTATGACTGGGACACCGACAGGTAAGGTTGGTGTCCCAGTTTAGCATACAAACCAACAAACAAAATCGGCTAACTTGTAGTGGTACATGCTTTTGTACATGTTAAATTAACATTTCTGTGCATGGTGACCTACAGTATTCCTATAAACTGGGACCTACGTAACGTTAGATATTGTTTGGATGTATGGCTATAGATAGCTAGCTAAATCGATGCTAAAAAGGCTTTAATGTTGACAGTAACTGATCAGGTTTAACTCACATTAAACTAGTTATCTTGTTAAACTATACTTATCCTTAGGGTTGGCAGAATTAACAGTTTAGCTTTCTTGTTTTGGTTTTTTTCCTCTTCACATTAATGTTATATCCTCTGCCCCTGCTGACCCTGGCATGAGGAGACCAGAAGACTCAGGAGATGAGTCTTTGAGTCTGTAAAAAAAGTAAACAAACTGAAAAAATAAAGCCCACATTTTTTTGAGGTAATGTTTGTGATCTTGTTAAAACGGATTTCATAGAATTGGTATCGCGAAGTATTGTTTAGGAACCGACATCAAAGTCAAGGTATCGATATCAAAAAGCCCTACTTAAATGTGATTAATATAGTTGTAAACACAATATAAAATAAAATGTACACTTTTATATATGTGTGTGTGTGTGTGTGTGTGTGTGTGTGTGTGTGTGTCTGCTCATCTGAACTATAATGCAATGGATGAGTGGCATGAGAAGATGGTAAGAGGTGTAGTACAGAGATATTTTTAATGACTTTGTGTTGTCTCTAAGAGTTTCATGAGCACAGAGGAATTTCAGTACATCCACATCATAAATGTAGGATCTTCTGTATTTATGAATGAAACTTGTTTTAAAATGTCCCCGCTCTGCTTCCAGATGTTATGACATCCCCTGAAAACTTTAAAATACTCATGATAACTTTTGGCAATTCCACTTTGCTAGCTAATTACTCTTAGACATCAACACCATAGAAATCTATATAGAACACACTAGAACAGAAGATCAAAGACAACATTTTTATGATGGCTGCACGCTAGTTTCTCTGGTGCATAAGGTGAATAAGCTTCATATTTTTGCCTTTAAACCCTCAAAAAATTGGTCCCATTCACTTCCATTGTTCCAAGTGCCTCAATGTAACCTCAATTTTTAAGAAAAGGAGGGACGAGTTGAAATTTATATTTTTGGTAATCAACATTATGCCACAAATGCTGTCAATTGAGCTTAACTTGTTTTGAACCCAGAATATACATTTAATAATATGAAGTAGAACAGTAGGGAACCATTTCCTGTCTTTTGATGAGTCTAGAAAATATTATAATTATCCTGAACCATTTCCTTCACCAAATTTAGTTTATTTTAGATCATGTAGATCTTTAGTTTCTTATCATTTGGACTGGGCAAAACCTATTCATGCAGTTTGAGTGATATACACAGCAAAATGCTCTATATAAGTGCACAAAATTAAATTAAGAGCTATCAGAACAGAAAATATCTTATTTTTATCCTTCCATTTAACACAACACAACTGTTCAGTAAAATATGATGAATTTAACCTCAGAACTAAACTGTTTAAATTAGTTCTTATTTATTAAGATCAACAATCTGGTATTCACTAAAGCGCAGGTGCGGAAGAATCCATGGACATGTACTTTCTCATTTTGAACTCCTAGTAATTAGCCACAATCTTCTCTAAGTGACACATGAGCCTTGTGACAGCTCTGATAAATTTTTTTCAGCAGAAGAGAAAATAAACAACATGTCCTATTTGTAACATCCACTTTAAGCATAATGACACCAGCTTCTCTTAATTAACACATCAGAGAAAAACACCTGCTCATGTTAATTTGAGGAGATGGAGGTCTTCGCCGGTATGCCTCAATGAGGATGAGGAATCACTGGGTAGGAGGGAACAGCTGAACAGAAGCATACGCCTTCTTATCGAAAGGTAAAAAAAAGAATGGAAATGGGATGATGGAAAAAAAAAATTGACTGTGAGTTGACATATAGACCGTTTCGGCTGCTTGTTATATGAATCTTGCATTCATTTATCCATCCACTGACCATAGCATTTTCTCTAAAGATAAAACTTAACTGAGAGGGATTATTGGTAGTTAACAGAAGTGGTATGCAACCTGATATCTTGGAGTGAGAAAAAAGTCATGTAGTTGGAGGATCAGTTCCATACAAACGGAAAACATGAATAGAACTAAAGCAATGATCTGATCCTCAGTGTCACAGTGTCTTGTTAAGCAGTGCACAATCAATGTGCCGCTGACAGAGCCAGGGGTTTAACAGAAGGGGCTGCGAGACTAAAAGCAAATTTTGTTCGAACCCAGCCAGAGCTGTTTCATCAAACCATATTCACTGGCTTCTCAAACATGAAATTTCTTTCTTTAGATCCAAAACTGTAGGCGGACAGTTGGTCTGGCAAGTACTGGTGATGCTTCTAACCCTTAAGTTTCCAGAATGTTTGGTCAAAGAAAACAGTCCTATTGGTTACCATTAACATCATCCTGAATATTCAGATGGGTGTTCAACCAATATGGGTTTTACAATGGGTGATCCTTAAGTTATTACATTTGTTCTGTCTGAATCCTGAACATGTGGTTACAATCTTACTGCCAAGCGGTATTGTAGAACTTATACAATGATATGAATCCTCCGACTATCAAGCTTGCAGATAATACCTGACCGATTGTGTGCAAATATGCAACAGGAACGCTAAAGTCCCTGCCGCTCTGTTCCAATTAAGTTCTGAGTTCCAAATGGCTCCAATTGCACAATTAAAATATCATACTAGGTGCCATTCAATTACAAGCCCAGATTAATTGTTCATTTGTCTGTGACAGCCTGATGGCTGTGGGATGGGGAATTGGACGGACCTCTTTCAAGACAGACGCGATCCTGAGCAAACTTCCCCTCAAAACATCCAAACCACTCCTGAGACTTGCAGAAGTCTCGCTGACTCTGCCACGCTCATTCCGACATGATGGAGCTTTAGCAGGACAGGAGGTAAAAACAAGCCCACGGAACACGGAAAAACAAGGCCATTTGTTAATCAGCCCAAACAAGGACTTAATTTAATGCTTTGGCGGGAAGTGCTCTGCTTTGCAGATGGCTTAAAGATGGGCATGTGACGGGTGCCCTGGGACCGGCAGGCTGTTGCTTTCTAGCACACGCCGGGCACTCCAAGCAGCACCAGTGCGCCTGAGCACAGGCCCTCACAGCCGCTACAGCACAGCCCGGGCACCGGCACATGGTCGGAGACGTGTGCAGCATTTGGTGGTGTGGTATGGATGGAGAGAATGCGCAGGAGGGAGAGCTGGCTGGTTTTGGGGATTGGTGTGTGTTTTGTTCACCAAGTACCACAGCAGCTTGCTGAAGGAGAGCGGCTGGAGTCACTTTGTCAGTTTGGCAGAGATGGCCGCAGCATGGACACACTAACACTGACTCATTCACACACAAACAAATACAGCAAACAGTTGCTCAGAGAAAGTAATGTCAGAAGTATTGCTTCTTAGTCTGATATATGGCCTAGTGGTTACTGCATAGACTTCAACATGTTGAGCTGTCATGTTCCCATCCAATTCCCTCTCATTCTACCTCTAAAGTCCTGTCTCATCAAATAAAACGTGGGAAAAGACTACTTAGTAAGATCGCTAAAATGTGGTGCCCTGACAGAATACACTGTCACTCACCAAAATGCTTTTTCACTGACAATATTATGGAATA
This sequence comes from Xyrauchen texanus, assembly GCF_025860055.1. NCBI lineage: Eukaryota > Metazoa > Chordata > Actinopteri > Cypriniformes > Catostomidae > Xyrauchen > Xyrauchen texanus. The sequence continues at coordinate 27,638,997 of NC_068295.1, forward strand.
TAAGCTTCCTTTTAAAAATCATTTTATAGAGATTGCACTCAAAAAGCACAATCTTTAGCTGATGAAATATTTCAGAACTGTGCAAAACTTGTCAAAATTATACTGACTATATAAATTCCCATGATTTAAAATTGCATTCCATTTAAATGTTTAATTTAATTACATTTGTAATTTGTTACATTTTAATTCATAAATTATAATGTCATTTTAAATTAAATATTTGTTTTATTTGAATATTCTCTGATATTTCCAGGTTTCCCATGACTATGGGAACCCTGATTACAAGTATAATGTATTTGGAACAATTTAACCCCTAAATGCATACCTTGGGTCTTTAGAGACCCAAGACCTCATTCCGCCCCTGTACCCCTCACCTCTTTAATATTACTCAATCTTTATTTTACAGTATAAATACTGTTACACAAAAAAATGTCATGGCTTATATTGACTTGTTAATATAAGCATATTTGTGACCATCAGCAGGAGAAAATAATGGCGGTGAATAGAAAATCACCCATAAAATTATCTCAAGAAAAACATATAAAAAAATGCTTTTGATCCATGCAAAGTCCCAAGAAAGGTGTATACAGGTTTGACTTTCGCAGACATTTAAATATATTTTATCCACGTTTCATCTCGAGTCTTGAGAGAGTCTTGCCTTCTACTGTCGCATGCGCAAATAACTGTCTCACATCAGCACTCTGCTCTTGGGGCAAACAGCTGCTCACTTCGATTGCCACACTAGAACATGCATTTTTTTTCTTGAAAAGTTCAACATTATTCACTCTTTAAAAGAGAAAAGTGAAACAACATCAAAGTTCAGTGGAATTTATGCCTTCCAGCTGTGAACAGAGGTGGGCGATCTGACGATTTTATATCGTGATCGATTTTGAAGATGACCACGATCTACTTTTCAAGCGAATTGTAGAGATCGCGATCTTTTATGTCCTCGTAATAATGTTAAAACCAAAACAATGACTGCCTACTAAATGGCTGTGTTGATTGGCCAAATTATACCACGTGTCTCTATCATGTGTCTTTCATGCATGGCGACGTATTAGAAAAAATATTCAACATGAACTAGAAGCATGACGGATGAGGAGCTGGTGCCGAAAAAAGACTCAACATCAGTTGTGTGGCAGTGGTTTGGCTATGCACAGTCAGACATTTCTCAGAGAAAAGTTATCTGTAAATTTCTGAGTACTTTAAGATCTTGTGTTATTTAATGTGCATCTACTGACTGCTGATTACAACTTTCATATTTAAAATAAAGTTAAACTCAGACCATTCAATGACAATTTGACAACTTATTCTTTAATTCAATGTTGTGTTTTAAATTGTACAAATAAAAATAAATAATTGATCAATTGTCACACATTATACATACATTTCTGCATATATACACAGTGAAATTATTTTTTTTAACATATCCCAGCTAAGCTGGGGTCAGAGTGCAGGGTCAGCCATGATGCAGCGCCCCTGGAGCAGATAAGGTCAAGGTCCTTGCTCAAGGGCCCAACAGTGGTGTCTTGGCGGTGATGGGGCTTGAACCCCTGACCTTCTGGAGCCTGAACCGCTGAGACACCACTGCCCTCTGGATATTCTCTATAATACATCTCAAAATTGGGAAGATCATGATTCAGATCGTGAATTGTGATTATGTGTTATAAGATCGTGATATGATATGATCGCCCACCCCTAGCTGTGAAGATGCTCTCATTATCCAATGACCTGAGACTTTGAATGTATCACACAGAAATCACATTAGCTAGGTTAGCTAAAATTAGTTAATATTAAAATGTGTTAAAATGAGTTAGCCTTAGTGCTCAAAGAAATCTGTGCCCCTCATCATTTGGCGGGAGCAGGAATAGCTGCCAATACTGACAGGATTTGCACATCATTGCTGTTACAACATAGAAATCCCCGGTTGGCATGGTTGCAAATGTGAACTGTACTATATTAGCCAGGATGTCCTGTATGTTGTTCCATTCCAAATTGAAGCTGAAAAAATGACCCCTTCCCCAAGTCAACGGTACTTAAACCATCATCATTTAAGAAAAAAAACTTGTATATAACAACAATACAAATATCAACTGAAAAAATACCCCTGGGAAACCTGCTATAACGTCCTCTCCTTTTTCACCTCTCATGATCATTATTAACAAATCTAAATTGTACACATAAATACCAAATTAAATGAAAATGTGTTTTAAGTTCTTAGCAAAGAATGTTCAATAAAGAATTTATCTGATTTTTATCAATTATTGTTGAGAACAGTTCAAATGTCTGGGTGAGGTAGACATTCTGGCAAATGTAACATGTTCAACACTTATAGTAATTAGGAATAAGTCATTGAAAAGCCACACTATAAGTTTAAATCTGTTTTGATCTATTCTTTAAAACTAGATTGTTTTCTATTTGGAATCAAAACTTTTTTCCCCTTTAAAATCCTCCATAAACATAAATATAGAAATCAGGCATAAACTGTTAGCTGGTAATGTTTGACTTTGGATCATGAGCAAGAAAAGCAAAGACACTCTCTAGCTTTTAATTATGAAAATAATATTGAATAGCATCTGAAGTTAATGAAAAGTGCAAATTACAATTGCCTATAAAAATGTTTTTGAATCTGAGGTCTGTCCTATAAGATTTAATGTTAATGTTTAATGTTAACCAAGACATAATTCAGTGCATCTGTTCTGATTATATTTGCTTTATGATAATTTTGTTTTATCTTATTATATAAGAATATAATACCTGCTACAACAGTACTTATAATATTACTCAAACATGTTCTGTTTGCATTCAAGTCATATTTTAAAGTTTTCGAGATCATATTGATTTTATCTTGTCTTTATATATGTGCCCTTATGGTAATCAATCCCAGCTGTATGAATGTAAGAGCTGCTTTTAACTCACAGAAAGCAACCGAGGTATATTAGTGGTAGTCTGGTGGTGTGAATAAAGTCTGTGCTTCATGAACTTATGGTGTATTGTTTATTGACTGATATTAGTATATATACATTAATTATGTACTATATATTCACATGATAGGGCTTTTTAGTCATTATAATGTGTTACAATTCTGGCATACCTCTATACAGCCTGGATGTTATGAATAACATCATCCTGTGTGCATTTCCAGTTTAATTGTATACAACTCGATTATGTTAATTAGCGATTATATTTTACATAGTAGACATGTGTATAGATAACTGACATATCTGAATAAATGAGCAAAGACCGTGCTCTTTGCTTGACTTTGGCTAAATGGACCTGTGTCACTTAAAATATAAACTTTGTTTAACTTTATATATACTGTACCTACAAAATAGCACCAAAATGTTCACCGGCTTTGCCACATCCCACAACGCAGCACATTTAAGTTATATGGAATTTTGGTCACAAACATGGCGGCGTGGTCATACAGTGACGTCACGTGAAACAGGCCAATACCCAGTGGTTAAATTGGCTTTTGTAGGGAGGGGGAGCCCTTATTTACGGTGAATGGTCATCATTTAAAATCCCGCCGTAAAATTACTTAATGTGTTTTTACACCAAAGGGGCTCTTTTTCCAGTATTAATGTGTAAATTAGGGTTGAGTAGTTATTCAAACAAAGACAAATACTTTACAATTCACTTATTTTATTATTATTTTTTATTTGTGCAATTTAGAAACGTTGAAGTCCCTTCGCACCTGTATGTTAATTACATTTACATTTATTCATTTGGCAGACGCTTTTATCCAAAGCGACTTACAAAAGAGGAAGAACATCAGCGAATCATCTTAGGGAGACAGTGGTACAAAAAGTGCCATATTACAAAGTTTCACTATCATCATAATAGTATACAAAACAGATTTAAGTGCAACAAGAAATGTAAATATATATATATATATATATATATTTTTTTTTTTTTTTTTTTATTGACCGGTTAAGTGCTTTTGGAAAAGATGTGTTTTTAGCCGTTTTTGAAGATAGAGAGTGAGTTAGCTTCCGGATTGAGTTGGGAAGGTCATTCCACCACCGTGGTATGATGAAACTGAAAGTCCGGGAAAGTGTTTTGGTGCCTCTTTGTTTTGGTACGACAAGGCGACGTTCCTTAGCCGACCGCGAGGCTTCTGGTGGGAACGTAGCTCTGCATAAATGTTTTTAGGTATGCTGGAGCAGACCCAGTGACTGTTTTATATGCCAGCATCAGGGCCTTGAATTTAATACGTGCATGAACCGGCAGCCAGTGGAGAGAGACAAAGAGTGGTGTAACATGTGCTCTCTTAGGTTCATTAAAGACCAGACGTGCTGCTGCATTCTGGATCATTTGGAGAGGTCTAATAGCACATGCAGGAAGGCCTGCAATGAGAGCATTACAGTAGTCCAGTCTAGTTATGACAAGGGACTGAACGAGCAGTTGTGTGGCATGTACAGAGAGGAAGGGTCTTATCTTCCTGATATTGTAGAGTGTAAATCTACAAGATCTTGCAGTCTTTGAAATGTGGTCTGTGTGTTAATGTAACTCTTGCAGTAATTATTTATCATATTCATGCTGCCTGTGTTATTCTGTTGAGTGTTGAAAAACCATCGAGGAGAAACGCATCATGACAAGTTTTAGAAAGAAAAAAAAAAGAGTAAACTCGTCCGCTTTGCGACAAACATTAGTCGTTCTATACATTTTTTTATTATTATTATTATTATTAAAACTGAATAATAAATTAACAGGGAAGTAGAGATGGCAAAATAAATGTATAATCTCTGCCTTTATTGAGTTTTGTAATGCCTGATAGAAAAGTATCTATCTTTGTAGAGCAATACAATACTTTAGGCAATTGCAGAATAGTCCCATTAGTCACAGATACACTTCAGAAAATTGAGTACACAACTATTTCTGGGCTTAAAAGTTACAACAAACCAAATCAATGCAGAACATTGTATCTCAAAAGCATTACAATGTGGCCCCTATGCACTACTTAAAGCCCGATGTGGCCCCTTTACCAAAATAGATACAAATATTAATAATTACACACATCACCTTTACAAATTTGTTTCAGGATTTTACACGAGTAAAAGTAAAATGTTTCAGTTTCATATGAAATAATCTAAAGGTAGAATTATTAGAATTATTATTAGACATCAACAGTGGCCATTTAAAGTTTCAAGATGTGTTTCAGCTAGTATTTATTTTTCATAAATACATTAATTTATTATAATTATTTAAGACTATAGCACACTGACCTAACCATGGTAATGAGGAGCCTTTCCTTCTGTGTAATATGTGTATAAATATGTAATATTATGTAATAAATGAGATAATAATGGGCCCATATTAAGTACAGTTTCTAGTACTATCCTCAACATCCTCTCTCCTCCCTGAATCATCTGTGATGCAAAAGAACAGATACAGCACATAACTTATTGCAAATCAGCTTCAAACAACTAATTCATCAAGTGCTACATATTTCAAATTATAGACCAATACCATTGAAGTAAATGTATTGGGAAGAGCAGATCAGTGGGATTGCCCTTAGATCTATCATGATTCTTGAATTTTCATGTACATTACCATAAAGTCATCACAAAAGAGTTATATTATAGTGAGTAAAGTGAAGCAAAAATTTTTTTTTGATATAAATAATTTAAATTTTTTGAAATAAATAGTCAAAATCATGTATAAGATCCTAAGTTAAAGCAATACATGAATGATTTTAGTCTAAGTTCATTGACACACCATGGCATCGAACTGTATATAATTCTCCATGTTCATCTGTCAAAATCCTTTGATTAGGATCATTGAGATAAACAATGTTTCACTTTTAACTTTCTCTAAAGTAAAGTGACTGATTAATTGTTACCAGTTTCCATGCCTGATTCTGGCACATCTTTGCTACCCTCAAAGTGTATATTTACTACAAACTAATATCACAAAACAAGTCACACATACATTTTATGTTAATGCTTATTGGTTATCCTTAGCGAAAACAACACCTGATAAACAAGAAAATTATGCTACGAATGTGACTCGAACCACGGTCTCCGGCGTGACAGGAGCTTGAACTAACCACGAGGCCGGAGTCTATAACATATGATGGCAGGCGGTAGTGGACGTCTTGAGGTTTAGCCTACTGTGGGTGAAAGCCAGCTAGATGATGATTTTTTGACTTTAAGGACAAAAACAAATGAGAATTCTTACCCACTGACTTCTTTCGGAAATTTTAGAAGCCTCATTTGCTTCATTTTTGCTGTCTTTCCTGCTAACTGCTGTTAACTCGCCACTAAGTAACGTTAGTTGATGTCAGCTCCTCCCCTACCTGCTGCATATTCAACAGAGAGGAATAAACGGAGTCGCCCATAGGCTACCGACAGCAAAGAAACTTATTCTATAGGCTAGATTATGCCTATGTCTATTTTTACAGGCTGTATGCAGTATGTGCAAAGCCAAAACACAATGAAATAAGGCAACTTATGATTTCGGGGGTTTACATAGGCTTTTGTCCGGTTTCATATTTGTCAGTCAACTTTTCAAAATTCATTCGGGGCTACACTCAAAACCGGCTGCCGCCGCCTCTGAAGGAGACGGAGCTGAGCTCCGTCAGGGTGTGTTGTGGACCTGAGGAGGCGGAGCTGCGCTCCGGTGCGCTCCGGCCCAATTTAACCTCTGCCAATACCAAAAGTGCATCGGGTCATTAGAGACCCTAGGTATGTAATAGTGTCAAGGTTTTGTTTTTTGCACTTCCATAAATAAAATTTTTATGATTATTTCATATCTATATATGTTTACCATCACATGATGTTTATTTGTTTATTACAAGCTAAATTAATACTATATTTATACAAATAAATACTATATCGTATTGATTTTCTGCTTTTGAATTATCAACAACGGTGAATTAGTATTCCATATGCATGTACATGGACATATTATATTTATTTCTTACTCAATGTGGCCCTGTTCTTTCAGTGACTGACTTTGATAATGTTATTTGATGAAGAAACAATATCGAAGTAATAGCAAGTACAACACATGAACAGTTGATATGACTTTTGTCATTTGGGTGTACTACTTTTGCATGGTGTACATCTATTTAGACTCAATAAATGCCTGAGAAAGACTTGTGTAGATTATGTGTGGCTCAAAGCGTTTTTGACAGTCAGTTTCAAATCATGAAATTTCAGGGTGAAAATAATTAATACTGTTATTTGTCCTGATATATTGCATTTTCTTTTTGGTATATGAAAAATAAAACATCAAAATATATCATATAAGGATTATTCTATTCTTTTCTAATTGTCTTGAAAAAGACTTGAAAATTTGACACTATCTGGGCATTTTGCAGACCCAATTGTGATAGATATAAGTGCCGGGAATTTGTAAGAGTGTTTAATGAAATTCCTTTGCATTTAAGGGTTAAAGAAAATTCACACCTAGACTGGTCTCAGCATCCGTCTGATGGTAAAATACAGACCAAAAAAAGTTGAGAATAGAAAAAAAGACAACTGACTTTCAAATGACTCAGCCATTCCTTTATGTAACTGTACTAGTCAAACGTGACTAACACCAGGACAGACTCAGACTTGCTAATCAGCTCCACTGGACAGTAATGCAGCTGTGAAGTTGTCAAATACAATTTTAGGGCTTAGCCAAGGTGGGGAGGAGTGGAGGAAAACTGACAATACTTAGTGGTGGCAAAGCTCCAAGGATTTGCAGTATTTTTGCCTGAATTGCCAGCAAAGACTGATCCTTTTACAAAGACGGACGTCATATCACCTTTTAAGCCAGCCAGACACAACAAGACAGATTGGTGTCTGATCCACCATTGCTATACTGACAGAGAAAGTGTAAACAAGGGGACGTTACCCCACACTTACAACAAGACGACCCTTAAGAACATTTTAGAGTATATAAGGGAAGAAAAGTGCATATGACCAGTCCCCATCCACCTACCCGATATATTACCATTAGATATGCAAATATTGCATGGGATTTAAATGCTTTTGTAGAGTTGAATGACATTATCAACAATGTAAAATAGTATCAATGCAGATAAAATCTGGATTTACATAACAGCAATCAGCAAATATTGCCATGATTAAGTCATGTTCTCTTGTATACATCAGAACAGGTAAGAACGTTCAAGAAATGTTTAATCATTCCCATTCACAAAAGATGTGGTGTTGTGTCCGTCTGTGCAGTTTTTTTTATTTTTTTAATGGTTTTTATTATTGTTTTTCTACATAAACAGATGTCTTTGACCATTGTGACATGTTTGCATGCCTATGTGTACTGTCTGTGAGTGTATGTCCTCTGTGTGTCCTCAGTGAGAACAGCAGGTTGAGCCAGTGGTTCTGCAGTCGTGGACACGACATGAGGCTCTCAGACAACTTATATGCAATCCAGGGCTGGCTCAAGCCAATCCACTTAACCTGAATTATTGTCATTAGACCACAGCAGGAAGGAGTGTCTGTATGGGTGTTTGCATGGAGTAACCCTCACAAACTCTCATTGCATGCTAGCATTAAGAGTATGCGTGTGAGAAGGACCATACAGGCATAGAATGCCTGGGGTTTATGGTCTTACAAGCTAAAGAGTTTGAAAGTTTGAGAGTAACTAATGACTTGCTGGATACACATCACATTTACAGTGAAGCCTAACAACTGTTCAACATCTGTAGAACACACTACTTAAATTACATCGTCACATACAGCATATGGGTAGCTGAAAATTATCTTAGCATTTTAGCATCTAAAATTATTTTAATACATTTTGGGTAATTTTTAATAGTTATTTTACATGCAGTTTTTATGAGCTCATAAATATTTGTACTTTTAAAAAAGCATTTGTCACCACGGGACCATTTAAACTGAACCAGTGAATGCAAAACAAAAGTGAAAAAATTGTGAGGAAAAAAAGGATAAAAAAAAAAAAAAAAAACTTTAAATATTTAGTTATTCTAAATTTAAACGTATACAAATCACATACATTTTAAGCTAAAATATTATATTAATAAGAAATAAAAGTTAATTGCCATCCATATAGTCCTACCATCGATCTAAAAATGAATTATTACAAACAAATTATACTTAAGGGGTAGTTTTATTTATTTAAAACAATTATTATGCAAAGACAACTATAAGTAAACCATTTGAATGCTGGCTTTATGAAGGGTGTAAAAACTGTGGCACTTTCAAAATATGTCTTTGTTGTAGCTTCCGACATGTCAACTTCTGGCTCAACAATTGGAGTGAATTTGGGGCACGACTAAATGTTTGTCCAAACAATACCATTTGGAAACATTTGTTTTTGCAATTCTTCTATTTGCCACTTTACCTTTACATTACATGTACCATTATGTAAAACGGAGACAACAGTTCATCACATGTGCCGAAGCCAATCTTCCCCAAGGCCGTTTTGTCTACATCAGGGACTCGTCTGTTTGAGTGAGGGCAGATGCCGGCTGCAGACCCCTGCATGATGGCAGTTGAGTCATGTGACTATGAGCGGCTATACAGCAGAGCCGTCAGGCCGGTTAGGGATGAGAGAGGGAAACGATGGTGCCCAGGGACAGGAAGCTCCCATGAGGCCTGCACAGATTTCAGTCCGCCAGCTGCACACAGCTTGCCCTCCTGGTGCTCGTCCAGCCCCCCAGCTGGTGCAGAGAGCTGCTGCACTGGGCCCGTACAGAGAGACCATCCCGATAACATGAAGATCACACACAATCACGAGTGTGTAACAGAATAACTGGAACATTCCACATCAATTTATTAGTGATGGAGTTGTGCCTAAGGTTTAACTGCTTTACAAGGAAACTCACAGCATTTACAGCAGCACTTGTTAGAATTTCTATATCTACAAAACACTACAAAGCTCTCCAGTTAACAAATCACATTTAACATATTTTTTTATTTTTTATATAAAAAAGTATGCTTGCATGTATGTTGCTGTAATGTGTTTGTTTTTGTTATGTGTAAGATATTTACATAAAATTATTTTTAAATCGTACGCATGTACACTGGTCACTTGTTGTCTGCTTATTCTTCACTATCTGGTCAAATTCATCCATTTAAAAAAATAAATGCAAGTTTTGTTAGATATTGGTATTATTTTTAGTTTTATAAAAAAAAATCATACAGTATGTATACATAATTTATATTTGTCTACAAAAACATTAAGAATTAAGAATAAAGTTTAACATCAAAAGGTTTTTAAGATCACAAGAAACAAATTCAGTCGAGTGTGTCCAAACTTTTCATTGGTAGTGCACTTCAATTGTTCAAGTCAATTACACTCTACAGTGTAGTAACATAAGCAGCCACTAGATGGTACTGAACTACAGACACTGTACAGTCTGATGGTTCAGCGTGAGTATCTGAACGAAACCGTGAGTTTCTCCATTTGCCTGTGTGTGTGTGTGTGTGTGTGTGTGTGTGTGTGTGTGTGTGTGTGTGTGTGTGTGTGTGTGTGTGTGTGAGAGAGAGAGAGAGAGAGAGAGAGAGAGAGATAAATGTCAACGTGACACTCGGACAAGAGAGGTGCGGTCAGCCTCCACCATTGAGAGAGAGATATGCAACACCCTTCTCACCTCCAAATAACTAGAGCTTTTTTTGAAAGGGTTATTTTTGTAAATGCCTCTTAAAATATTATAGGGTGGCAACAGAAAGGCTTTATTACATCAAATGATGATGTCATGGTGAGTATTGGGATGAATCCCCTGAACCTGCCCTTCACCTCTGATTGTGTTTCCTCAATAAAATATGGCTAATTAATGATATTATTGGAGGAACTGGCAGCAACTTTGGTCAGTTAATCAAATATGAGCAACTGAACTTGATCTGACTATCCATTTTGTGATCTAATTTATCTGTCACTCAAATTAAATGGGCTACATCATTTGTGGCATTATCTGCAGTCATCTTCAGTGGCTGCCTTCTTTCTAAAGCATTCCAAGATGCAAAGGAACAACCAAAGGTCACCTGAATTTTAAATGTTGGACAACACAGATAAGCACAGATTAAATTGTATGAAACAAAATATTGAACCCAGAATAATTTATTCTACATGAACCTAGCACAGCATGCTTCTCAAGCAAAACATGTTTTCAACCAAAAAAAGTTGGTTATGTATTAAACAATAGATATACTGTTCAAAATTAAGACAAATGTATTTGAACACTTTTGTATTTGTTGTCAAACATTAGTGGAACATTTTATGGTAATGTGATCAAATAATAATAATAATAATAATAATAATAATAATAATAATAATAATAATAATAATACATTTTATTTATAATGCACTTTACATTTCAACTAAATCTCAAAGTGCTAATAAACTTGTGGTTACTCAGATAGTACACTTATGTGAACGTCAGTGTCGGGTGTAATCTGATTATAAAGTAATTCATCTAATCTAATTACTTGTAGTCCAAAAAATAAAAAATATAATGAAATGCATTACATTTTAAATACTTTAAATACTTGTTATCAGATTACAGTTACTGACTTTCGGTGAAAGTAATTACTTTTAAGTACATTACTTGCACTAAAAAGTCATGTACAAAGTAAAAATATTAATTCATATGTACATCTGTTTCTATGGCAACTGAAGTGTGTGCAACAATGAATGAGGAAGAAATATAGAAATTTTGAATTTGAGAGGAAAACCAAAAACTTTTTCTAGAAAAAGTGATTTGGAAAGTAACTTTTTTAAGGGTGACACATTTTGGGTCCACTGAATAATGCTTCAAAGCCCTCTCTATCTCATGTCATAAAGCAAAAAAGTATGAAACGCTCATCATAGCATTTTAAGAATTATAATTGAACTTAATGTGCATTTCATGCCAATTGGACATAGTCCATAATGCTTGAGTGGAGGCAAGTATAGCGGGTCACACTAAACAGATCTGCTGTAAAGAACCCGATCCATGAATCATTCAGAATAAGAGGCAACGCAACAATGAAGAACTTCCCAACTGTTGCCATAGCAGCCAGAGGTCAGGGAACAATCTTTGGTGAAAGGCGTGTCCCCCAGGAGAAGGGCAGGCGAGATTATTTTACACTGTGCCATTGTGAGGGGCCGCACTGAAAATACATGTGTGTGAGCGTGTGTCTGTGTGTGCGATGGATTACAGCTCTCTCCAGTGAGAGTAGCGCTGCTCTCTGTCAAACCCTTTGAAGCCGAGACTAGATCAAAGGAGCTTTCTTGCCCATTTTACTGGTCCATTTTAATGTTCATTTCAATTCATGGGACAGTCAGCTCAGAATATCAACAAGTTGCCTAAACCTGCTCACACACTGATGGGATTGCCATTATAGTCATAATTAATTCATTAAGTTAGGGCTGTCTCATAGGGTGACTTACACATGTTACTGTAGCCTCTGGATAATGCATTATACATACAGGCTCCACACATTTGAAACTCAGGGACTGTTTGAAATGCAGTTCTTGTTATTCAAAACACATATTCAAATATATGAGCATCATAAAATAAAAATTTCTGAATGTGAATAATGGAGCTAGTTTTGTCCTTATGGGATGTACTACAACAGTTTGAACAACAAAGTTACTTAAGAGGAATTTTCCATGTTAAATACAAATTAAATATCAACAGTATTTGTGTCATCATTTTGACTACCAACATCTCAGCATCCCTAATTAAAAAAAACGACATATTACAACTTTACGGCATTACGTCTTCATGACAGTAAAGTTGTAATACTGGATATAAGATCAGGTTAGCAACCAGGTTATTTTTAATAAAATAAAATAATTTTACCATGTATAATTCTTTATGTCTTGTGGCTACACATGATTTTTTTTTTTTTTTTTTTTTATAAAATAAAAGAAATTACGTTTATGGTCTGGCCCCATTCACTTCCATGAAAATGCGATTTTTGCTTTTTTTAAATAATCAGGGAAATACCATTATATCACAAATGTTGTCGATTGAACTTGTATAGAACCTGGAACATTCCTTTAAATAGAAGTTAAGCTCTGCATCTGTGGCAAACAGAAAATAATTTCAACTTATCCCTCAGTTTATAAAAACAAAACAAAAAATGCTTACAATAGAAGCCTATGGGGTAACGTACAATGATTGTCTCATCGACTTCCATAGTAATTGAATTTCTGTGAATACATTTGGTATTTGTATTTTACAAGCTAGGTCAAAATTATTATTCTAAGGCAATAAACAGATGTAATCGATAGTGTTTAACATCCTGAGACCCGAGCGTGACTCCTGTGTGAACTTTACATTTCCCCTTTTGATTTGTAACTAGTAGCAACTTGTTTACCCTTTACTGACCAGAGTCTTCAGAACTGAGATCAGTCAGTTGAAATTAAATTAAATTAGGCAATGCATAAAGCGAAGCCAAAATACAATGTTCACGCAGAAGGACACGGATCGCACAAGGTTAAAGGTGAAGTATGTAATTTCTGCACAACTGGCCCAAAATAACGACTGTTTTCTGAACAATCCATAGCCAACAGAGAGCCCTGCCCAAAACTCAAGACATTGCTTGAACATATGTTGCCGTTTCGGGCTGGTCGAGATGCACAACACAGACTCACAGTGTTTACACTTTTGATGGAAATCAACCTACAATTGGCTTACTTATAGTTGTCTTTGCATATTATACTTGGTTAGGAGAAAGTATTTTAACACTGACATGAATTTAACTTTGAACACTTATTTAAATACTTGAAATAGTGGCAATTTCAAGTTGGCTTAAGTGACGATCAAACGCATATTAACCAACAACCTCTAGCACCAAATAAAACAAATTTGCTTTAGTTTCTTAGTAAGTAGAGGTAGAGCGAGGTCTTCAATGGATTAGAGCTACAAATATCTATGCAAAAAGGTGACAAATAAATTAATTACAAGGCCCACAGTCAGTGAAAGAAAATGGGCTCTTTCGCAGGGGCCACACACAAGTAGACAGAAACAACAGTTCGGGTCCAAAAGGGCTGTGGAGAACTACACTATCAGGCCAGTGGTGAACAGGTGCAAAAGCTTCCAAGTGTGCACTTTCTGGCCCCTGCTCCTCTGAATGGCCATCACAGGCGGGTAGCAGGGGTTGCTGCAATTATTTATTCAGCAGTGCATCCACCAGAGTGGACTGCTGTGCTGGGAGACAGCTGGCAATGGGGGGACAATCCAAGAAACCCCATCGGCCCTATTGTCTAACCAGCCCTTGTCGCAGCCTCTGCTCCCACACACACACACACACACACACACAGCTTTGTGAAGCATACCTCATCCTCTATTCTTCCTGTAACCAACATTGCCTCCCATCTCCCCAGAGATGAACACCACAGCTGAAGTAAACAAATAGCACTTCGCAATCCAGTCTGTACCGAGCCATCCCACCCTGAAACCCCCCCCCCCCCCCATCAACCCACCATACATTACCACACACACACAATGCCAAACACACCCCAACACTCAAGTGTAGGATGAGCACAACCACCAGCTTTCATTCAGATTTATTCAGGCCTCGCAATGGAGCCTGGGCAGATTTGACATTTGAGTTCACAAACCAGTCTCACTCTCAGCTAATGTTCTTGATGTGTTTGTCTTTCCCAGAGTTGCTACTGGTAAGAACCGAATGAAGCACTGTTCATAAAGTGCACTGTTAAGTAAAAAGTTGCATGTGATTCAAAGCAATCCCTTTATGATGGGGTCACAGGAGGAACCATTGACAACCTACAAAACTTTTTGACAAACCTTTTTGAAAGGGTGCCTAAAGGTTCTGGGATCTGCCAGTTTGGCAATCCAATGGGTCCTAAACAAATATTTGACAGTGTATACCATAGAGATTATAGATTCTATGATAGGCTGGTTACATTCTTGTGAAAGGCGGAGTAATCGGCCAACATTTCACCATTTTAAGAATATTGGCAATGCATCATGCAATAGCCTTCCTTGCTTGGATTATTACCAGAATGTTATTCACACAGTGTGTTCGCATTTAAAAGAAGCTTGAAATAGAACGCAATGTTTAAATACATGTTTTCAAATGTTTATAACTTCTTTTATCTTAACACTTCATCTTAAAACATAGCACTCATGGCGCAAGACCATGTCTCAGTAAGACATGACGCAAATGGTCAATGACTGCCTAAACACATGTTTATAAAGGCAAACAGTAAAAAAATAAAAGATTGGATCAGAATGAAAGAGCACGTACTGTGTAGGAGTGTAACGGTTCTCGATAAAAAAAACAAACAGTACGGTTCACCACCCACAGTTCGGGAAGCATTGGCAACACGGTCGGTTTACCTACCATGACGTTTAATGAAATTTTGGTCAAGAAAACAAAGTGTCAAACAGGCACAGTTATAAACTCCACTAATGCACCTGAATTGATTGCTAGATGGATACGCTCTGCCTGTGTTTCACATGGGTCAACTTTAGGACATCGCTGTTCTGCAAGCGTTGTGTGTATTTGAAAATGGCAAGTGGAAAAAACAAGCCGCTGAAGCCCCATGCGTTTCTTCTTTCTGGGAACATTTTCTTTTTGCAGTCAATTGCAACAGCGATGGTCAAAAGACATGTCAATAATGCGGATGAGTGTTTATTTAAAACGCACACACACATTCTTCCTGTTTTCTAGTGTGGCTGTAATCTGTTGTGAACGTCAATAACGCGCTTTCATTAATGGCATTAAGATGCCGTTATAGTAATCAGATACATGATTAATCTTTTACGCCGACATCACCCAGGGAAAGAGCCACAGGTGAGCTGAAACGGCACACACTCCCTTCCAGTGCTAATTTGGACAGACATGAAACAATAACTAAAGCATTTGGGGTGTTCATGTGGGATTTCCACATATGATAAAAATACTGTTGTAAAACAATGATTGTTGTGTAAGGGCAAACCTGCTGAAGTGTTTACCAAATAGATTATCCTTTGAATTTGGCAGTAATATTTTTTTCCCGGAACAAAGCAAATACTGAACCATACTGAAACAGTGACCCTAAAACCATTATATAAAGCGAATGGTGAGAAATTCGAACCATTACACCCCTAGTACTGAGTGAAAATTTTAATTGAGAAAATATTGTCTAAAATTTGTTACTTTAATTTCAGCGATGTATACATCTTATTTAGCTATCATATCACATCATCCACTTTACTCTCTGTATCGGCATCACCCACTGAAACTTTATTTGTCAACTGCTTTTTCTGGTAACCTATCAGGACATTTTTTTATAGAATCTGAGACAAAGACAATCAGAAAATTTACTCTTATGAAAAGCCTCTGATTTACATATATTGAATAGGGAAAAACTCAATATTCCTTTTTTTGGTCTCTGAAATTTCACTGAAATGGTAATATGAAATACAACAATTATCTGTGCAATTGTAGCTGCAAAAAATCATTTGGGTATAGACTGCAAAATCAATGCCTTTTACTTAATTGCAGTTGGCAAGCTGGATGACTGTCCTGAAAAAAAAACTGTCCTGAATAATGGGCTCAAAGTAGTCAAAACAATCCTTTTTAACATGCAAATAATTATGAATAACCTAAAAAAAAAAATTGTTGAACCATTCAGCTGGCTGGCAAGAGATAAAAACAGAAAGTTAAAGATGACTCTTTTAGATGTTCATTTGGTCTGTTGTAGTAGGTATTAAGGAGGAAATTAAATGTGCAGACAAACGCAAAGAAAAAATAATAGATAAGAGTGGAATTTTCCTAAATAAACTTCAAAGTAGGGATGGGTACGCGATGGCCTGCTAGTCATCAAAAAGCCAGATAGTCGATTAGTTAGGTCAACTAGTTGTGGACATTTTCAATTGTTTTAGTTTCACTTTTATCTCAGCAATACTTTGCAGGGCGGAGGACGGGGCCGGGTCGTGATCATACACACCCTTATCAGGCTAATCAAGCCTCCGAGAGGGATAAAGGTCGACTGTGGAGGATTGTGCGGGAGAGAGAGATAGTTTACGGACAAGTCCGTCGTGTGTGTGTGTTTGTCTTCTGTTTAAATTTTATATTAAAAGTATTATTTATATTGTCAAGCCGGTTCTCGCCTCCTCCTTTCCATTGACTGCTTTACAGTGTATTTTGTATAAAAGTGTATTTTTTCACTTGGCAGTAAAGACAAAATATACTTAAATTCAAGATCTGTTCTCTAAAAGCAAGTCTAAATATCTTATATGCTGCTGCTCAGGTGAATGCATCTTTTTTCTCAAGTAAGTGTATCTTTTTTTAAGGATTTTTAGACCATGTTAAATGGAAAACAAGACAAAAACACTTGATAACAATAGGAGTTTTTACAGTGAATTTCTTTACTGAATTAAATGTAATAAACATATATTTTTTGTTATTTAGAGGTATTTTTAAAAGATGATTTTGTCCTCTTTACTGAATAATCACATTCACTACAACCCATTAAGTCAGGGCACAAGATGAATAATCGGTTAAGAGCTAATGATATCACTCTAATAATCGTTTGATTAATCGATTATCAAAATAATCATTAGTTGCAGCCCTATAGCATAGTGAATCATTTTCCAATTTAAAGAGATGATGTGTACAGTGCAAACAACTCTAGTGTCAGACACACTCGCAGACAAAACCCTCCAGTCTCCTCCGACACTAGTCATACAGGCAATGGCCCGAAATTGAGTCTGAAGTTCCAGTCATTATGCTGTGCGACATCTGCATGTTTAAGCATCTCTCACTTTCTCATACACTACATCTCTCCCACCTTGTCTATCCGCAACACAGACTACTCAATAGCCAGCTATGGGGAGTACACGCTTACACACACTTTTCTTGACGGCAGATGGCAAGTCAACAATTAGTTCCAACAGCAGTGGTGCCTCATCACCCAATCAGAAGCATCCCCAACACACACACACATGCACACACAACCCCCTTGTCTCACCCCTCATAACACCATCTCACCCCAGAAACAATAATAACTCTTTGTTTTTGCCCCCACAATACAGCTGCGTAAGCCGTCCCAGTGCAAGGCCACTCTGCTACACCACATATGCTCAAATCATCCTCATAAACTCACACACACCTTCTGTCAGCCCTGGTGTGTGTTGCAGCAGCCGGAATTGTAGCACAGCTGGGCAGAGATTCTAAGAGAGGATCTGGGTGTGAAAGAGGGGTCATTAATGAGTGCGAAAATAGAAAGAAAACCTGCCTGAAATGCAAAATGGTCTGATGTGCTGCTTGAACTGTGTTTGTGGGAGACCGTGTGAAAACGGATGAAACTGAAACAACTTGAACTAGATCGGGTTTGAGATGAGTCTGTAACAACTCGTGAGAGTTTTGGAAGCTAATTCAAAAATATGAATTCCCAGTCCTCTACAGCGGGGCTGTGCAGCAAGACACTATATATTGTGTGATGACAAAAATGTGTCAACATGCACGGTAGAGATTCTGCTATACTATTTATATCATGGTATATCCGCAGCACAATTTTTAAAATCTGACACCAAGTAGAAAACTTTAGGCCTAGTCTATTCTGAAAACTTTACAGCAGACAAATGCTTCCAATGTAGACAGCTTTGTTGATTCTAATAAAAAAGTTTTTTCTGTTTACTAAAGTCAGTTTTTTGTAGTATGGGGTACTAAAAAAGTGTTTTCGAAAGTCTCCATATTTGGTGGAGGACATGCCATTCCATGGTGGTTGAGCGGTATCTATGATGAAATCAATTCCTGCATCCCAATCCGCACTCTATATGAACTAAACAGTATCCCAGATTAGAATTAGGTGAATTCAACTGATCCCAGGAGATCAGCAGATACAGAAATAATCAAACCAGTCCATCAGGCACCAACAACCATGCCACGGTCCAAATCACTGAGATCAAATTTCCCCAATCTGATGGTTGATGTGAACATTAACTGAAGCTCCTGACCAGTGTCTGCATGATTTTATGCATTGCACTGCTGTCAGTTGGGCTGTTTTCAGTATTTCTGTAACTGCTGATCTGGGATTTGCACACACAACAGATTCTAGAAATGACACAGAATGGTGCCAAAACAAAAAACATCCAGTGATGAGAGAGGTCTCAGAGAATGGCTAGACTGGTTTGTACTGACAAAGTCTACGGTAACTGAGATTACCGCTCTGTACAATTGTTGTAAGAAGAATAGCATCTCAGAATGGTATTCTGTTATGTGGGTTGGCACTGTTTTGGTGGCACGAAGGGGACCTACACAATATTATGCAGGTGGATTAATGTTGTTGCTGATCGGTGTATAACATCTTAAAACATTTTGGGCTGAATTTCCAAAAAAATTATTATACTGCATTATATTCCATTACTGTGATGTAAAATTCTCATATTGTGGCATAAGATTTTGGTCATACAGTGTCACACACTGTACTCTGCTCTGTTCTCATTTGTTCTCATTGCTTCTCCACCTGTCTGCATAGTGCTGAAGGGAGTGGCGAGTTCCCAGCTTGCCATGCTGAGGACATGCAGAGACATTGATGGATGTGGCAGCAGGGTGAGGAGCCGATGTGTGTGACCCCAGGCTAAGTTCACAGCAACACAGCTGCATTGCACAGAAGCCCACATCTGTCCTGCTACAGTACAGGCCTCGTCTCACACTGTTCCCTACTGAAGTGTTCTGTGCTTGACATCACTTCCCAGAGTACAGACCACTTACCCAGTGGCGATTTCTCGGGGCCAGCAAAGCCTTCTCTGCTGGCCTAACATGCCAAATAAATAAATATTTTTCATCCTTTCATTCTCAAACACCTTTTTGCCTATGTATTTTTAAATTGCTTTCCAAAAGTTTATCCAGTCAGAATTTATTCCTTAATGCTGACAAGCGAAGTGTGACAACTGTTTCACAAATCGCATGCCCGAATCCGAAGCAGCACGTGATTCTAAGCTCCACCCTTCAAGCCTTCAGAGATTCCACAGAATCCCTCAACAGTGCAAATGAATGGGCATCTAAAGTCAGATTATCAGATTCATCAGCCAATCAGATTGATTTATAAATTATAAATTAATTATTTTCCACATTACATGATATTAAAGCTTGGATTGCTAGGAGACATCTCTAATGAGAGTCAAACACCTGCTAAGCTAACGGGAGCATTGCAGTTCTGAATATCGGGGAATGGAATGCATTTATGGTCGGAGATATCAAGTAGGAATATCCAACTTGAATGGAAAGCAGCATTACAGTGTACCCTGACAAAATGAAATTTATTGCAAGCAACATTTAAATCACAAATATTATTAGAAAGACTTTTCCAGGTAATATCCAGGACTTCCTTGGTAGATTCATATAAAGAAATTGTGATTTTTTTAATGTCTGTTCGGGAGAAGTTAATTTCACGAAACAGTCAAGCTGCATTTAAAATTAGGCTTGCTTGAGCATTAAGTGTCATTTCAAGTTCTGGCTTTCGTGAGTGGTCGTGCTTTTAAAATGTAAATTGATATTACTAGTTAGCTGCAGAATAATGTATAATGCCCAAAGGCATAGGGTGTTTTATTCATTGTGAAACTGTGTTTTCTTAATGGCATGAATCACACTGAAGGCCTAGACTTTAAATGCACGGCCCACCACTGCACTTACCAGCATCATGATGCTGATGATAAATTGGCCGTATCCCAAAAACATATTTAAAAAGAAAGGTCACGCAAGGCTGTGAAATGACTCTCGCTGATTTAAGAGCAGCTTCTGCTCATAATCCATTTGCTGTAAAGCACATATTTACAAAACCAATAATATATCTTTAATTCTAATTCACTTTACTATAAATCTTTAATGCTGTTAGACTTTTTTATTTTTTCAGCATAGTCAACAAACATCTGATTTAAAGATATTCCCTTCTTTTAAAATCCTCTTTCCACAAATAATCTGATGTAATCTGGATGTTTTGTGGTCCATATGGAGGGGCTCATGGAAAGAGTTAAGCTGTAAATTCACATATGTGGCAGAGCTCACAGGCCAGGGCAATGTTAAGAAAGAATTTATAAAAAAATTCTTATATTCCAGAACTTTTTCTCTTTATGTAACACACAACCAGCCCTTTATTGCCAAGAGTAAATAAGTATATATATATATATATATATATATATATATATATATATATAAATAAGCATTCATCAACAGTATATTTATACAGTACATCCAGCATGCATATTTATTCGCCAATTTTCACACTAAATGTTGCTATGGTTATTACTTATTACTAGCCTTTGAAATTTTAGGAGTTACTCCTGGATTCCGTATACACACATGGAATGATAATTTAGGGTATTTACTCCCCTTTTTAAATGCAGCTTGTACCCTACATGGTCTATATCAAGTAGAACTTTAAAAGTTCAGTCTGGATTAAAGGAATATTCCGGGTTCAATTCAAATTAAACTCAATCCAAAGCATTTATGGCATAATGTTAATTACCACAAAAAAATATTTCGACTAGTTCCTCCTTTTCAAAAGAAAAATGTAAAGGCAGAAATGTGAAGCTTATAATTTTATAAAAGCACTTACATTAATTTCTCTGTTAAAACTCATGTATTATTTGAGCTGTAAAGTTGTTTAAATTGTCATTTTTCCATCGTTTTAGGGTTTGTTGACATTACAATATAATGGTAACAAAGTTACCGTTAGTAAAATTGGCTATAACTTTACACAGAATAGGTTAGCAAGTGCATTTTCAACATTAAAATCATATTAACATGAAAATTGTTTATATAGACTCACTGAGCACTTTATTATAGAACACCTGTACACCAATGTATTCGTGCGATTATCTAATCAGCCTATTGTGTGGCAACAGTCCAATGCATAAAATCATGTAGATACAGGTCAGTTCAGCTTCAGCTGATTTTCACATCAACCATCAGAATGGGGAAACATTTCAGTGATTTCGACCGTGGCATGATTGTTGGTGCCAGACAGGCTGGTTTGAGTATTTGTGTAACTGCTGATCTCTTTGATTTTCAAACACAACATCTCTAAAGTTTACTCAGAATGGTGCAAAAAAAAACTAAAAATATGTGAGCAACAGTTCTACAGACAGAAAAGTCTTGTTGATAAGAAAGGTCGACAGAGAATGACCAGAGTGGTTTGAGCTAACAGAAAGGTTATGGTAACTCCGATAACCCCTCTGTACAATTTAAGTGAGCACAATAACATCTCAGAATGCACAACATGCCAAACCTTGAGGCAGATGGGCTACAACAGCAGAAGACCATGTCTGGAACTTTATTAGGACCATTGTGTTCCTAGTAAACTTTAATGTTTACGGATTGGCCACATTCACTTCCACTGTATGTGCCTCACTGGAACCCAGATTTTTTCTTCTTTTTTAAGTCAAAATTATTTTTTGTAATAATCAACAGTATGCCATAAATGCTGTTGATTAAGCTAAACTTGTATTGAACTGGTATATTCCTTTAACTAGGTAAAAATTAATATTGCTTATTTGCTTATCTCAGATAATATAATTTTTTTTTATGTTATTTAAACTAATATAGTACAGAGACTGCACCCATTGGTATTTTGATATGTACTATGGTATTGAACATTTACCATAGTTACCGTATTTATGGTATTAACATTGTATTACCTTGGTGCAAAGTGTAAAAACATGGTTAATATCTTTTTATAAGTGATGGCTACTCAGGATTTTTCATCTTATAATCTTTTACAATTAGAGACTTAAGTGTGCTGCGTTAAGTGCGGTTTACAAACAGCTAGGGCAGCAAATAACGATTATTTTTATAATTAGAATGATTATTCGACTATTTGGCGATTATTGCAATGATTAATCATTAGCTCTTAACTGATTATTCAGCTTGTTCCATGACTTAAAAGGTTATATTAAATGTGCTTACTAACAACAAAGAGGATCAAAACATCTTTTAAAAATACCTCTAAATGAGATTCACTGAATTAAAGGGAAAAACTACTTTTTATTAACCTTAATTCAGTAAAGAAATTCACTGCAAAAAAGTTTTTTTTTGTCTAAACATCCTTAAAACAAGGAACATATAAGATATTTAGTCTTGCTTTAAGAGCATGTTTCTTAAATAAGTCCGTTAAATCAGTCCGTTCAGTGTCTTATCCTGCCCTAAGTGACCCACCATCAGATTATAATGAGCCATCTGGAATAGCATTTCCTGATGGCTGTATGGTATTAACTGCTGGGTTGTATCCTCTTTTGTCTGAGCATCCTGCGTCACTCAATAAAACCGCTCTTTTATAATAGCAAAATATTGATATGAAAGTGTGATGTTTGGTTGGAGTCGTTGACCATCAAAACTTTCTCTTGTTCAGAAACAGGTGTTAGACATTATAACGCCCAGATGTGTGCACCCTTACCGCTTTCTCTCCGGACGAACGCTCGACCACACCCTCACTGCCACAATATAACTGCATTTAAGATGCAGCACTGGGGTGTTTCCTTTAAAGAGATCTGGCTTTGCTTATTCCACAACGAGAGTGCTTCTGTGTTTACTTATTTTGTATTATTCCTTCATACTTTGCGATCTACATCACCTGAAGCTTTTTGGAATGTTTAGATTGCATCTGGAATGTGAGCTGTGTAATTCTTCCTCTCCTCACTCAGGTGTGAACAGCAGTGCTGCTCTCACACATCGTCATTAGTTTATTGTGATCTCATGTTACGTTAAATGAGATCAAACAACTATTCGACATGAACATATTTGTCAACATTTTCGATAACATCAACAAATCGTTTCAGCCCTACATACAGTCGCACTAAAAAACATAGCTCCAGTTCTGGACTAATACGACCAGTCCAATTCACCCTTATGAGCAGCAATAACCCAAGCAGTTGCTCTCTAGTAAGTAAGACTGATATTAGAACTCTACAGCTATTTGAAAAACAGAAGTGAGACAGAAGCTGCCAGACAGACTCTCAGGAGCTTCCACAGTGAGTTAATGCCAGCACAGCCTATCTGCTAATTTATGATTGCGTCTATTTTGTTCACACTCTCAGGGACCAGACTAGTCATTGAAAGGCTGAACGTCAGTCTTCAACTAACCCGTGCAGCGGATGAACAACCCCCCCTTCCCCCCATCCCTATTAGGTACAGCAGTAATGAGGGGGATGAGATCTGCTGATTTGAAAACTTGGACACAGGCTGCAGACCATATGGCAAGCATTTATCTCCTCTGAAAGCCATGCTAACCATCATTTACATGGTTAATACAAGATCCTACTTTTGCTAAGGTTTTCTCCTCTCTGCCATCTCTACACATAACTAAGAGCCAAACTAATAACTACTTAATTGGCAAGTGATGTAAAGAGAGAATTGTAAAGGGAATTCTGCAGTCCTAATTCCACCCCTCCTTAACACAATCTCTGCCTTGAAAGGATACAGTATATGAGATTAAAAAAACCTGTTTACCACAATGTGGTGATATTGAGTGGTGCAGTGAAGGTATTAGATGGTAATATCATGGTACTGAATGATTTCCATATTAATGTACCATGGTATTTACATTCTACTTAAAAAAAAAAAAAACCTAACTTTGTACTATCATGATACATGTCCAAAGAAATCTGATATTACCATTACATACTTTAATAAGAAGGACTTACAGTGTATTCAATATTTAAATATTTCAATTCACATTATAAAGATACATTTCTTAATACAATTATAATTACATGTGTTCCCTCTCCAACCAGAAGCCGTGGATGACTGCGGAGGTGCGCACGCTGCTGAGGTCCCGAGACTCCGCCTTCAGAGCAGGCGATAAGGCAGCCCTAAGAACAGCTAGGGCCAAACTGTCACGGGCAATCAGAGAGGCAAAGCGCGCACACGCCCAGAGAATCCACAGTCACTTCCAGGACAGCGGTGACACGCGGCGCATGTGGCAGGGCATCCAGGCCATCACCAACTACAGGACAACATCAGTTGCCTGTGACAAAGATGCCTCCCTTCCAGATGCGCTGAACGACTTCTACGCTCGGTTTGAAGTGCAGAACGACGTGATGGCGAGGAAGTCCACCCCTCCTCCCAACGACCAGGTGCTCTGTCTTACCACGGCAGATGTGAGGAAAACTCTACGTAGAGTCAACCCACGGAAGGCTGCTGGACCAGACAACATTCCTGGCAGAGTGCTCAGAGGATGTGCAGACCAGCTAGCAGATGTTCTTACCGACATCTTCAACATCTCTCTGAGCAGCGCCGTCGTTCCAACGTGCTTCAAGGCCACCACCATCATCCCCATGCCAAAGAAGTCTTCAGTGTCCTGCCTCAATGACTACCGTCCCGTCACACTTACACCCATCATCATGAAGTGCTTCGAGAGGCTCGTCATGAGGCAGATTAAGACCCAGCTGCCCCCTCACTAGACCCACTGCAGTTTGCGTGATCGTTCAAACCGTTCAACAGACGATGCCATCACCACAACCCTCCATCTGGCCCTCACCCACCTAGACAATAAGGACTCATATGTTCGAATGCTGTTCATAGATTTCAGCTCAGCATTCAACACAATCATTCCCCAGCACCTGATTGGAAAGCTGAACCTGCTGGGCCTGGACACCTCCCTCTGCAACTGGATCCTGGACTTCCTGACTGGGAGACCTCAGTCAGTCCGGATCGGGAACAGCATCTCCACCACCACCACACTGAGCACTGGGGCCCCCAGGGCTGTGTGCTCAGTCCACTGCTGTTCACTCTGCTGACTCACGACTGTGCAGCAATGCACAGCTCGAATCACATCATCAAGTTCGCCGATGACACGACCGTGGTGGGTCTCATCAGCAAGAACGACGAGTCAGCATACAGAGAGGAGGTGCAGCGGCTGACGAACTGGTGTAGAGCCAACAACCTGTCCCTGAATGTCGACAAAACAAAAGAGATGGTTGTTGACTTTAGGAGAGCACAAGGTGAACACACTCCGCTGAACATCGACGGCTCCTCTGTGGAGATCGTCAAAAGCACCAAATTCCTTGGTGTTCACTTGGCGGAGAACCTCACCTGGTCCCTCAACACCAGCTTTATCACCAAGACAGCCCAGCAGCGTCTCTACTTTCTTCGAAGGCTGAGGAAAGCGCATCTCCCAACCCCCATCCTCACTACATTCTATAGAGGGACTATTGAGAGCATCCTGAGCAGCTGCATCACTGCCTGGTTTGGGACTTGCACCGTTTCGGACCGCAAAGCCCTGCAGAGGATAGTGAGGACAGCTGAGAAGATCATTGGGGTCTCTCTTCCCTCTATCAAAGACATTTACAAAAAACACTGTATCCGCAAAGCAACCAGCATTGTGGACGACCCCACACACCCCTCACACAAACTCTTCACCCTCCTCCCGTCTGGCAAGAGGTACCGAGCATTCGGGCCCTCACGGCCAGACTGTGTAACAGCTTCTTCCCCCAAGCCATCAGACTCCTCAATACTCAGAGACTGGTTTGACACACACGTGTCCTGAGTTGCACTTTAATTACTGTCACTTTATAACTGCCTGCTACCTCAATAACTGCTATGTGCATAGAACATTATCTCATAGTATGTTATGTTTACATTTTTAGAAACTGTCATCTTTTTGCACTACTGAGTACTGGTCGGCGCTGCACTGTCTATTGTCCTGTTCATTGTCAGAAATTTGTTGTATTGTCCTGTACTTTTTGCACATGTTTGCACATGCACTTTATATAGGTATATGTAGGTTGTTTGTTTTTTTTTTTTTTGTTTTTTTTTTTTTTATATAGGTATTTTATTTCGTTGTGTTGTCTCATGTGGTCCTGTGTTGGTCCTTTGTTGTTTTTATGTAGCACCATGGTCCTGGAGGAACGTTGTCTCGTTTTGCTGTGTACTGTACTAACTGTATATGGTTGAAACGACAATAAAAACCACTTGACTTGACTTGACTTGACTTGACTAAGGCCATGCTTTACCATGCACCCTCTGGGACTCTAAGATGGCACATATCCACAGAAACATAGTTCTACCATGGTTCCATGTCCAAAACACAACACTGGTAATATTATGGTAATAATTAGTATGACCAAATGGCATGAAATGAAAAATAAGCTCATTAAATGTAAATAAGCAGAAATGACAGTGTGTTCAGACACTTGGGAGCATCTGTGAGGGCCGCTGTCTCATTCTGTACATAATGTAAGCTGAGAGAGGCAAAGCTTATTTTACAAAGCTTTTACTGTATAGTAAGTGGCTGCACTATAAAGTACAGATCACTTACATTATTCTGCCTACAAGCATAATTGAGTTCAAATACCCAAGCTGAGCAAGGAAGAGGAGTAATTGTTAGAGCTATTGTGCTAGGATAAATGAGTCCAAGGATTTATTCTGTGCTGTTATATGTTGCCTTCTTAAATGTAACTGTGCAATTTGATTCATAATCATATCTATATGTTCATCAGAAAAGGGTTAGCGAACGCCTCATAAGCCACCCAAGCAAGTGCATGAGTAAAAAATGAGAAATGTGAAATTTTTTAACTAAAGATCAATTTGGATATAGTATTATCTTGTAAGGTAAAATGTTATACTTTGTAAATGTAGCAAAAATCTAAAAGGGTGGTTCAGCCTATGGATAAGTCCATCGCAAAAGCCTCTAGCAGAGAAATTCTGTCTGTCGTTGAAAAAACAGCACAGTCACTGAGACCCTCAAAGAGAGACTCCCTCCCTCACTCAAGATTATCAAGAATAGGAAGAGAAATAATGTCACTTTGTGTCACAGTGACCGTCACTACTATATCAGAGTGTTCTGACAGGACAAAAAAGGTATTCAGTGAGTGAAAGGTAGTGAATTAGGGGAGGTGGGAAAAAAGAGATAGCTAGGACAGAGATAAAGAGGGGACATTTTTTGTTAGTTTATGTTGGTGTACTCCTTTTTGTACAATGGTGTCAATTTATTCACATTTTGCTACAAGCATATTCCAGGTTAAGTTAAGGCCTTTCAAGAGCATTTGTTACATAATTTTGATAACCACAGAAATTAATCGCCACATTTATTTCTAAAGCAAAAATCACTATTACACTAACGCACTTGCAATGGAAGTAAACCAAAGTAAAGTTTGTGTAAGTTGTAAAGTAATATAAATATAGTTGTAAAGTTGTCTAAATCATATTTTTTGAAATGGGAATACTTTTGCAGGTGGATGAAATTCGGTTGGAGTTTATTCCATCTCAGTAATGCTTTACAGAATGTTATGTTACGTCCCTGTCTGGCATTTTAGCTCATATTGTGCAAAAGTTGCCAGGATTAGCAGCTTCACCAGCGTTATGTGGTCATGACAATGAAGTTGCAATATACATTTCCACAAAGAAGGTCAGTAAGCAAATCTATAACACTAGCCTTATGTCAACACCTATAATAGGAATAACATTTAAGTCTTTTGAAGCAGTGTGTATTTTAATGTTTATTGTGTACTTTAAGTGCCTTAATATAACAACAATTTTTGCATTATCCTCACCAGTCATTTTCAGACAAATTATTATAGTAACCCTAACCTTACCCTTACCATAACCAAATTCTGGACCTCTTACACCTGGTTAGTGTATTCACATACAGAATAGTCCTAGTATAGAGCTACAGCTACTAGATCCCATTCCCTTTGACCTAATTAGCCTACTTACACACTGGGTTGGACGAAGGTGGACCACTGTACCTCAAATTAAATTACCATCAACACCCACTGGGTGACAGGGTCGAATTTTGCTATACGGAATTAAGGTCAGGACCATGTAGAACTAATGTACCACTAATGCTCTGTCATGTTGAACTGAGGGGGCATATGTTAAATGTAATTATATTTGTGCCCACAACACCGACAACTAATAAGTATGCCTCTTGTATTACTGAGAAATTTCCATAAACTATTCGGCTTTCGTTACAAGCTTTGCATCGAACATAGAGAAGCCATGCAGCCTTAAACCTAAGATATAAGAAGGGCAACAAATGCAGACCATACAGAACTAGCAGGGGTGCCCACACTTTTTTGCATGATGATCTACTTTTAAATGGCCAACTCAATAAGATCTACCAACTAAACAAAACACAGTTTCATTTTTTTAAAATGCTTGTTGGGAATACTGTATGTATCCCTACATGGAATTAATCTTGTAATTAATTAAAAAAAAAATATATATATATATGTAATAATGTTCAATGTTGATATTCAGTTTTAACACTAAACCCAAAACACCTACAGGACAATAGATTACAATAGCCAG
This sequence comes from Xyrauchen texanus, assembly GCF_025860055.1. NCBI lineage: Eukaryota > Metazoa > Chordata > Actinopteri > Cypriniformes > Catostomidae > Xyrauchen > Xyrauchen texanus. The sequence continues at coordinate 27,668,165 of NC_068295.1, forward strand.
GGCATTTACCTTATTCTGATGATTTGCACTGAATGGAATCAGACAGTAGCTGCTGGTAGCTAGTCTCAAACACTGCTAGCTTCGCAATTTCCCGCTCTGTTCTCAGAAGCCCATGGAAGGCCCGAACCTAGTTGTCATGGCAACTGAATAAACAAAAATCTTGCCTGGTCAAAATGTACTCGTCAAGTGCAAGTCAGACAGAAACTAAAAGAAGGAAAGATATATATATATATATATTATTTTTTTTAATTACAATTTAACGAAAGCACATTTAAATTTTGTGCGATCTACCAGCATTGCCTTTGCGATCGACTGGTAGATCGCAATCAACGTATTGGGCACCCCTGCTCTACAGTAAAGCCTCTCTCAACCCCCACAAGCCCCTGGCTGATACAGGTGATGTAGATCACAGAGTATGAGGGAATTATCATGCAAAAATAAGTAAATACAGTAGCACTCTCGTTGTGGAATAAGTGAAGCTGGAGCAAAACTTGCGTATCGAGCGTCATTAAAGGAAACACCCTGATGTTAAATCTTTAATGCAGTTACATTTCTTACGTTATAGCTTTATTAAAGTTAAAATAATAAGGAAGCAGATCATGTAAATAACTACAAACTCTGAAACTGGCATTTATCTGTGCGGTCAGCACCTCTTCTATGAGTTGTGCGAAGTGTCCTGATCTAAGGGGGAGAGATTGAAACTGCATATGGCTGAGGCACACTCTGTCGCAGGGATGCTCGTCCCTCGAACATTCACGCTTAATGCAGCTAGATTATAACGTGATGTCTCACGACTTATTGAATCATAATATATGCATTTCTTACGCAGCTTTATTAATAAGACAGAGTTTGTTTTTTTCTGAGTTAAAGATGGATTGAAGTGAACAGAAAGGTGAGAGAGTCTTTGTCCCATTATAAACTGCAACAAAATATTTTTTTGATTTGTTTTTGTTTTCCAACATAAATATATAAAACTCGAAGAAATGGTTATCTGAGAACGTTGAATATAATACAAAAAAGTACAGATATTTTTTAAATATCTAAAAATCCTTTAAAAAAAGATGCATTCGCATTCACAAGATATTTATACTTGCTTTCAGAGAATATATATTGAATATAAGTATATTTTGTCTTTAATGCACCCTCAGAAGCATAACAAAGTAAAAAAAATACACTTTTAAAACAAGCCTAAATATCTTATATGTTGCTTCTCAAGTAAATGTACCTTGTTTTAGGGTTTTTATACAATTTTAAATGGAAAACAAGACAAAAAGACTTGATAACAATAGGAGTTTTTACAGTGAATTTCTTTACTGAATAAAAAAAAAGATGTTTTTAAAATTTTTAAAAGATGATTTTGTCCTCTTTATTGTTAGTAAGCACATTTGATACAACCTTTGAAGTTGGGGCACAAGCTGAATAATCAGTTAAGAGCTAATGATTAATCATTGTAATAATCACCGAATAGACGAATAATAGTTCTAATAATCATTAGATTAATCGATTATCAAAATAATCGTAAGCTCCAATCCTACTTGCAATGTTAAATCAGAGTAAAGATTTGTTGTTTATTCAATAAATCCAATTTAGTAGAGGTCTGCAAGGGCCTTAAAATGAAGCCCAAATCCGACTGGTACCATCATTTTAAGCCTGAACCGGACAAGAACACGAAAATGTTATAACTTAGCGATTAATCACAACATTACAAACTTCGATTTAAAGCAAATAAGTACATAAAAACCTGAAAAAAACAAAGATAAAAGACTACACTTTTTATGAAGAAATTAACTTCAAAACCAAGGCATTGCAAATGACAATAAAATAAAATAATACTGTACAATATAAAACTACTAGAGTCTAAGCATAAAATATATATTTTTTAATTCAGATGTATACAAATATATTGTATAACAAGCTTAAGAGTGTGTAGAGGCAATTACGTCATTCACAATGCTTTATGGGAGTGGGTAGTCTCTCCTGAGCTCTTCTGTTGCAATATTTCTTTTCTATAGAATTAACAGACTTATTTGATGTATTTCTCTTCAGGATTCATGGATAGTGTAGTTCTTTACCAGGAATTCAACTATTAAACCTGATTTATTATTTTTTTTTATGCAGTTGAAATAACAATGAGTTGAGGCTTCTACGCAAGCATCTATCCTCGCTTAACAACCTCTGAGCTCATGGTAAGTCTGTGTAGAAAGGTTATATGTTATCACTGAAAATCTATATCTCTATGGAGAAAGTTAATGGGATTTTCTCTTCTGGAACCAGACTGTTGCGATCTATTGAGCTGCACAATTAACATACAGTAAAAAAATGGGAAGGGATTGAAAGTCGGCATTAAGCACAACACATTTTACTTCCATAATGTGATGTATTTCCGAGTGAAGCAGGATTTTCAACGAGGACATTTTTTTGTACAAGTGCAATTAGGGTGTGGCTTAGATCCAACCGGTAGTTGGAGGAGAGGGGTTGAAAAATAAGAGGTATCTGCAGAAAAGAAAAAGGTTGTTTAAAAGGCGGGAAAATTATAACATTTTTATTAAAAAAAATACAAAAAAAAAAAAAAAATATATATATATATATATATATATATATATATATATATATATATATATATATATATATATATATATATATATATATATATATATACACACACACACACACACACACACACACACACACACACACACACACACACACACAAAGACCAATGGATCGAGTACATAAGACCAGGATCAAACATTAACAAAGTCAATTCTGATTTCTTGTTGAATTTAAGAATCAAGAGATGATCAGGCTGCCTCATGCAAGCAGAGGTTTTCTAACAATTGTCTGCCAACAAGAGGGCAGTGTCTGAATTCTCACAGTGGCTCCTCTAAACCAGTTGTTCTGTTTGGTAAAAAGGTCTCAATTTCACTAAAAGAGCTCAGCTTGAATAAAATATAATACATTGGGTAGGCAGATGCAGAGTTTCAACTAGACATCTAGCTTTCTAACACCATCCCAGATATTCCCAAGCTGTAGTGCTCATATGGGCAACATAAGTTGCCCACATGAGCCCATTCTTCTCCGTATCACTTCCTGTCTGTCCCATGAATAAAAGCCTAACTGTGACAAGCCCGAAAATGCAATGAAAAATAAATGAGTATTGGTATCATTTTTGTCTTTGGATTTACAGTATGGGTCACTGCCAAAGAAAGAGAGGGAGGATGTAACAGACAACAAAAGCAGAGTCTGCTGCGGTATTTCTGGGGTGAGCCAGCTGATCGTCTCATTCTTTTCTCCAGCCTGACCGCGAGACAGATCAGCAGGGAACCTGGGCTAGAATAGCGTATGGGTGGGAGCCGGGTCTCCTTCGCTTTCCCCCATCTGTGGGCTTTGACAACGACAGTCATCTGGAGACCCCACAACAAACAGGTGTTCCATTTCACACACATTCTAACCCACAGAGAAAGCTGTTAGGGAGGCCACTCTGTAAGCAGCTGCTGCTATAATTAACAAGAGTGTGGTGGCTGCTGGAGTCTTTGTGTAAAAGTTGGGCTAAAAGATTTAGAGAAAAAGGGCTGTGAATTACTGACACTAAGCCAACCATGCAGGAGGTAATGTATATCCACAAAGAGCTATATGATTAGCGAATGCTAGTCATGCAAGGAAAAACAAAGTTGTAAACAAGCCCACATGGAATCTGCTCCAAAAGGAAAATTTCTGCAAAATTGAAAGGCTGCAAAGTACTACACATCTCCCAGCCCTTGCATGTTTGTTTATTACATATTTTGGTAAAAAATAATTATGCGAGATTGAGTGTGTTGTTCTCTCAGTTCTGTTTTTAAATCCATTCCATTGGGATTAAGTGTGGAGAGGCTTACATTGAATTCAAAGTACAGGTGAAACTCGAAAAATTAGAATATCGTGCAAAAGTTCATTCATTTCAGTAATTCAACTTAAAAGGTGAAACTAATATATTATATAGACTCATTACAAGCAAAGTAAGCTATTTCAAGCCTTTATTTGATATAATTTTGATGATTATGGCTTACAGCTTATGAAAACCCCAAATTCAGAATCTCAGAAAATTAGAATATTACATGAAATCAATAAAAAAAAAAGGATTTTAAATACAGAAATGTCGGCCCTCTGAAAAGTATAATCATGCATATGTACTCAGTACTTGGTTTGGGTCCCTTTTGCATTAATTACTGCCTCAATGCGGCGTGGCATGGATGCTATCAGCCTGTGGCACTGCTGAGGTGTTATGGAAGACCAAGATGCTTCAATAGCGGCCTTCAGCTCTTCTGCATTGTTTGGTCTCATGTCTCTCATCTTTCTCTTAGCAATGCCCCATAGATTCTCTATGGGGTTCAGGTCAGGCGAGTTTGCTGGCCAATCAAGCACAGTAATACCATGGTCATTGAACCAGGTTTTGGTACTTTTGGCAGTGTGGGCAGGTGCCAAGTCCTGCTGGAAAATGAAGTCAGCATCTCCATAAAGCTTGTCTGCTGAAGGAAGCATGAAGTGCTCTAAAATGTCCCGGTAGACGGCTGCGTTGACTCTAGACTTAATAAAGCACAGTGGACCAACACCAGCCGATGACATGGCTCCCCAAACCAACACAGACTGTGGAAACTTCACACTGGACTTCAAGCATCTTGGATTGTGTGCCTCTCCATTCTTCCTCCAGACTCTGGGACCTTGGTTTCCAAATGAGATGCAAAATTTGCTCTCATCAGAAAAGAGGACTTTGGACCACTGAGCAACAGACCAGTTCTTTTTTTCTTTAGCCCAGGTAAGACGTTTGACATTTGAAGCCCATGTCCAGGACCCGTCTGTGTGTGGTGGCTCTTGATGCAGTAACTCCAACCTCAGTCCACTCCTTGTGAAGCTCCCCCACACATCTGAATGGCCTTTTCCTGACAATCCTCTCCAGGCTACGGTCATCCCTGCTGCTTGTGCACCTTTTTCTTCCACACTTTTCCCTTCCACTTAACTTTCTATTAATGTGCTTTGATACAGCACTTTGAGAACATCCAACTTCTTTTGCAATTACCTTTTGAGACTTTCCCTCCTTGTGGAGGGTGTCAATGATGGTTTTCTGCACAACAGTCAGGTCAGCAGTCTTCCCCATAATTGTGAATTCAACTGAACCAGACTGAGAGACCATTTAAAGGCTCAGGAACCCTTTGCAGGTGTTTAGCTGATTAGAGTGTGACACTTTGAGCCTACAATACTGAACCTTTTCACAATATTCTAATTTTCTGAGATTCTGAATTTGGGGTTTTCATAAGCTGTAAGCCATAATCATCAAAATTATATCAAATAAAGGCTTGAAATATCTTACTTTGCTTGTAATGAGTCTATATAATATATTAGTTTCACCTTTTAAGTTGAATTACTGAAATGAATGAACTTTTGCACGATATTCTAATTTTTCGAGTTTCACCTGTATTTCATCAGTAAGTGGGAATCAAACCCATGACGTTGGCATTTCTAGCATTCTACTATTTGAGCTAGAGTAACAAATGTATAATAAATTCATAGAAATTGAACTGTAAAATCATTAAACTATGTCACATATGTGCAATGAATGAATATAAAAAACCTACTTCAACAACCTTGACTGCTATATGCATAAAGGGGAGTGAATTACGTGGGATGGAACAGTAACCATGTGCAGAATAATTCCTTATAGGCATAGACAGAATACTTTCGCCCCCATCAAACTTGTCTACGGCCACCTTGTCTGGGCACTAGTTTGGCAGGAACGGTGCCTTCTGTTCCTTTTCATCTTAATGGAGCTAAACAGAACAGCCAGTTCTATTCAGCATGAATCAGCTGTCCTATATGCACCGCTACCAGTGAATGAGGTCTAGCATTTAAAGGGCCATTAAATACAGCTTCACCAATCAAAGTATAGATCTGAAAATTAGAGAATGTCTTTCTGGATATTTTACATTCCCTAGGACTGGAACAAATTGACATCTACACTTAAAAGGTTAAATATCAAAGCAGACCATTTAACATTACTTACATTATCATAGATGTCATATTCAGTGTCCAAATTTAAATTTTTGAAATCACCTGCCAATAGTGAGGAAATTCATGAAAATTACAAGCCATTAATTTTGGAATGTTTTTTATGTAGCCTATATGTATGTCCCTATGAGAATTGAGAATGGAATTATTTAGATGTTTAATTTCATGCATATTTTTGAAGTTGCATCGGTGATGTGTTGCCACAAAGAGTTTTGGAGAAATAAAACTTTCAGCATCCTAGATAAACTTCTCACGGTACTTTTACAACGAGACATGCAAGTTGCGAAATTTGGGTGTTGGAATTGTGCACATCACTTATATCGGTAAGGGTCAAACTATCATTCTTATAATGATTTTTAAACCAAGTATTGTGTTATACTTACTAAAACATTTAGCCAAAAGTACAGTACTGATCAAAAGTCTTAGGCACATAAGATGTTTCACAAAAACATTTGTCTTAAGATGGTTATTTATATCTTCAGCTTTAGTGTGTCAATAGGAAATATTACATTCACAAATTTATTTTGCAAATATAATAGAAAAGAATAGAAGAACAGGGAGCCCTGCAACAGATGGCATGGCCCCCACAGAGCCCCCCACTAAATAATGAGTCAGTCTGGGATTACATGAAGAGACAGAAGCAATTGAGACAACCTAATTAGATACGGTGACGAATTCTCCAAAAAGCTTAGAACATCCTATCTGCTGACAACCAAGAAAAACTGTACCCAGGTGTAACTACGATAATTGGTGCTGTTTTGAAGCAAAGGTGGTCACACCAAATATCGATTTAGCTTTTTTTTTTTGTTTATTGGAATTTGTATGAAGTTATTTGATAAATGAAAACTCTTTTATGGTATTATTTTTGAAGACATTCTCTCTATGCAACATTTTTCACAAGTGCCAAAAACTTTTACACTGTACTGTATACATCCCTTCTAATTAACAAGTTTTGCAATTCCAGACGTTTCTGTCAGAACAAAGTTTAATCCATACATTCTTGCAAATTGTGTGCTTAAAAATTTGTGGAAACAATTTGGGAAGTCTTTATTAAAGAATTTTAATGTCACTATGGAGAAAATACTTTTGGAACAAAGGCAGTTGAAAAAGTGAGCGGTCATTGCTGCGCTCTATTGTAGAGGTCTGAATCCCGACCCATGTCTGACAGGACCCGAGAAACTGTCGGGTTTCAGGCTGGGTTCGGGTCAGTTTTTCCAAGTATGACTTCAGGTTTGGGTCAGGTTCAAATTTGTTTTTAATGAAAAAATAAAAAGGCCTATTTTTTGCACACATGCTCAGACTCACACAGCACTTTTCCACTGACATGGTTCAAAGCCGAATTCCTGAGCTGGTGCGAATTCTTGAACTGTTCCGCGCGTTTCCACCGCAGAAAAAGACGTTCTGGGGCCAAAAACCTGGTTCGACACTGGCCCCAAAAGCTTGCTGGTCTCCACGCGGGAACTGATTAGGTGAGGGGGTGGAGGGTGGGATGTTTTGTCAACAAATTTTTCACAAACAATCAAAGTAGCTCCCGTCTCCAGCAAAGTGTACTTCTTCACTCTATTAAAAAAATAAAAACTCACAAAATGATTAGAAATCAAAAGTGCTCAGGTAACACAGACGAAACAAGCATTCTACTTGCAAAATGGTCTTTATGGAGGGGGAAAAATAGTCTACGAGAAGATCTGCACGAATTGATGCATGCAGGCAGACAATCAGACAATTGGCCAAATCATAAACAAATTTAAAAACACTTAAGGGAGTTCAGGGACTATAGGAAGGACCTAAACAAAACCAAAAACTCCAAATATAACCATCTGCTACACCAATGTTAATAATGATTCCACTGTTACAGTAAAGCAAAAACCGACGTGTCCCACTCACAGTGCTTTCAACAGCTTGGACAAAGCAGGAGTGATTAAAGAGGTCTGTTGTTTTGCCGCGATCTGAGGTATTATTCATGCCAAACAGTGCGGGACAAGTTAAGCACTTAGGGTTAGGGGTTTGATCAAATCCCCAACCCTACACATGAGCCAAGTTATGGATGTGAGGTCATGCAGAGTTTAAGCAACTAGACAGGGCTCTGGATTTCACATGCAGCAAAATACTGTTGTCACCTATCACTAAATATCGAAGGGTAATATCCATGTCTGGTAATGTTAGAGTTATGTGCTATAAAAGCAAGTGAGCAGGATTTTCTGTACTTAATTCTCTTTCTTGTGTTTCATGATTTGCATCTGGTCGATGTTGGCATCCATGTAATCCTGAATGTTAAGAATTTTTATGCTCAATGAGATTGCATTCAGATTGCAGCTGCTGATTTCATATCAGTCCAAGGAAGCCTGCAAATGAAAATGTCTGACTTTGGAGTTTGAGAAAAGGGGTTTTCATTGGTGCTCAAGCAAGGTCACGAACAAACAAGAGGCTTCTGTTTTGACCAACTTTTTTTTAAAGTTAGTCAATCTGCAGTCTTGTAACATAAGACACTGATAAGAGAGATGTTTTTCGGCCTGCTTTTAAGGGTTGTATTGAATAGAGCCATATAAAAAGTGTTTAGTGCACTGACCACAACAATGAAACACTTGTTCATTGTTCATTATGTTTTTTGTTGTCCCCTTAATTGTATTAAGTTGTCCAAGAGTGAAGTTGTCCCATTGAAAACAGGAAACCATGATAGAGGCGTATAAATGTTTGTTTTGTTGAGCTAGACTGGCACCATGGACTTCCTCATTTGCATCCCAATAAAAAATAAAAAAAAACCCTCTTCTGAACACAAAGACAGTTTTTTTTTTTTTGAGGGGGTGGGGTTTATTGATGTTTTGGAAATGGTAGGGGTGTGTGTGGGGGGGGCAGTCAGTTCTCAGGGGTCATTAAAGAAACACCTCTGCATTTGGTCCAACAATCAAACTCTTTGTTTAAGAGGGATGGGGATCTACCCTCAATATGGTGTTAACATTGCTCATACACATTCAAACTGAAACTTTCAACTGAGCAAAGCCCAAAATAACCACTTCTCATTCAGTTGCTTCAGCAGTGAAATGTCAGTTTCCTCTTTGGTGCTTGCTGCAGATGTTATAAACAATGATGATCTATATGTGTTATTCTACCCAGTCATGAGTACAGAAATTGTCTAAATGTATTGTGTCAAATTAATTTGAGTTTTTGCTATGTAACACCTCATCTCAAGTCAAAAGCTTGTTATAACATGGTATTGCACTCTCTAGAGTAGCTTATATGCCATAGAGGAAAGGTGTATGAAGTCATTGGAGGATCTTGTAAGAGGGCACAGGTGCAATCTATTTTTAGATTAATCTGTGGCCTAGTGTTGTTATAATACAGTATGTCTGAACATTTATTTATTCACTGTAAACTACAAGAACTGTGCAGAGGTACAGAAAGGCATATTAAAGTGTGTATGGTTGTACTATGTAGTTTTAAATCCACTAAATGGCATTATGTCAAATCCCATATACTTTTCCTACATACCTTAAAACATTTTGTTTACTTTATTAGGTCAGTCATGCTGAGGAGAGATGATTAGTTGTTTTGTTGTTGCTACTTAGGATGGACTTTCTTAATTGAGAGAAAGCTGAAACTGTCTAACGGCAGTTACACTTCCTGGCATTGAGACAGTAAGGTCTTGTGGTTTTCTCAGAGTAGGACAACAGCAAGTCCAAAACAGACCAGCTTGGCTAACAGGAAGTGATAAGCAAGAGGCGAAGCAACATGTAAGCACTGTTGTCTAAATGGATTAAACTGGGCCAACTAGGGGTTTCTAGTGACTAACGAATATCCTTTTTGTCCAAACATCAAGCTGTACTCTTTAAGTAGTTCTCATGGCTGAAGGACAGCTGTCAGTTTAAGGCTTTAAAAACTTTTGAATGACATGAAAAATTATATTTTAAATATCAAAATATTTCCAAATACAGTACTTAAAATATCTGTCTCTCTTTTTCATCAACTGTATATTATAATATATTATGCATTGTAAAATATTTATCGTAAATTATTCACTTTCACATGTTATTTTGAGGCTCTGATTAAAATAGCCCTTATTTAGCATGAAGGAAGACCTTAAATATGTTGTTTCTTCATTCTATCATATCCACAGAAATAGAGTGGCCATCTCCTCTGTGTCACAACCTGTCATTAGCCTAGCACTGCGTGTATGAACCCACAATGACAAAGAACATTTTCCATTAAACGAAATTGAAGAGAAACCAAAGCACGTTGTGTTCACTATCAAAATCCTAGTTTATCTTTTCATTGGGGTTTGACATCTGCAGGCAAGCACGTACATCAGTGTTGTATAAAGTATCCATTCCTCATACTTACAAGTAGAGATACCTTCATGAAAATGGACTCAAGCAAAAGTCAAAGTAGCTCATGAAAAAAATACTTAAGTAACTGATTTTAATTTACTAGTATCAAAAGTACAAGTAAATTGCATAAATTACGGAAAAAGCTAATTAAACCTGTGGCAACTTATTTGATTGGTGGTGCTCATCATTTGCTTACTCTCATACCATCCCAGATGTTTATGACATTTTTTCTCCTGCTGAACACAAACAAAGATTTTTAGAAGAACATTTCAGCTCTTTAGGTCCATACAATGCAAGTGAATGGTGATCAGATATTTGGAGCTCCAAAACAGAAATAAAGGCAACACTAAAGTATTCCATTTGACTCCAGTGGTTTAAGCAACGTCTTCTGATGAGATCCAGTTGTTTTAGGATGAGCACAGAACAAAATATAACTCCTTTTTCACTGTACATGTTGCCAATGCTGTCTTAAGACACAGTCATGATTTCAAGCCTAGTGCTTGACATGCTCAGAGAGCTAGATGGTGCTATAAGAAGTGTAATGGCAATTGTACAGTGAAAAAGGAGTTATATTTTGGTCTGTTGTCACCCAAAACCAACTGGATCACTTCAGAAGACATGGATTAAACCACTGGAGTCTTTTGGATTACATTTATGCATCCTTAATTTGCTTTTCGGAGCTTCAAATATCTAGCCACTATTCACTCACATTGAAAAAACCTATAGAACAGAGATATTCTCCTAAAATAAATTTGTGTGTATGTGTGTTCTACAGAACAAAGAAAATCATACATATCTAGGATGGGATGAGGGTGAGAAAATTATCAGAGAATTTTCCTTTTTGAGTGAACTCCCTTTAATGACGCTTTCAAGTCACATCAGAATGATCATATTTATGAGATTAATGTATATGAACACCACCACAAAGTCATAAATCCAGTGAAATTGTCTTGGAGTGCCAATTTTCTGAGACGGGGGCATGTCAATTTAAGAAGCACAACAAGAATCAAGCAAATAGGTGACTGTACAGTTTAAATTGAATGGGTTTTTTGTCCTACTAATGAAGAATAAAGCTTGCCAGAAAATAAGAGTAATTTAGGAAGTTTATGTGAAATGACAGACTTACAGAATGATATTTCCCATCAGTATATGTGGCCACACAAGAATGATCAAATAAGACACACCTAATATGCAATGTGTATCACTTGAACACTCATTACATCGAAATTACAACTTCTGAACTTGTAAGTACGAACTTCCTAGGAGGACCTGAATGCAGTTTAAACCACAACATAACTGAAATATTCTTTATACTGGCTAGAAATATAAAGGGATTAGACATATGATTGAGAATAAAAAAAATATTCCATAACGAACTGTAACATTGAAGTAGGGAGCAGAGTCATATTTAGTGACCAGAATAGAGACTGGGCTCTTTTAATTTGGGCCAATAAGCAACCACCCAGTATCCACCCAGAACACCCTGGCAACTGAATAGCAATGTGCTAAAACACAGTTAAAACAACTTAAAAACAGCATAGCAACAACCTGACAATCACCTAGACACCCTAGCAACAGCATATCAATGAGCTAAAAACACAGAAAGCAAATTAGCAACAGCATAGTAACAACCTGGCAACCACATACCATAGCAATGCGCTAAAACACACGGCAGATCACCTTGACAACTGCATACCATGCCCCAGCAACCATCCAGAATACCCTAGTAACCACATACTTGTAGCATCAATTTGCTAAAAAGCAAAAAGAACACTTTTGTTAATAAAATAAACATTGTTAGACATTTTTGTGAGCACTGGTAATTATTCATCGCACCTTTGTTAAATGTAAAAGGTAAACGCGTTTGATTAACTTTTATATGAACAGTTTTCTTGTAAGGCAGGAAACTAATAACATAACTTCATCATTATTTCACAGCTGTCATAATGTTTAAGCCAAAACTTATAAAATTAATTAGTAAAAAAAACAATTTAAACTCACAATAGCAGTTTCTGGTCTTCCCAAGTGGAGACAGATGACAGAACACGTTATATGGCGCATGCTTCGATTGTGATTTTGATTCAGATTCGTAAAAAGAAACATTCAGAACGCTTTTGGATCTTTTTGATAGATTCAAAGGAATCAAATTTAAAAGATTAGACTCAAATAATTTTTTCATGAATCAGACATCACTATCGCCGATCTGCATGCATTTTTGCATGTACAGCTTGTTATTTAGTTTTTTTATGCGGTGTTCAGGTGCAAACATAACGAAAGGTTCTGGAGAAATTTATCAGAGTAAAAGTATTAATTTTCTCTTCAAAATGTAGTGAAGTAATTGTCCAAAGAGATATATTTATACTCATGTAAAGTACAATTATTTTACATACATTAATGCATTTGGCAGATGCTTTTATCCAAAGCAACTTACAGTGCACTTAATACAGGGACAATTCCCCCCGGAGCAACCTGGAGTTAAGTGCCTTGCTCAAGGACACAATGGTGGTGGCTGTGGGGATCAAACCAGCAACCTTCTGATTAACAGTTATGTGCTTTAGCCCACTACGCCACCACCACTTTAAAACTGTACTTAAGTACAATAACGAAGTATTTGTACTTCATTACTATACACCTCGGACATGCATCACATTGCTTTAATCTTCATGCGCTCTTTAAGAGATGCTCTCAGTGCGGTCAGCAGTGTGAGTCAGTGAGACGGTCACAGTTCATTTGAATGAGACACACAAACGCGCCGCTTATGGCATTTATATATATTTGCTTAAAATTATAAAATCGCTTAAAAATGTTTTAATATGACTGGACTATGAAATGAACAATAATCGTGGTTCTCTGAAATAACCCCAATTAGATGATTATTTAATAATAACAACAGATCTACTTGGAGAAATATCTTGAAAGAGGTGAGCCTTAAGCCTGTGTCTGAAAATTGGGAAAACTTGGAAAATCTATGGTCTTGTTATCATCAAACAGAAAAACAAACATTGAGAAAAATGTATAAGAAAGTCAATACAAGTCCTCTTCAGATCACTGGATCTTTTCAGTTCTCAAGAGATCCTCGTCTGCCACCTGGACAGTTTTCTTCCTTCAAAACTTTTGTGATTTCCTCTATAATGTGTTGGTGAAAGAAGCATCTGGCACACCTACAAGGGACACTAAGGAAGCTTTAAGACTTAATTTTTTTTGCTTAATATATCAGCTGCTACCAGCTGCAAAACTCACTTCAGCTAACAGCTCAAATATTTTAAAGCCTGCAATACCTTTAGAAGACTTGACTGAGGCCAGCATAAATAAAATAAAAATAACTATTTATATTCACCAAAACTAAATATTTGGAAGAAATGTGGAACACCAAGCACACATAACAATGGATAAGTGAAACTGTTTGTGTTGTCTATTCAGACACTTCAAGTGAACAATAGAGCCTGAACTCTGGAAGAGCAAACATCTCCTTGGCAACATCATGGGGTGCATAATGCAGTAGAATTCCAGGCACTTAACGCACATTTTGGCACGAGTTAGCTGAGAGCAGATGCGCAATGGTGCCCTTCGAAAGGGGTTAACCCCATCCCAGACATACTGTACAGGAGAGAAGGAGGCCCAAGTGGACTTAATCCTTACAGCGGGCCCAGCTTTTTGTCTGCTGTCCATTATTATTGATATGGCCCCTTCGCTTAGTGGCATCTGTGGGCTTTTTACATCCGGCTGCCCGCTTTGTTCCTGGAAGAGCTTTTATACAAAGAGGTCTACATGCAAGAAGCAGGTTGGCCCCTTCAGCGCTAAGGGGAGCTGTCCTCTCTCATCTGTGGGGGCCTGCCAACCCTCTCCAGACCCCATCTCGAGGGCACAACAGCCCAGCAGCTGCTGTGATCCAAAGCCGGGCCCAGGACAAGGTGACAACCTGCCTAAATGATGCAGCTGGGTCAGACATTACATGCAGGGTGCGCCTCATGGGGTAGTGGATGTTAAAGCCCTTGCCTGTTTATCCATGCAATAGGATTTGTGACAGAGCAGTTGAATAAACAACTGTGTAAATGAAGTCAGTGCTACTGAATAGAACAGCAGGGTTAAACTGAACATCCTGCACAATAAATACAGATTCCTTATCCCCAAGGAGCAGCCGAAGTATGATTTGCATTGCAAAAAATGTATATATTACTATAACAGAGCTAAGGAACATAGTATGTAAAATAACAAAACATAACGGTGAATAACAGCTTATGGTGAGTGATTACACTTTGGAAGAACACAAATTAACCTAGACTAGGGATGTGCAAAATGACAAGTCAGACGTGTTGTCTGAACAACTAGTTGAGTAATCGGTGTTAAACAAGCCCTTCATAATTAGGCTGGTTTCGGGTTCACTTGATGTTGACCGGATCCAATTCTTAGACCAAAAACATACTTTACACAAGTATGCACATGAATGTTCGAGAGCTTGGCCACACACTACCAATGCGAGGTCAGGTTCAACATACATAACATGCTTCCTTTAGTTACTGTATAGATAACAAACATCAGTACTCAAGGAGGCAATAGAGTTATCTTAAAAAGTTTGTGCCATTAATCCTAGATGTGTTATTTTTCAGGTTAGTTGCTATGAATAAATTGACTTGACCTTATTTGCTAAGCAATATTCTCTTCAAACTGTTGCTCCACCATGACAGTAGGCTTTAAAGAAAAAACTCACCGTAGAAGTAGACAGTTCACTCTAAATTGTCTGATACATTTTGGAACACATGACGCATGAAATTGAGCTTGCATAGGTTGAAGCGTCTGCATTCACATACTTGCCTAGAGTGTGTTTAGGCCATTAGGAGGCATTTAAATAAGATGTGTTGCATTCAAAAACAGCTAAACCGTAAGTACGTACTTCGGAATGGAACAGAATGCAACAGTTTTGAAATGCAGCGCTCGTGAAGATTAATTTGTAAAAAAATTGAATAGGGTTTTACATGCAAACTGTCTAACAGCTAAAGCACAGCACATTGAAAATATCACAACTAAAAATAGAATATAGAATATTAAAAAAACTCTAGATAAACGACTGTTGTTGTGCGACTAGTCGATCACAGTGAAGCATAACCTAGACCTGCATAAAGTAAAAAAATAAATAAATAAATAAATAAGATTCTTGAATGGAGAGTGGCAAACGTAAGCTTGCTGTTTTTCTTTCTGTTGTCGATGCAATGCTGTACGATGAAGCTCTGACATAGAATAGTGCCAGAGGGGAGAGGGATAGCTCTGACAGTAGCAGCAGCCATACATGTTGATCCATAATGCGGTCATACAGCAGCAGTTCATCAGAAGCAGCAGTTCATGGAAAAACAAGTTTAGAGTGAGCCACTGCATACAGTATGTGAAGACTTCAATTTACCAGCATTAATCTAGCACTGCAGCAGCTAAGGGAAGAGTATAGAGTATACAGCAATATAAAAATAGCCCCCCACAGACAGCAGCTCACTGCATTTGATCAAAAGACCTAGTCAGAATCCTTTGCTACTTTACTCTCTTCAATGCTTTGTTGTTGTTTCAGTTCTGCCTGCTGTGGGTCAATTAATAAAAATTAAAAAAAGAAAGTGTGTCTTTCTTGATGAGTACAGAAAGATTTCACTATGTGTTTAATCTGGTTACTTAGAAAGCAGCATTGAGTTGCCAAGAAAAGTATTGAGTAAAAAAAAAAATACTAGCTTATGGTGATTCTTTTTCTTATGTGTCCATACAGAGTTGATTAGAAAGAAAAACATTAGTCAGATACAAAATCTATCTATTAAATGGCTTATAACTAGGCCCAGATTTAATCTGCAAATTGTTTTCACATTTTCAAGTCAATTTTGGTGGGAAATCTGTGGAATGGATTTAAACAGTAAAATATAAATATCACAGCTACTACACTCTTATTAGCCTGTTTCCCATCTATAGTCCTGGTACTTGTCCCTTAGTAACTTTCTAGATGAGAACTTTTAAGATGAACGGCACACCAGAGGAGACTGCTTCCTTCTTACATTCGCTTCTTACAAAAGTAACCCCCCGCAGTGACATCATCTAATAGCAACCATTTTTCTTCTGACCTTGTTTGCACGAGCGATTCAATAGCAACAATGAAATCAACAACACAAGACGGAAGACATGAGGATCAGAGCTACACTTTTGTTAGGGCTGTTTTACACTAACTTTTGCTGCATCTGTAAATGTAGGCAGCTGCCTAATCAGTTAATGGTTTAAACAACACCATATTTAAATGAATGGAACTCTTAAGGAAACAGGTATCTGAACAGTTTAAAAAGCAACTTATTTCACCCTACCTCATTATACAGCCTCAGAAGGCAGCATTTTCCAGTTTTTGGATGCAGTCCATTTCTTAAGGTTGTCTTTACACTGGTCGTGTGAGCCATGCGTGCAATGCTTTGTCCTGCACATGCTGAACTCAGTGGAAAACATAATGCACTATAAAGTTAATAATGCACTATAAAATTATAATCCACTCAATATTTTACAATAAAAGTGTGTATAACTCAACATAAATTACTGTACTGAAATACTCATTCATTGACTTAAAATAAAGACATCTAACAGGCAAACAATACTTCACTCATTTAAACTAGATTTCATGATGGTTTAGATTTATGTCAGATCCCAGTACCTACCCCAAACTAGGAGCTAAAAATGTCCCTTAAAACGGCTACAGGAACTTTTGTACCTCAGGTGCAAAAACAACGAAAAGTACTAATCCTGGGGAAAAGTACCTTAAAAGTGCTTTAGTCACAGCAGTGGGAAAGTGCCTACTTGGTAGCTGAAAGAACAAAGGCTTTAGCCAAAGATAATAATAAACATACAAAGGATATGTGTAAAATGTTATGAATGTCAGACAATTATTTCTTTCTGGAGTTCTGCAGTCATTGCTTCTATAGGCTTGCTGATAACAGTGTAAAAGCTTAAGCAATCAGCTAGAAAAGTTCAAAAGCATCTGCAGACTGCATGTGAATAAAGCGAAAAAGAGTTTTCTGTCGGCATCTGTGGAGAAATCTGATTGTGATCAGGGGCTATGAGAGCGATCATGAGCTGCAAAAGCCCAGTTTCAAGCAGAATGCCAGGGTTCTGCTGTAGCAGACAAAAAATTATGTATGGCCTCTTACCCTTGGGTACTTTAATGTGGTCTGTGCGTGGATGACAGTGTGATGCTAGCAGGGAAGTAATTAACATGTCTGAAACAGAGAGACTGAATAAAGGCACATCTAGTGAATAACCTTCAGCGAAGGGAGATGTGTGATAGAAAGTGACAGTGGATTGTCCCACGCTGTGACTGTGAGAGGAGTGACACATCACCTTCTATAGCCCCTGCAGCCTGCTGGGACGGACACATGTTGCAGGGTCAAGTGGCCTGACAGTGCCCTGTAGCTAACACTTCAACCATTCTTTTTCATCTGTGGCAGAGTAGGAAAACAGCTTCCTGAATGCTTTCACAATAAGTGCATTTCCTCTATCCTCCTCACTCTCGCTCTTCATCTTCTCACTCTCTCTTACGCCTTTTCCCATCCTGCCAAGCGAATGAGATCGCTTAAGAGGAGGAGGCGTGGCTCCCTCAGGCATTGCCCCATGGGATTCTGAGGTTTCACAGCTTAATGGACTCACTTCCTTCTGCCTAACCTTAAATGACTCCACATTTCTGGAAAGAGGGATTTCCCAAGAAAGCTTTCCAAGAGAGACAACGTCTGCTGGATCAGTATGAAGGTGAAGATAGGACTAAAGGCAACACATTGCCATCAAATGACATGTCCTGCACCTCCAAGCAGGAGATCCTCTAATCCAGTTTCTCAACAAAAAAGGGTCACAAGTCCAACTAATAAAATGCAACTTACCAGACAGTACTGTACAAAAGTCTTTACTTTAGCACATGAGATGTTTCACAAAAGAATTTGTCTTAGGATAGTTATTTTATAACTTCTGCTTTAGTGTGTCATTACAAAATATAAATTAAATATTTCCCAAAAAGGTTTTGCAAATAGAACAGAAGTAGTAAAAGGAGTCCTGAAACAGATGGCATGGCCCCCACAGAGCCCAGATCTCAATGTCATTGAGTCAGTCTGATTAAATTAAGAGACAGAATACAAGGTCTAAATATGAAGAACTGTGGCAAGTTCTCCAAGATGCTTGGAACAACCTACTGTTTTCAACCTTGAAAAACTGTGTGCAAGTGTACCTGTGATAAGTGATTTAGTTTTTTATTTAGTGTGGGGCACAAACAATCACATAATCAATTATTTGACCGATCATTCCAAATTCTGTCTTCACTCTTTGTCTCTCACATTCCAGCTGCGCCATGTTTATTCCCTGGTATTAATATGCATTAAGATGCGTATTAACAGGCATAATTTCCAACAGGTAATATGTGTCTCTTTTGTGTTTGGATTTTAGGGTATCTGATTTTTAGGGTTTTAGCGCAGCAGTTGATTGACAGGTGAAGGGTGGTGCTTCCCTGCTGCCGGGATGCATTCAGGATGGATTACTGTGTACACCTCAAATGCAATCTGGTCACATGTGTTTTTGACCACATTCATATGTGGTTTCTGTCATCTATAGCAAATGAGAACGATTAAATTACTTTTACCCAACAGACCTTAATAATAATAGAATCTAAATTTTATTTGTATAAATGGACATAAAACAAGTTTAAATTGCATAAAATATATTATTTCTTAAAATAAATGTATGATGATCCCATGCAATTTGCACAACAGTACCACCTCTGGTGGGTTTTTAGACCCATTTACCCCTAATGTAAAGATGCCTATGTTGTTTACTGCACTTTGTATGAAGTTAATTGATAAATCAAAATTATTAGAAACCATCATCACTATTAATTTTTAACAACTGCCTAAAAATGTTGCACAGTTCTCTACATTCAAGCATTTGTGTACTTTGGGCAAATTTAGATCATGGTAATATTAATAAAACTAGGTGTGTAACGGTTTATCGTGGTGCAATACATTGCGGTTCAAAACTGTGACGATGCGCATTGTGGAGATTTAACTTTTTTTATAGCATCTTCATCCAATATGTGTGTGATGTCCTGAGACTACGTAATGCAGGCATACAAATGTCCGTTTGAAGCACGAGAGTGATATGCTCTGACTGCGTGAGAGAAATTTCAAGTTTACAGAGGTTTAATGATAGTGCCATAATAATCTACAATATATAATGCTGAACATTCGCTGAGTTCGGAATTGGATACTAACATAGACCAATATGGCAAAAGAAGTACGAGAAGAATGGTAGTATGCAATACTACCATATACGAACTCGGCCATTATGTATAATAATGCTATGAGGGAATATAATGCTAAATGTCAAATGGCACACCTGATTTGATTTCATCAGTATATTATTATTATTAATTAACTGGATAAGCATGCACTTACATTAAATATGTACTTTTGAAAAGAATATTTAGATGTCTTCAGAGGCAATATTATTTGAGAAAAATAACATTTTAATTAAAAATATTTTAAATGTATGTAGTCAGTGACAGTAAGCAGCATATGTATCTGTATTTTCAGTAAGTAGAATTATTAGCTAATATTTCTATTATATTAGAGTGGGCTAAAGCACTAAACTGTTGTAGGTTGTTGGTTCGATCCCCACAGCCACCACCATTGTGTCCTTGAGCAAGGCACTTTACTCCAGGTTGCTCCGGGAGGATTGTCTCTGTAATAAGGGCTCTGTAAGTCGCTTTGGATAAAAGCGTCTGCCATATGCCTAAATGTAAATCACAATATGCTAGGTTTTTCAATATTAAAATTCAGAAAATCACATTTAAAAATGAATGCAAATAAATGTCCAATTATTTCAGATGTTGAAAGCATGCTGTGGTAAGGAAAAGACAGGTCGGGTCCTGATAGACAATCACAGTAGAGAAGCACTCAAGGCGCATACATGAAGTTCAAAGGTACTAAAAGGTCAGGCTGGCAGATGATGGCTGTGAGTTGAGGTCAGGAAGGACTCAAGAGCTCAAGCAGGTAAGGTGAGGAGGGTAGGTAAGCAGATCTTGAGCTGCAGGGACCTGTTGGGTTAAAAACATCACATGCCTCATGCTCACATGAGGACATAAAGGGATGCTGATCTATAAACCTTCTAACACTCTCAAATATAAACATGATCAGAGACGTAGCCTTGTGCTTTGACATATGGTGCAGTAGCATCACGGCAGAAACCTCCACTTTCACTTTCACAGTCTTTCACATTTTGAAAGTGGAAAGTAAAAACAAAATTTTTTTTAATAATGATCTGTTTCTCACCTACACCTATCATATATCTTTTGAAGACATGGATTAAACCACTGAAGTCATATGGATTACCTTTATGTGATTTTTGGACCTTCAAAATGTCTTGGCACCATTCACTTGCATTGTTAAGACCAACAGAGCTGAGATATTCTTCTAAAAATCTTAGTTTGTGTTTGTGGTATTACCAGAAGAAAGAAAGTCATACACATTTGGGATGGCATGAGGGTGAGCAAATTATGAGAGCGTTTTCATTTTTGGGTGAACTTTCCCTTTAAACTCTTTGATCTACATCTTATTATTAGATGCTTGAAATTGTGTAGACAAATATAAACTGTAGCTACATTTAAATTTCCTTACAAAACTAAAATGTTATGTAAAAATTAGGGCTGTCAATCGATAAAAATTTTTTATCAAATTAATTACATGGTGTCCCGATTAATTAAATCGCGATTAATCGCATATACAAATATTTGCTTAGAAAGCCACTCATATAACAATAATTCAATATATAATAATGAAATAATTATACAGTTATCTTTAAATATTACAAAATTAGATATACTGTGTGTGTATATATATATATATATATATATATATATATATATATATATATATAAAATAACAAAATATTCATGCATTACATTCTTGTGGCAGAAGAGTTAATCATTAATAAGACAATACAAAAAGCAGCTTTAGAATACAATGTATTGTTTGCTACCATATTATTGACAATCATTGGCATACAGTTCACAGCAATCCATCTTTACCAAAAAGTGCAAATAGGGGCTTTATAGACATACATTTACACTGTTGTTATCAAAACTGTGAAAACCAAATAAAACATCTTCATAAAGCAAAGAAAAAGGACACCTCCTTAACCGTTTAAAGGACACCTCCTTAACCTTACTGGTAATTAAATATTTGTGAGGTAAAGACCATACGACCAGCATCAGACATGCTTGTGTCACGTCTCGGGTGTGTTGCGTCATAAAAGTAAAATGTTTAGGTCACAAGTTAAATATAGTTTAATACTCAATCATCAAGTGTTTTGAATGCAAGAACGTAACGCACATTTGTGTTGCGTGTCCGCTGAATGTTGTTTTCTTCACTGTATAAACTGTGTGTTGCTCACACAGCTGAAATTTCACTTACTGCCCTTTGGAGTAAACAGGTGGTACTACAAGCTTGCATTTCTCAGGAAAGCATTGAGATTAAATGCGTGAATTTTTTTAGGGCTGTAGCACTTGCTATAGATGTGGCTGTCTTGTCGGGCACATCTCACGCACCTTACAGTCTAGCTGATCCCACAAAAGCTCAATGGGGTTAAATTAAAACTCCATAACACTCTTTTCCAATTATCTGTTGTCCAATGTCTGTTTCTTTGCCCACTCTAACATTTTCTTTTTGATTTTCTGTTTGGCTTTTTCTTTGTAATTCTTCCCATAAGGCTGCACCCCTGAGTCTTCTCTTTACTGTTGTACATGAAACTGGTGTTGAGCAGGTAGAATTCAATGAAGCTGTCAGCTGAGGACATGTGAGGCATCTATTTCTCAAACTAAAGTCTCTGATGTACTTATCCTTTTGTTTAGTTGAACATCTGGGCCTTCCACATCTCTTTCTGTCCTTGTTAGAGCCAGTTGTGCTTTGTCTTTGAAGACTGTAGTGTACACCTTTGTATGAAACCTTCAGTTTTTTTGTAATTTCAAGCATTGTATATCCTTCACTCCTAAAAACAAAGATTCACTGATGAGTGTCTAGAGAAAGCGGGTTTTCTTTGCCATTTTTGACCTAATATTGACCTAAAGACATGCCAGTCTATTGCATACTGTCAACTCAAAAACAAACACAAAGACAATGTTAAGCATCGTTTAACGAACAAAATTGCTTTAAACGGTGTTTGATATAATGGCAAGTGATTTTCTAGTACCAAATTAGAAATTTAGCATGATCACACAAGGATAAGATGTTGGAGTGATGGCTGCTGGAAATGGGGCCTGTCTAGATTTGATCAAAAATGGCTTTCAAATAATGATGGTGCTGTTTTTTACGTCAGTAATGTCCTGAATTTACTTTGTGATCAGATGAACGACACAATGATGAATTATTGTACTAATTTCCTTCCGAAACAGCAAAATCTGTACATTATTCCAAACTTTTGGCAACCAGTGTATATATATGCTCTTTTTAAAAAAAAATTGCACATT
Source organism: Xyrauchen texanus (assembly GCF_025860055.1). Taxonomy (NCBI): domain Eukaryota; kingdom Metazoa; phylum Chordata; class Actinopteri; order Cypriniformes; family Catostomidae; genus Xyrauchen; species Xyrauchen texanus. The sequence continues at coordinate 27,691,031 of NC_068295.1, forward strand.
ACTGTCAAAGGTTAAAACACTTGTTGTAACACATTGGTTGATTGACAGGTGAGTAGACGGTGCGTCACTGCGGTTCAAAAGCAGATAAGCATTTGCACTACAACCCCAAAGTGGTCACATAAGTTTTTGACTCCATTCGACCACATCAGATCTCAAAATATTTAAATGTTGGTCCATTTCAAATGGATTGTCCAAAATGCATCTTAATACCAGGTCTAAATGGGGTCTTAGAAAAGCAATAGCACACTCCTTTTAATCAAGTCACAAGATTTGAGATATTATTTATGTCTGTAGCACAAATGGTGAAGTACGAATTATGGTACTTAGGGTTAGGGATTTGTTCAAACCCCTAAATAAAATGGCAAAAATGCCATTTCCTATATTTATGTGTGCCAGCATTCTTACAAAGTCCAATCAAACCAATGTACATCTAACCAGCAACCTGGCAGAGAGAGAAAACTGGCCACCTGGCCAAACAGGTCCCACTAGATCAGTGCTAAGGTTATCAACTTGTAACATGTATCTGCAGAACAGCAAGCATCGTAAATTTGACAGGTTCCTCAATCTCTAATGACCCTGTATGAGCGCTCCCAAACAGCAGCCACCAGGCCAGCACTGTGATGGATGCGTGTGCGGTCTAAGCTCTTGTTTTGGGTCGGGCTGCCCGCAGTGGCTAAAGCGTGCTAGCAGAGCCTGTCCTTGTACCTCTAGTCATCACTTCAGCTGGTGCGTAAACAAGCTGACAGGCATGGCCAATGGGGCGTGCTGGAAGCCCATGCCCTGCTGCAACACACACACACACACACACACACACACACACACACACACACACACACACACACGCACATCAACAGCAGCACCAGCAGCTACCGGCTGGCAGCAGCAGCCCCATCAATCGATGAGGCCAAGCCGTCTGCATGCTGATATGAGTTTTGGCCTGTCCCTGTGCCACTCTTTACAAGGAAAACCTGCCTGTATGCCTGCCACAGTAATGGAGCAGTAAACTTTTAGTGCTTTGGTGATTAAAATTTTAAGCGTACTCTGTTAAAAGAGCAAAAGCAGACAGAGTGAGGATTAGGGCTGGGCAATAGGGCTAAAACATAATCAATATACATTGCGATACTTACACATTTACCATGAAATTGCTTAAAAGGCCTAAATATTTCAGTGATGATGCATCAGAGTTTTAAATCCATTGATTGAAATGGACAGTTTTAACTGATTAATTGGAATTAATTGAACTTGCCAACTTACCCAACATCTGTCTTATAGGGATAGTTAACCCAAAAATGTTAATCTCTTATAATTTACTCACTCTCACACCATCCCAGATGTATATGACTTTCTGTCTTCTGCTGAACAAAAAACGAAGATTTTTAGAAGAAAATCTCAGCTCTGTTGGTCCATATAGTGGAAGTGAATGGTGATCAGGCATTTGAAGATTCAAAATTAGATAATTTCAGCATTAAAGTAATCCATAAAACTCCAGTAGTTTAATTAATGTCTTCTGAATCGATTCAGTTGGTTTGGGGTGAGAACGGACCAAAATGCAACACCTTTTTTACTGCACATCTTGTCATTGCAATCTCTAGGCTCGATCATGATTTCAAGTACAATTGCACTTCCTAGTGTTGACAAATACGCAGAGCACTACATGGCGCATTAGAAAGTGTAATAGAGCTTGAAATCATGATTGGCAAGGAGACTGCTGTTAAGATGTACAGAGAAAAAGGATATACATTTTGGTCTGTTCTCACCCAAAATCAACTGGATCACTTCAGAATACATTAATTAAACCACTGGAGTCTGATGGATTATGTTTATCAATCAATCAATCACATTTATTTCTATAGCACATTTAAAACAAATGCTGTCTTTATGTGATTTCTGGAGCTGAAAAGGCCCGATCACCATTCACTTTCATTGTATGGACCTACAGAGCTGAGATATTCTTCTAAAAACCTTTGTTTGTATTCTGCAGAAGAAAGAAAGTCATACACATCTGGGATGGCATGAGGGTGAGTAAATTATGAGGGAATTTTCATTTTTGGGTGAACTACCCCGTTAACACTCTCAGGAAGGATTAAAAAACTTGTGTACTGATTTTCTCTTTATGGCCAAAAAAAAGCACATTTAAATCTAGCCAATACTCAATGTTTCTTTATATTGGCAGCAAAATCACTGCAAATATATTAATAGCAGGTATATCACCTAGGACTATTTATTTGAAATGGCGAGTAGAACCCTCCAAACCTCCTAAAAATGTTATACAAGGCATTCCAACCTTTCATACGATATCCAAATTCTATTTGCTGGCCAGGACTGGAATAGGAATTGCACTGTGGGTGAGATGAGATTAAGGTAATTTAATGTGAGAATAATGGTGATGGTGACAGCAGCCACACAGGCGACAGAAGGCTGTGGCTGAGATGATGTGTATTTTAATGTGTGAGAAAGTGTAAGTATGTGTAAAATGCACTAAGGGAAAGGACAATCTGAAAAGACATGCAGCGAACAGCCGAACACATACTAGTGCTAAACATTTTGGTACAATTTTTATTAAGTTTTGCTTATTTGTTAAGCACTCATATTGCTGCTGCTTAGATATATGTTGCTTATAAATCAAGGTTAAAAGAACAAAGGTAAAAAAAAATAAGAAAATCACATTGAAGCTGTAGATCTTGTTCAACAGGCTGTGCAATAACTACATCCAACAGTTATGCCTTTTGTCTCTAAAAACTGTTAAGTTTGCTGCCACCAGAAATAATGTAGTTACTCTGTACACACTTGATTCCTCTTTAAAGAAACTAAGACATCTTTCAGTTTACCTAAAATCAAGAGATCAGAGTAAATAACAACCCAATTCATTCACACAATCCTTAGCCATAAAAGTGAAGTCAAATCTCTTTCTGATCCAATTTAGTTGTGATAAAGCAGCAGTTGTCTGAATGACTAAAGCAGAAATTTTATTGTGAACTGGACAACCCATGTCATGCTGTATGTTAGCTGTTGCATAAAATCAGCAAAGAGGACACTAGTATCTATTTGCTGTATCTGTATTATTTTGCAGTGCCCCAGCTTTTTTCTCTCATCAAATTTAATTCAGATTGCAAGGTCACATGTAGGGCTGGTGGACACAGCACGCACGTACAAAGACTGGACACATGAGCCTCCTGTCAGGCACTCGAAGAGCACATAGGTACCGAAATAAGGAAATGACAAGTGATCTTTAAGATTCTTGTTTAGAAATTTCTCTCTCTACACTCTCTTCCTTTTGGCATGTATACAAGATAATCCCGTGACTGTCTAGTTAACGGAACAGTTAACAGAACTGAACACTGTCCAGCTATATAATAAGCACTCCTGGCATAGTAAAAGATTGACCTTGTGATTTAAAGAATCAATGTCAGGATTAAGCAAATGAAGATTGTGATTAATCTGAAAATATTTTTCCCCAGCCTTCTCACAACTCAGCTAAAACTATTTCTTCACAGTGGCGCTAAAAAAAGTAATTTTGGTAGTGTTCTGTCTGCATTGGTGGACTAATGCAGATATTCAAGAGCCATTAACAGAACAGAGCATCATTTAAAATGATTAGGTTCTGCTTTTTAAAATAATAAACTTTAACCGTTTTCAATTCCCAATGCTTAAAACCAGTTAATCCCACTGGACGTTATCATTGCATCTTGTCTTGGTACGTGACCTTTGTCTTGCCTCATAGTATTACGCAGTAGGAAAAACAGTGGTCAAGAAAAGCTCTAATAATCTTTCATCTGCTTACTAGACGTGAGCTCCTAATGCCATTAGCCTTTTGCTCTCTGAGACCTCACAATGTAATGAGGATTCCTCTTCTTTAAGGACACAGACACTACCACAAAGAGAGCATGCACCCTTGGCAGAGCATTGAGCTAGCCAGAGTAGGGCTTGGCGATATGTCTTAAAAATTATAACTCAATATTTTTTCAACCTATTTACGATATTCATTAAATATCATGATAAATATGTATTTACTCTAAAATGGCTCAAGTGTTTGTTTTTATCAGAGGAACCATCATTTCATCCAAACAGCCATTGTAGCCAAGTAGATTAAATATTTTAAAGACATTAAATACACATCTAATAATTAGTTTATTAAAAGAATTAAATTCAATCATTTTCATTGACATGCACTTTAAATGTATATTTCATACACAATGATACATAGTAGCTTAATAAAAAGCATTGTTTACCTTCAAAGGTTTTTACTGTGCAATGCTACTTCACTGACTTACTTTTGAAACCCCAGTTGAACGTTGCATAATACTAAATTATTACGGTTGATTATTATAATATAATGCTGAATTATCATTGTATTTATGCTTGTATGTTATACAAAAGTAATATATTTCTGTCCTGTTTACTTCATCTTCACCTGGGGGCTTTTATTGCAACACCGAAAGTGCTGTCGTATTTACTTCAATTTCACAAGCTTTTATCATGACACAGAAAAGGCTATGTGTACTTGACAGTTTACAATGTTCTGCATTTCCTGAAACGCTGTAATCTCCTCCTTTTCTGATATTCTGTGCCGCGTTTATAGATTTGTATAATAACTTGTACTAACATAATATTATAGTACTAATATAATAGCTGTTACTAATGTTTGGAATTGCACGAATGCTTGAACCTGCATTACTTTGATTTCACAATGCACGCAAACTGATCTGAGAGCGCAGTCATGCCCGTGCTCAGATCAGCACATCACTGGTTTGTTCTGAATCACACATAGACCATGTTTATCTGTCTTTAAATCATAGTCTTTAATGGATTATGACCAACTTGCCATGTTGATGTTAATTTGTTTAATTGTGCAGCCCTGAAGGGTCGTGAAATTAGTCCACTGATGTGCTCTTTATGAAACTTAATGGCCAAATGAAATCACATTAAAATCATCGCGATATTGGTCAATTTTACATTGTCAGCAAAATTATCTTGATTACATCATTAATATTCTATATATCGCCCTGTCCTAACCCAGAGAGGTGTGTAAAAAACAAAGGGATCAGGGTAAGAGGCTTGCCTGCTGCTGCTGCTGTTGAAGTGCCTAGTGCAGACAGTGAATGTGTCATATTGCAAAGGACATCCTGAAGTTCATTCTGGGCTTTTTTTAATGTACAGGCCAGGTCGCATTTATAACGCAACAGACTGAATTTTCAAAGCACACCCAATGAAATGACACTATGATAAGTCACTTTCTGTTAAACTTTAAAGAACCAACATCCAAACTAGGGGTGTAAAACTATATTGTATCATATCGTCACTATACAATACCACGTGTATCATATGATACATAAACAAACACAATATACTTTAATTAAAACCAAGCAGTGCAATATTGAGAGCTACGGAACAGTCTCCTCACTGGAGAGGTGGGGCTGAGGACTCACAGGAAAACAGAGCAACAGATCTACACAGTACACAGTACACAGACGAGAAGATCAATGGAAAATTGCAAGAAAATTGTAATTCCCCTTCAGTCGCTCTCTCCACGTTGTGTCGGAGAAGCGACACTAGGGGTCTCTCTTGAGCGCCGATATTCACCTCTGATCTTATTGAAAAGAGCCAATGGGAGTTGGCAGTCAGTATTTGCATACCCCGCCCCCGGACATACGGGTATTTAAGCGGGGCAAATACGGGAGTTCATTCAGAAAATTTCTTCGGAGCCGATGGTCTGTTTGCAATCTGCTGCGAGAATACACACCCTGAACGTTCCTGTATCTCTGACGATCTGCTTGCAGTTGGATTTGACGGCGCACAACAGCAGCTTTCTCTACTTTGCACGGCATGCATTGTTGCCCCTGAGCGCTTCGACAGCGCAGACACACACACACACACACTGTGTATTAAAAGAGCAATTCCTATTAAAAGAGTAATTTCTCTAAAAGAGCAAAACACAGCGGCGCTGAACGTTCTTTTCAGAACGCGTCTTTTTCAAGATGCCCTTCCGCCCCTGTGTTGTTCCTGGATGCAGTAGAGTGCTCTCCGCTTCAGACGGCCACAGGCGCTGTCTCGTGTGTTTGGGCCGCGATCACACCGAGGCGGCGTTTGTGGATGGTTCATGTTCTCACTGCGAGAACATGACCATGACCACGTTGCGGTCGCGGCGTGCTTTCAACAGAAAGCAAGCCACCCCAGCTGCACCCCGCATTTCTCCTTGTTCCCACGGGATTGAGGACGATGCGGTTGGCGCTGAGGCGATTTGAGGCGGCAGCGGGTGCAGTTTCGCCGGTAGCCCCCTCGAACCTCCCGTTCCCGACACGCTCGCTGGTCCCGTCGCTTCACGCTGGCGATAGCGGCTTCGCCTCCACGGCCCGGCCGTCTATCCTCCCGAGCCCGAAGCAGATGAGCTCGCAGCTGCATCGGAGAGTGCTGTGTCTGATGCCGAGGACTCACCTGGACTGCAGCCTTCGGGCCAGCAGGCCCAGGCTGAGGCCGACGCTCAGATGACCGACATGCTTTCCGGGCCGCCGTGAGCGTGGGGTTGGATTGGAACCCTCCATCCTCCCCACAGCCTTCACGGTTGGATGACTGGTTCCTGGGGCAGCGCCGTTCAGCGGCCTCGCATCCCCCGGTCCCGTTTTTCCGGAGGTGCATGATGAGCTGACGTCTACGTGGAGAGCCCCGCTCTCCGCTCGTCTAGGTGCCACCCGCTCCACTCTCTCCACCCTCGACGGCGGAGAGCGCCACGGGTACGACGCGATTCCCCAGGTTTATAGGGCAGTTGCACACCACGTATGCCCCGGTAGCCCTACCTCCTGGCGGGGTCGCCCCGTACTCCCATCCAAGCCCTGTAGGACAACATCCTCGCTTAACGCGAAGGCCTACACTACGGCTGGACGCGCTGCCTCTGCCCTACATGCGATGGCCCTCCTGCAAGTCCACCAGGCCAAAGCTCTCAGAAACATGCACGGGGGTGGACCTGATCCTGATGTGCTGCAGGAACTGCGCTCAGCGACCGACCTCGCCCTGAGAGCGACGAAGGCCACAGCGCAGGCACTCGGACAGACGATGGCCACCCTAGTGGTCCAGGAATGCCATCTTTGGCTCAACCTGGTCGAGATGCGTGAGGCTGACAAAAACCGCTTCCTGGGCGCACCTGTCTCCCAGATTGGCCTTTTCGGTGACACCGTCGAGGACTTCGCTCAACAGTTCTCCGCGGTGAAGAAGCAGACGGAGGCCATTTCAGCACATCATGCCCCGCCGCAGACCTGCCGCTCACGGGCCCTGCCCGTCTGCCCGCCGAGGCGTCCCCCTGCGAGAAACCAGCTCCTGCTCCGCCTCAACCGGGCCCAGCTCTCAGCCCCAGCGTCGAGCACTCCGCGAGGCGGCGCGCGCCCTTGTCTCACGAACCCCTCCAGGACCCGGAAGGCTCCCAAGCGTTCCTGAGACAGCCGACCCAGAGCCGAAGACGTTAGCTCGGAGGTGGTAAGACCGGTCCGCCCCGGTGCAGGGCCGGGAGGAGAATCCTTTGTTTTTTCATTTGCCACACCCCTGGCGGGGCTGTGGTACCCACATTCTCAATAAAAGAGCTATTTCCTTTGCCTCTGGGTCACCTGGCTCGCAAATGCCGTTTTCACGGCAATGTGCTTTCAGATCACAACAGTCCCGGTACATCGGACGCGCGATCCTGCCTTCCGCCTGCCCACGACTGTCCCCGGCCGGCCAGTTCAGAGCGAGTCCAGAGGACGCCAACATCAGACCTCCTCCTCAGTCAAGAACCCGCCCCTGCCGGTGCGCGAGCAAGGTAAATGCTTTGAGTCTATTCTCAGCACCTCAGCCTCAGGCCGCAATGAAGCCGCCCGACGCTGCATTACCTGTTCGCCCGCTCGCGAGGCCCGCCAGGTACGTACAAAATACTCGTCCCTTTGGTGCCCCTAGCGCAGAGCTGGGAAGCGTGGCTTTCGCTTCCCAACGCATCACGCTGGCTGCACCGGACCATTCGACTCGGTTACGCAATTCAGTTTGCCCGGCTCCCGCCCCCACACCCTGCAGCAGGTGTCCCGACGCGTCCTGGTCACAACCGACGCCTCCCGGTCTGGGTGGGGTGCCGTGTGCAGCGGGCACGCAGCAGCGGGCCGTTGGAAAGGGGCCCCGCTGCCTTGGCACATCAATTGCCTGGAGTTGCTGACCATCCTTCTTGCTCTCAGGAAGTTCCTCCAGTTAGTTCGGGACAAACATGTCCTCGTGAGATCGGACAGCACCACGGTGGTGGCGTACATAAATCGCCAAGGTGCCAAGACTCAAGTCGCTGCGTGCCACTCACATCCCCGGCAAGCTCAACGTCGTAGCGGACGCGCTATCACAACAACACCTGCCAGGCGGGGAGTGGAGGCTTCACCCCCAGTCGGTCCAGCTGATTTGGGAACGGTTTGGCAAAGCCCAGGTAGACCTGTTCGCCGCCCAGGAAACCTCCCACTGCCCGCTCTGGTATGCCCTAACAGAGGATCCCCTCGGGACAGACGCGCTGGCACACAGCTGGCCCTCGGGGCTGCGCAAGTACGCATTTCCCCCAGTGAGCCTTCTTGCACCGGTGCTGTGCAAGGTCAGGGAGGACGAGGAGCAAGTCACGTTGGTGGCCCCCTACTGGCCCACTCGGACTTGGTTCTCGGAACTCAGGCTCCTCGCGACAGCTCCTCCCTGGCGAATTCCCCTGAGAAAGGACCTCCTCTCTCAGGGACGGGGCACGCTCTGGCACCCAGCGCCCAGACCTCTGGAACCTCCACGTCTGGTCCCTGGACCGGAACGCGGAAGAGCTAGCCGGCTTACCGGCGACCGTTGTGAATACCATCAATCAAGCCAGAGCCCCTCTACCAGGCACCTTTACGCCCTAAAGTGGCGCTTGTTCGCAGATTGGTGTTCTTCCCGAGCCAAAGACCCGCAGAGATGCGCGATTAGGTCAGTGCTTCTGTTCCTACAGGAGAGGCTGGACAGGAGGCTGTCCCCGTCCACCCTCAAGGTGTATGTTGCCGCTATCGCCGCCCACCACGATCCTGTAGACGGCAAGTCTTTGGGTAAGCACGACCTGATCCTCAGGTTCCTGAGAGGCGCCCGGAGGTTGAATCCCTCCCGGCTAGGCCTAGTTCCCTCCTGGAATCTCTCGGTAGTCTTGGCAGGACTCCAGAGACCTCCCTTCGAGCCGCTCGTATCAGTTGGACTCAGGGCCCTCTCTCTTAAGACGGCCCTGCTGATCGCTTCGCCTCCATTAAGAGGGTCGGGGACCTGCAAGCGTTCTCTGTCAGCGACACTTGCCTGGAGTTCAGTCCGGCAGATACGTCTGTGATCCTAAGACCGCGACCGGGCTATGTGCCCAAGGTTCCTACCACACCATTCCGAGATCAGGTAGTGAACCTGCAAGCGCTGCCCCGGGAGGAGGCAGACCCAGCCCTTTCGTTGCTGTGTCCAGTGCGCGCCCTGCGCATTTACCTGGACCGCACACAGAGCACCAGACGCTCTGAGCAGCTCTTTGTCTGCTTTGGGGGACGGCAGAAAGGGAATGCCGTCTCCAAACAGAGGCTCGACCACTGGGTTGTCGACGCCATCACACTGGCTTATCACACCCAGGCCGTGCCCCTACCCTTGCGGGTCCGAGCTCACTCAACAAGGGGTGTTGCGTCCTCGTGGGCACTGGCCGTGGGCACTGGCCGTGGGCACTGGCCAAGGGCACCTCCCTAGCAGACATCTGTAGAGCCGTGGGTTGGGCAACACCCAACACCTTCGCGAGGTTTTACAACCTCCGCGTTGAGTCGGTTGCGTCTCGTGTTTTCTCAGGTCCGAGCCCGTAGAACTCGGTAACACGTAGACCGACCGGCCGGGTGGATTGCTTGCGCCCAGCGCCCTTCTTCCTGTCGTCAAGGTAAAGTAGTGTGCCTCCTTCCCAGGGCGCCCCACTCCGAGTCGGGCCCCTGGTCGATTCCTCCCCAGCCCTCCGGGTCCGCGGTTCGGCGGAGGAACTCGCCGACCCAAGCCACTGCGGGTACCCTGATGGCTACCCTGTACTGGTATAGGTGCTCCACAGGTAAGGCCTCCTGCTCGGACTCCCCCTGTGTGTAATTCCACGGTTCTGTCCCCTTACGAGCGGACCCCCGTGTCTCCCTTAGGCAGTTACTGCTGCCTCGGTCACCGTGCTGTAGCAACTCCCCCCTTTCGAGGCTGGATCTACCACCGCACCATACTTTCCACACGAGCCCTAAGACGGCTGTGTGACGTGTCTACCACTTTTCCTCCCCAAGAAAAAGGGCAGGTGTGGTCTCCGCAGGGTCTGGGTAAGACCCCCTTGCCTATATGCGTGTAAGGGCCCCGGCCGTGATTGCTCTATGCGAGAAACATAGAGAGAAAAGAGGCCCAGCCAGGCTGGCCCGTTCCCATGTTGGCAAACATCGCCTTGTTCCCCTCCCAGGGTAACTAGAAGGACTCCGATGTTCTTATGGGGCATTGGGGAAGAGTACGTGCAGCCAGGTACAGACGATGCGTGGCACTGGATGAAATCCCTGCCCGCCTCTGTATCGGCGGTCCACGTACAAGGTTCAGCGCATGGCAAGATTGGAATGGGTCCCCTAGTGTCGCTTCTCCGACACAACGTGGAGAGAGCGACAGAAGGGGAACGTTTGTTACGTATGTAACCTCCGTTCCCGAGGGAGGGAACGACACGTTGTGTCTTTCCTCCGCCATGTCGCTGAACCGAGCCACTGTTGTGGCCGGACCATTTCCGGCTCCTCAGAAAAATCCTGAATGAACTCCCGTATTTGCCCCGCTTAAATACCCGTATGTCCGGGGGCGGGGTATGCAAATACTGACTGCCAACTCCCATTGGCCCTTTTCAATAAGATCAGAGGTGAATATCGGCGCTCAAGAGAGACCCCTAGTGTCGCTTCTCCGACACAACGTGTCGTTCCCTCCCTCGGGGAACGGAGGTTACATACGTAACCAAACGTTTGCCAAACAACACGTCCCAGCACTACAGTACATCAAACATATAATTTTATTTATGCCGACATCACCACGCAAATCTGTGTATTTGCGATGCAAAAACAGCAGCAGCAAGTTTAACAGCCACCTCTCCCTGATGACATGGAGCATGACACGAGTAAAATGCTCATAAGTAACGAAAACAAGCTTATTCAAAAATCTGACAACGTAAGAATCCAGTGATCACATGAGACTTATTATTCTCTGGTTTTGACGTTGAAATGTTAACAGGTATGAGTACAACACTTGTGCACATGTTCTAAGCCAGTAATAACAGCGGTAAAGTTTACATGCAACCGGGGGAAGAGGACAAAAACATTTCCGATTGTTTTTTGCTCAAGACGCTAAATAATATTCGAGTATGTACATATATACTAAAGCCAGAAGTCAGGTTCCTCTCAAGTTTTTTTTTTTTCATAACTAATTAACATTGAAATAAGTTTTTTCCTTGCTACAGTCACTTTAACTTGCTTTCTGGGGGCTTTAAGACATTAAGGCATGATTTTCAATAAAGCTGATTTAAAACTGAGTTGTTCGAAAAGAAAAACTTAAAAATTGTGAGTTTTTCACATTACAAACGATCAAAATAAATGCAGTGCTGTTGTTTAAGTTACTTTATATAGAGAGAGCTCTACTTTTTGTTGCCAATGTCAGACACTTTTGTGTCATTTATGATTTATAAAATATTTATGTTGAATCCTTGAATAAGTTTGAATGAAATATTTGTGGGCGCTGTTTTTTTTTTAAACCGTATCATATTGTGTAGTGAATTTGTGTATCGTTACATATTCCAAACAGTTAAAGGGTTAGTTCAACCAAAAATAAAATTATCCCATAATTTACTTACCCTCAAGCCATCCTAGGTGTATATGACTTTCTTCTTTCAGCCAAACACTATCGGAGTTATATTAAAAAATATCCTGGCTCTTCCCAGATTTATAATGGGAGTGAATGGTACCTTAGATTTTGAAGCCCAAAAGAGCACATCCATCCATCATTTAAGTAATCAATATGGCTCCAGGGGGTTAATAAAGGCCTTCTGAAGTGAAGCGATGCATTTTCGTAAGACAAATATCCATATTTCTAACTTCATAAACTATAATCACTGGCTTTCAGTAACGGCCGTCCACGAGAGAGAGTCTAGTTCCGGCGTATGTTGTCGGGATAACGATTACGAGAAAATTTTTTGGGTTAGAAACTGGTAAGTACAAGGGTATTATGCTATAAATGTGGTTTATGAGGACATTTTTAGTATCCCCGTAATTCAAATAGCGTAAAAAATAATAATAATAACAATAATAATAAACAATGTTTTTTTGAAAATTTTAAAATGCAGAATGTTTTTTGTGAGGGTTAGGGGATAGAATCTATAGTTCATACAGTATAACAAACATTATGTCTATGGAGAGTCCTCATAAGGATAGCTGTGTGTGTGTGTGTGTGTGTGTGTGTGTGTGTGTGTGTGTGTGTGTGTGTGTGTGTGTGTGTGTGTGTGTGTGTGTGTGTGTGTTCACATGTCTCAGCTTGTGTACAAGCAGAACGTGTCTAAGTGATTGCAAACTAGAAGGCATAGACGAGTTACGATGGTCGACTAGTTGTCCAACAGTCACGGAATAATCAATAAGTTAGGGCAACTAACTGACTACTTTATTTAGATTATTGTACATATGTTTTAGTTTTGAAAGTTTTAGCAGTGGTCAAAGTGTGTATCAAGTAAAAAAAAGTCGAAATATTATAAATGTGTCTCAAGACAACCTGCAGTCTGTTCCATTCAGTTGCACTCAGTTGAATGGAAGTATGCACCTTATGCAAATTCCCCCTAAGAAACATGTCCGATCGAGGTCTATTTGTATAGTTATACAGGCAACCCACCGACTAGTTGATTTTGAAAATATGTAGTTTTGCACATCACTAGCAGCAAGAATTAAGAAAAGAAGAGAGGAGTGCTATTTTGACAGGTGATGCTGTTGAGAGAAAAGGAGATGAGGACACAGAGACAGTTGAGGGGTGATTTATATCTCTGTGTTCCGGCACAGCCACCTGATCGGCGCCGGCAGTAGCAGAACTGAACCCACTGAACTCTCTCCAGACTGGAGTCAATGCCTGCCTGCACTCACTCCCCTTCACTCACTCACACTCACACACACACACACACACACACACTCACACACACACACACACACACACACACACACACACACACACACACACACACACACACACACACACACAGATATTTAAAGTTATGCGCAATAAAGTCCTTAAGTCCTAATAAAGTCTTAACCTCCAACATTAGGGGCTTTGACTATTCATATCGATGCAATCTTAAAATTCTTTTACAAATATCTTTCACACTAGGGCTGCAAGATATTGGAAAAAACTGACATTGCAATATTTAGTTTTTCTGCTATATATATTGCGATATGAAAAAATATAGGATGACTTCGCCAGATGACTTGAATAGCTCTATTTGAGATGAATTAATTATTCTAGAATGATTGGGGTGATTTTGTAGAGAACTGCATCTTCATGGAAAAGTTTAATTAAAAAATACTTTTTACTTTTTGACTTATTTTGGGTAGTTTATTTTATTATAATAATTAATACACTGTGTAATTAACCATGGTTCCATTGTATTCCTGTAATACTCCGCTATCAATTCACCCTAAAGTCAATGATCTAACATGTTATGATATTAATAATGCATGTTGCTTACCCTAAAATAAAGGGGCTCATTTGTGAATGAAGTGTCGAGAAGGGATCCAGGAGATTACAGCAGGCTTTATCTCTGTACCCAACCAGGTTAAAACAGAGCATTACACTAAGGAAGTTTCATTATCACAATAGGGCATTAATGTGAATGACAAAATAAGTAATTTATTAGAAATTTAAAATTAGATTACAAACCTCTTTTTTTTTTTCTTTTTTTTTTTAAAGAAATATAAACAATAAATATCTTTTAATTTAAACCCTTTGGGAAAGTGCAGCTATACACCAACCCAGAGTGGTTTACAAAAATACAACATAAAATAAAATGTTTATAAAAGAAATAACTTTACAAATTGTTGCATGATTGTATTACATACTGCTTGTCAAGCAACCGGATCATGTTTTTAAAACCCTCTTTGGTAAATTGGTACCATGTCTTTCGCAAGGTGAAATGTTACTGAATCTGTGATTTTTCTCTGCTGTTTGGAACCTTTCTCCTATGGTGTAACACTGGCAAAGGCATCAGAAATGTTATTTTGCTTTGGACGGCATTTAGATCTGGCTTTGCACTCGACATACAAAGATTTGTGGCGCTGACTTAAACAAACTGGTCATGTTTCCTCGTGTTGTGGCAACAAATGCAAGACACTCTCGACAAAGTACCTGTTTTTGGTCAACATCATCCTGTCTGTAGACAAAATATTTCCATATAACTGACAATGCATTTCATTTTCCAACCAAATCCTCCATTTCTTTTTGCCTGTTCCTCGCTCATCATTTCATCAAGCGCAAGCAGAGCCTGCACGTCAACAACGTGCAGCAATGAAAGTTTAAAAAAAAAAAATTCTAAATAAATGTCTTGATAAAAAATATATAATTCGTTTTTATGACTTTTTTTCCTTTATTTATTATTTTCTCTTTTTATTTTTATTCTTTAAAAAAAAATTATTCTTTCATATATAGATATGATTGTTTTTTTTATTATTTATTTATGCATTCATTTATTTTTATATTTATTTATCCCCACATGTATTTATTTCTATATTTAAATATTCCCAAATTTATTTATTTTTGTATTTATTCTTACATTTCTGTCTCTTGTATGATAATGATGTGGGCGGGTCCTGCTTATCATTGGCTTATTATAGATTGAAGCGTGTGCTCGATTACTCTTGACTTGTTTTGAGAAAAGCATAGCCGACTCTTCACATATGTCTAGAAAGTTGCGCAACTTGCGAATGAAGTCGATAACCGCGCATCAAATGACTGTTTCATTTAGAGTAGTGGTGCTTATTGATATTTTAGGAGAGCTGTATGCTGGTATGAATGTCGAAGCACATCCAGGATTGTTAAACTCTCTGCAAAAGGTTTCCCCGCAAGGACCGCCTCCCTCATTTCCATGTTGGACACAGAAAAGTAAAAATAAATACATGTATAAATAAATTAATATATATGGGAATATATAAATATGGAAAAAATATATGTGGGAATAAATAAATATAAAAAATAAAATAACACATAAATAAAAAAATATGCAAAATAATTGAATAAATAATTATAGTTAAAAAGAATAAAAATAAAGTTAAAAATAAATATATAAAATAATAAATAAAGTCACAATAATAAATTCAGAAATAAATTTAATTAAAAACGAATTATATTTGTTTTATCAAGACATTTATTCCTTTATTTATTTTTTATTATTACATTTATTCATTTATTATTTATGCAGGTTTGGGCCTCCATATAAATCGGAGTAAATTACGTAATATCAGACAGATATAATGCTACTTTTACTATTGGAAAAAAAATATTGTAGACTATATGTTTATCTTACTACATCGCACGTTCTGCGCTGTGACTATTGCGGATGCGCACATCGCGATGTCGATGCTGAAACGATATATCGTGCAGCCCTACTTCACACCAACATGTTTATATGAATCACGCGGAGATACAATGGCCGATTGCCATCATACACCAGACAAATCAGACATCAGACCTGAGACAAACAATAAATATCATTAAGATACTAAGAATGTGCATTTTGGTCATTTTGACTGCTTGAGTATTCGAAAGATAAATCAGATGTGTTCTCGGTTGAGTTCCATCTGAAATGTCATGTGATTTGTGTTAATTAACATTCCATACAGTAAATATTCTATTTAGTAACATATTTGTTTTAAGTAATCCTAATATGGTACCAGTGAATACTCCAAAATGTTTTTTTACCCCTCCCCTTCTCTCCCCAATTTGGAATGCCCAATTCCCAATGTGCTCTATGTCCTCATGGTAGCGTAGTAACTCCCCTCAATCTGGTGGTGGAGAACGAATCTCAGTTGCCTCCGCGTACGAGACAGTCAATCTATGCATCTTATCATGTAGCTTGTTGAGCGTGTTACAATGGAGAACTAAACGTGTGGGGGCTTCACGCTATTCTCCGTGGCAACAACACACAACTCACCAAGCGCCTCACCGAGCGCGAGTTCCACACATTATAGTGACCACGAGGAGGTTACCCCATGAAACTGTACCCTCCGTAGCAACCGGGCCAATTTGGTTGCTTAGGAGGCCTGGCTGGAGTCACTCAGCCCTGGGGGGTATTGCGATATTGTAAGAACAATTCAAAACACTGCTCTGCTGTAAGGTGAACTGTGCAGCATAAAAGCAAGAAGCAAAAATATGACATTGTAATAAGTCACCAAATGCAAACTTTCAAACACAGCACAAGAAAAAACAAAACAAGTATTGCATTTGTAAAGAAATTACACCCTTCTGTAAATTTTTGCATAAAGTCAAAGATGAAAAAAAAGCCAAGGCAGTGTGTATCTTGGGTCTAAATTTTTAAAAGTTGTTTAAAACCATCTCTCTCAACCGCTTGAATTGGCACCATGTCTTTTGCGATGTAATTAGTGACAGTGTTTGTTATATCTTTCCATCTGTCGCTTTTTTTGTCGCAAGGATCTTTTTTGCTAAATGATTCAGCCAAAGTTTGAGTGTGTTTTTTTGCTTTTACCCTGTCTGCTGCAGGCGTGTTGTGTTCAGTTGACTCAAAGCTTTTCATATTCCTCATATTCAGTGTGGTGAGTAGTTTGAAGATGGTGAAACAGGTTGGTCGTCGAGCTGCTTTCGACTGTAACCGATTTTTGGCACAGTTTGCAGATTACCGTCTTTTGACTAGCATTTAACCGTTCAAAACCAAACCACCTCCATGCTATTGATGACAAACAACATCTAGCAATTTAATAAGAGTGGGTTGGAAGGTTGTTGATGTTTGTTGATCTTCTCCTCTTGCAGTTTCTTCACTCATTTTTAACATCTGTCATACACACCGCAATCTTATGTGCAACATCACAATCTGAATGCGCATGTGCAGTAGTATATACTACTTTCCTGCAGCACTCAGTGAATTCGTGGACACTTAATATGGCTTTTTGAATCGTTTTTGAAAATGAGTGACATACTTGATAATGTGATTTCGCATATCGTTAAAACAACAATTGCGATATTATCGTAGACGATATATATTGCACACACCTATTGGATTCTAACTCGTGACTCCAGGGGTGGTAGTCAGCGGCAATACTCGCTGATAGTGGATGTTGCCGATACTAATAACTAAGGTGGTGGAAAAGGCAGATAAAGATTAATCGCATGATACATTTTTATAAATCAATTTATAGAATGATAAATATATGTCTTAGATATGTCTAAAAAATTTATAACATCTCAAAAGCAGTGTATTGTGCATCCAAAATCCATATAATAACCAGAAAAATTCAGATTTGAGGATTAATGCATGACATTTAACTAAGCATGAAATACACCAGGGACTGGTGACAGAAACTACCTTCATTGCAATGCTCTTTGCATTAGATTACCAAATGAAGCTTTTTATAGCCAATAAATTCACTAGATAAAGAGTTAGGGTAAGGTATATTGATGAGGAATAAAATAAATAAATAAATAAATAAATAAACACTTCCCGCAACAATCAGCATATATTTTTGGCGATAACTGACCAGAAAACAACTATCGGCACAGATTCACCAGTAAAACCAATATATCGGTCTACCTCTAATATTGAAGTTAATACACCACACTTCTCTGAAACACAATGTCCTTTCAGCACTATTTTAAGCTTTTGGATTGCATTGCATGTGTGTCTCTCAAACTTTGAGTCAAAGAACTGAAGTAAAATCTGTTGACAGCATCATTCTCAAAAATAATCTATTGTTCTTTAATAGAAAAATCAGCAAGCAAGAATCACATTTACAGTAATCTGCTTACTCTGGAAGTCTATCGAGCAATACATCGCTTTAGGATAAACATTGAAATGCACACAAAAAAAATACACACTGTGTAAAGCCCCCAGACTTTCTACAAACTGAGGTACAAGTCAAAAGTATTGTCTGTGGTAGTTGATGCATGATTCTGTTGGCATATCCAGGAAAATGCTTAAAACATGTTTTCCTACATCCTACACCATCTCCTTTCCGGTATTCATTTTGTAATTCATGCTGATGGAAAGAGCCAACAGTCTGCTTCATGAAAGTCAAGTCTGAAATACAAATGTGATCTGGTCAACCCTCCATGAGCCCCCATAGTCTGACTGAGCCTCCTATAGCCCAGAGAGAAACCATTGGACCTGTCCATACAAGACTCGTGATGAGATTTCACACGAAATATTGATAAAACTGGTGAATCTAGTAAGATATTCCACAGCACATGCAGATATGTGTCAACACTGGGGATCCATTGCTGGGGGTAAGATGATCACTCAAGTCCAGAAGGCATGTGTGTTAGTGTGACAGGCATCACCATGAGCAACTCTGTCATGCTTTACTAATTTCCTAATGGGCTCGGGCTCATCATTGACTTATGAGAAACACTACCCTCCAATTTACAACACAAGAGAAAGTCCCACACAAGTGGACAGAGGTAATTCAAAACCAATACCCTCATATGTAAGCAAGGGTTGCGTTGTATACCGGTACTATCAAAATATTGCAATACTACATCATCTTGTTGTTAATTTCGGTACCATATCAAAGTAGGCTGCCATTAGCTAAATATAATGTAATGTGAGAGTTTTGAAATTAAATCAAAGACTATTTGTATAATAAAAAAAAAAAAAGTTTATATATGGCCAAGTGTGATCATTAAACAGCAGAAGGATATCATTTAATTAAATAATATACAGTCACATGCACTGCGTGCCACAGAATGAATGAGAGGCTCAACTCTGCTCTGTCCACTCCTTTACCCACACAGGTGTGTGCAAACACACACACTACTACTGCTTGAAGTTCATGCAGTGTGTCCAATAGTATCCATCTGCAGAGCTGCAGAGCAGTGTGTTTAGTGTATAAACAGCTGTGAACTCTCAAATGACCCTTTTCGCTGGAGATTTCAGCTTGCGAGTTGTGGGAAGTTTGATATAACAAACCCTTCAGAAACAGGAAAAACTTCACAGATCTTTCAAAATAAAAGTCCCGCTGAAATGAGTGCTTTATTTAACTTAATGTGTGAAATTGAAGATATTGCGACATACAAATTTTACTACAGTATAAAAGTGGAATACTCAAAGAGTAGCAATAATACTCATAATAACAATAACATAATATTACATTTTTATATTATTAGTATTATTATCATCTGTAAGCAATATCACAAAAGCTGAATACCAGTACTGAAAATCAGCATAATGTGATTCAGCCATGGCAGCCTCAGGTAATCAGATTGTTTTTGTTTAATGTTTTCATTAATACTGTTAAGCTCGGTTGTGCATCCTTTTTGTATTTTACCCAAAATTATTATTTATAAATGAATATATTTTTATTTGATCAAATATTTACATTATGTATTTGATTAAACAAAATTTGATCATAAGATTTAATAAAAAAATGTAACATGGAATTCAGAAAAATTTAAACAGATAAAAGGCATAATTTTTTATCTATAAAACATTGTCAATCATTTTCTGTAATATTGTTTTTAATTTGTTGCCCGAGAATCGAGTTAGGATCAATACCGAGGAAACAGGGCTGGTATCGTACCGAAGCCAAACTTTTGGTATTGCAGAAACCCTTATATGAGCACTAGGGATGTAATGGTTTCATGGTTTCACAATATACCTCGGTTTTAAAACAGATGGTTATTATACTGTTGAAATCTTCTCATTGGGTATTGCATGAAGACGAAGACAGATTTTTTCAGAATCTTACTAAAATCCTAATCAGTTTAATTAAGATACAATCTGCGACATTTACACCTATATAATCCTATAAAATCCTATAAACTTCGCTAGATAAAATAAATCTTTAAATTGCACCTTCCTCGTGTTGCATTTGACTGTCACTCAGTTTTAAAAGTGACATGCAGGTGTAGCAATGCTGCGCATCACGAGCACAGAAGTCCAGCACGAGCAGAGCTCAGCATGAGTGCAGCATGAGTGCAGCATGAGTGCAGCATGAGTGCAACATACAGACATGTCCGAGCCTGAACCTTTATTTCCGCCGCCACAAAATTTGAAGTCCACTGTCTGGGATTACTTGGCTATGTAAAAGACCAATTTTTCCATTTATTTTTTTTCATACTCGTTCAAACAAGAAGTGTCAGTCTGAAGTGTTTAATTGTTTTTCTGTGAGAATATGTTTGACGGATGTCTTTGAACAACGCAATGCATCTTGATTTTAGCATCTCTCGCCATGAGGGTTGCATTTTTAAGATTTTGTACAAAGTTAAAAAATGCATTCCAAGTAAGGATGTAACAATTTCACAGTATATTGTGATTTTAAAAACAAATGGATGCCATACCATTGACATTTTCTCATTCATGGTATTATAGGAATATAAACTAAGGATTTTTTCAGAATTTGTCTATATAACAGCAACAAATAACTGTAAATGAATAATCATTTTTTATTTAAATAAATAATATATAAAGTATGAGTAAAATTTTTAAGGAAACAACTTTTCCAATTAAAGCTTTCTTTTTCAGGTATTGTTTAGAATCAAAGTAAAGTAGAAAAGCTAATTATTACTGTTAACCTGGACAGTAATCATTAATAGTAAATATCATTTCATACCATGAAAATCTCATAGTGTTCCACACCTAGCATAATCATGAGACATTCAGTTTCGGTCCATCCAGCTGTTTTTGAACACAAAAAATGTGCCCTGTGTGAACGGTCCCTTAAATCAGCTAGTCTTTTTTTGTTGTTGTTGTTGTTATTGTTGTTTTTATTGCATTTTCACCACTTTTTATTTAAAGGAGAGTACAGAGATGACAGGAAAATATGTGGAGTAAAAGGGAATCACACAAACAAAGAAATGTTGTGAGGCGGATTTGAACTTGCGTTACCTGCATGAGCACCACAGCTCACCGTGCACCATTTAGGCCACAACCCCTTTGAAGATTCTTTTGGCAAATCAAAACAAAACCCATTATTGAAAACTCATCTAAAGCTCAATAAGGGCCATTTCCATCCATTTTCAAGAGCACAAACCTCATAGACATGCATAGCATCAACCCAGAGGCCAATGACACCGACTTCAGCCTGTAGTGCAGCGGGTGTCAGCAATTTCTTGCTCTCAGTGAGATCCTTCATGCTTCAATATCAAACAGTCCACTGGTGTCTAGCTCACGCTGACAGAAATGACCTGCCCCTGAGGTGCTGTCATTCCAAATGTCCCAAAGAGGTTCCAATTTCTGAGAAGCCAGAGGCTAACAGAGCCTACTCGCAGTCCTTGCACATGTTTACCCTGATTCCTGCATTAACAACATTAGATCCAGACATTAGACTTAAAAAAACATACATAAAAACATACATAAATGTAGAGGTTTGACATTTATAAATAACTGGAAACTATATTTTTAAATTTTCTGATGAAACGTCTAATGATGATTTTCTCTGCAAAGCTCTACACCAAAATAGGGAGCTCTGGGTGGTTGCCAGGGTGTTGCTTTGCGATTGCTACTGCATTACAAGGGTGTTCTGTATGGTTGCTGATTGTTTACTGATAAAGTAAAACAAAGTGCACATCCAAGTCTCTATCATATTCTGGTCCCTAAACATGGTATGACCTTTATAAAATTAAAGGTTCCTCTTTTAATGTTATAGTTCTTTCACACATTTGTCTGAACCAGAGCTTGATTCCTCACTCCTCCTCCTGCCCCTGCTGGCCTCTATTCACATCTTATTATTTAGGTCTGAACTGCAGTATGATTGAGTCATCAACACAAGTACTAGCAGCAGCTGCTGACCATTGTAACTGGGAAACAAGTCAGGAGATGATGTCAATTTCAATGTGTAATTGAAGCATTTGTCTCTTTAGATTACATGCACAGAATGGCATTTGTATATATCTGCTGCGACATACACTGAAAGTGTAAAATGGGCCCACTGATGCGTTGTGAGACATGTGAAGAATGTGAGCTGCTCTTTGAAGGCGACTTATTTGGAGACAAGCAGGTATTAGAAATGCATTATATAATAATAATAATTGAGATCGGGAGCATGCAAAGACACAAAATATCTGTCAACAACAACATTTCACTTCCGCCATTTAGGATGATTGCATTCATTTCAACAGCAAACTGTACTGGAGTTCAGATGACCCCTACCCCAGACCACTTTTTTTAAGGGGACTCAGATGTGGTGCGCAGTTGCACAACAGCATTCATGCCAACCATACTAACCAAACCTTGAAGTCAAACTAACCCTGGGTGTGCACAAAAAGTGCTTGTTTGAAAGCACCCCAAATCTATAGGATTTTTTTTTTTTTGGTAGTTTTCTCATCTGCCAGGCAAAAAAAATAAAAACATTCTGACACCTTAGGAGAGTAATAGCTCACTTCTCTTAAACTAGCCGTGTGATTTATGGTATCATTCATAACCATAACACAAAGAGCGTGGGAGTTGTGTCAAAACGTAATACTTAGGTTTAGAAGTTTCATAAAACCCTTTTAGCAAGCACCACAAAAAAAGAAAGTTTACTACTTTCAAAGCAGGATTATCTAAAAATATGAGAAACATTAATAAGAGAATGCCATTCATATTTGTTGAATTTATGCATAAACATCAAACTGTATACAAACACAAACATAATCTTTCTAAAGATGGGGGATGGAAGATCCCTCCCATACTTGTGTTTATAGAGCTTCAAGCCATACCAAAACAAAACTTAATCCAGCTGATTTCCATTATTACACAACAATGCTTGAAATAAAAATTAGCTGGAGACACAATCTAGTAACAAGCTTCATCTCAATCCACAAAACATTTTTGGAATATAGATGTGCTGTTGAAATTCTAAAGGACTGTTCTGTGATTGGTCCGGATTGCGGTTGCCTAAACATACATATATTCCACAGACACACTGAATTCACAGAGGCCTGCACACGTTCATACGCCCCATCCATCACTGCCTCATCACTAAAACATGCAAGATGCAAGACAGCCGGATAGATCACTGTGGGGCTTGGAAAAACGTTACCAAATACAGTGCACAGAGTATACAATTTTATCTCCCCTCTCCTTCTCTCTCTGCATTAGAGGGATGATATCAGGAGGACCTTTAGTATAGCTCTTTCGTACACAGTTCCTGCCTTAAACCTCAGTCTAACTTTCCCCAAAAAGAATAACAAAATGCTGTGTGCCTAGTGATGGGAATCATAAGGAATTTAATGATTTTTATTCCAATTCCAATTCAACAATGAAAACATTAACAATTCTTAATACTTTTGAGGAAGCACCAATTAATTGTTCCAAACTACAGTATATTATACCATTGACAATCAGGATTTTTCCTTTATATTCATCTTGCTTCATAAGCACTAAATATTATGAGTTTCATGTCAAATGCGGACGTGCACAGGGCCATTTAAGCCTGGTTTTGTGCACAACTGTATCTCTTGAGCGAACAGGTGCGCACGCGTCACATGCTCAAGTAAATTGTCTTCCCTCGATAACGTGGCGCAGACCACAAAACTTAAGCGACCAATTTGAATTCTACTAAGACTTTTCTATTTTTAAGCACTATAGAGCAACTCAACCAATTCAAATGGCTAGACATCCCCATCAATCTGAATAGCACTGATGAGGGATAGCGCAAACACTGTGTCATAAACCGTCATCTATTACAAGACTTCAAAGTAAACTATAACAGAATTTTTCATTACAACTGTGGCAGTTGTAGTTATAAAAGTAAAGTTTTTAAATGCATCCAGGCTTTTTTTTGTTTTTTCATCACAAATAAACAGTTTATTTCATCAGAAAGATTAACTACTTAACCACATGAGGAGCCATCCATGGTCTTACCTGTGATTACGGCATTGCACATGCCAAGCTTAAACAATTGAAGAACTAAGGTAAACGTAAGTACAATGTAGATTAAAATTCTTGAGTTTAACATTTTTTTACAAAGTCAGGTGTAATATACAATATATTTCCTGTTCTAATTATGTTTGATATTAGGAAACAAGCTTGCATGGTTTGCCTTCAGATATTCCTAGAATCAAAATGATTCTTAAATCATTAAGAGGCAGATGAAAGGAAATCAATATATGTAATGGAGTAGGAAACAAACATTTTCACACAGTTCCAAATCAGTAAAGTGGTCTACTCATGAGCACAGTCAGAAAATTATAACTAGCCCTATAGAAATAAGGTGTTTAAATTTGATAACCAGAGCACCTTAAGGCTAAAAAAAGAAAAATTATTACAACATTACAAAAATCTTGAGTCAGATTTGATTAAATGTAGTGGCAAAAGAAATGGCATGTTAATTAATTAACCACTGAATTCAGTGAGTGATTTAAACCATTAACTGTCTATGACTCCATTGTGAATCGTTTTGATTAATTCATTAAAAAGAATCAGCTCATAATTCATTTATTTGTGACAATGAGTGTGTTTACATACACGATCTTACACCGATTATACTTACTATGCCAACAAGGTGTCTAGTCATAAATGGTTTAAAAAAAATTGCTCAAAATATTTTGATCGATCAACACAACCCATTTCGCAGATTAGACACCTACACTGGAGTTCTTACTGGCTGATCCAAAATCACTGGGTAAAAACATAGATTTTCCAATGTTTTGCAATCTTCGTTTGAACAATATAGATTCTTAAAACCCAAGATCGATCTTACTCCATGCAGAAAACCTCTACAATGAGAGTAAATCAATTGCATATGCAACCAAATTTAATGCTATGTGACTAAAAATGTGTGTAAATAGTAGAGATGCACCGATTGCAATTTTCTTGGCCAATTCCGATTTCCGATTTTTTGCAAGTGTGACCTGCCGATACCGATTTTTTCAGATTCCGATTTTCTTTCTAAGAACTATTATTGACCGTATATACAAACAAAATCTACCTTTCTTCAATGCAAAATATTATTTTCATAATAAAAGTAATTATTAATCATTACAATTTCCCCCAAACTGCACTAAGTTACAGGATCTTCTCTCAATTAAACAACTTTCAAAATAAAGTGCTCTGTGACTGGAAAGAGGTAGAAATAACAATTAACTGCAAATGAGTTGCTTTATATAACAGATGTCATTTTCCACTATTTTAATAAATGGACCTTTTTCTCTTTTTTACTCGTCTAACAAAACAATTTCAATTACAAGCCTATGAACAAAAATGAAGTGTCCAATACACTCAACATTGACATTAAGCTTAGGATAGATGTCCAAATATCAGTTGTAAAACTGATTGCTGCTTCGGGATCGGCTTGTAACCATACCTGTCAACACTCCCGTTTTTCCCGGGAGTCTCCCGTATTTCACACCCATCTCCCGCCCCCCTCAAGTTTTGTTATTTCTCCCGGGAAACTCGCGTAATTTGTATTGCCCAAACCACATTATATGAATAATCCAAGGTTGACCAGTTGCAAGATCTTGTATGAAACGCATCCTACTCACACAATCGACACATCGTACAAATGTAAAAACATTTGTGACCTCAACCTGGCAACCAAAACCCAGTTGCGCTGTTGATATCTGCACAGGCAGTAGACGCGGGAAGTTGAATCAAGCATCGCTGGTAGATGGGAGGAGAAGACATAGGTGGTGCTCCAGCGAAAAAATTAATAAATAAATAAATAATAAATAAATAAATATTATATAAATATTATATATATATATATATATATATATATATATATATATATATATATATATATATATATATATATATATATATATATACACACACACACACACACACACACACACACACACACACACACACACACACACACACACACGTCAATTTAACAATAGCTGGACGGAAGAATTTAATTTCCTATCCCGAAGCCATATCGACAATGCCCACGCCTTTTGCAATGTGTGTCACACTGATTTTAATATCAGACACAGTGGGAAATATTACGTTACTCAGCACATTAAATCACAACGGCACAATTTGTATAGTATTTAGCCTGCCTCTGCCATCCAGCACCCCCCTTCCCCTCTCCCGGATTTGTGTACCCAAATGTTGACAGGTATGCTTGTAACAGACTGTGTGTGTGACATGACACAAGATTAAACAACTCGGGCAACACGACTGGTCTTTTAGCTACTCATACCAAGGAAAGATAGGAGAGACTGCTGACTTGTGGCTGGCTCTGAGCTCTGGCTCGCTTTAGCCGCTTTCCCTCTTTTAGCTTATTTTTTAAAATGGGCATTTTCAGCTGGGTGATGGTGTTATTAGTGTCTAATTAGGTTTGTTGATCCGAACATTATTGTGGTGGTTCCCCCATGGTTTACTTTAGCCTTACAATTATTACAAATTGCGAACTTTATGTATTCTTCACTCACAGTGAAGAACTTCCACACCAATGACATGTTTACATGCGGCTGTGACATTATTGCCTGCGCCGCTGGTAACAAAATGGACCGGCTTGGAATCGGAAAGACGCTAGGCTGACCGGCCGGTAACCTGTCCGGGCCAAGCATGTGGAAAATCGGCTGATTCCGGTCCCTGGGCGGTCAATCGGTGCATCTCTAGTAAATAGCCATTGGCTGGTCAACTTTCAGATTTCACCCATTAGTGATTGAGAAGTAGCTTATAGTGGCAATAAGTTTAGCACAGGGTTCCTTTCACTGCTGTTGGAAGAAAAGATTTGGTTTGTCATTCTGTCATTTGGGACTCATTCTGTGTTTCCAAAGACAAGATTCACGCAATCAATTTGTCATTGAATAATGTATCTTTTAATACCCTTTCTCTTCTTTACAGTCAGTTGTTGATTAAAGCAACAAAAAAAGAAACAATTAATTTAAATCACATATAGCACAGATGGGCTAAAGACACCGCACCTCCTCATGTGTTTTGCTCATGTCTGTTTACATTTTTACGTCACAAGCAGAGAATAACCCAATGATTTCAAGTCTCATGTAAACTTGGTTATCTTGTGGTGTCCGATTTTTTTTGAATGGGCTTATTTTTGGTAGTTATCAGTGTATTGGTGTGCATGTAAACACACAGACTGTTCTTATTGTATGTTTGCTGTAAATTCAGTTGAGAAGTTTGGTGCAGTGTTCTGTCCAAATCAGCAAAAAATTGCAGACGTTTAAGAATTATTAGTGTAACTGACTGTCATGAAAATTGTTTGGTTCCAGTATTTACGATTGTTGATTCCCAACCCTATGAGTGCCTAATCCACTTCATCATTCTTTCCTTATTTGTTCTCCATCTGCTTTTCATAACCTCAATGTCTCTCTCTCTCTCTCTCTCTATTTAGTAAGATGACTAACTCTGCAGTCAGTCAGTCAGTCAGTTGGAGGTACGCAGTGACTCAGTCCACGACCCTTCAGCCTGCTGCTACAATACCGCCTGACCCCCAGAGCCATCAGCCCCTCTGCGAGCATGCCATCCTGTCCTTGTTCTTGAACACACACTTATACAAATCAACAGAAAAACAACTACACACACACAAAGCCATGTGACTGAGTCATGACTGAGGGGGCCACAGTATCTCTTTTCATACGTGATGATGCTAGTCTGAAAAACACACTGGCAGGAGAGCGGGGATGGCAGCTGTTAGTGTGTGAGAGAGACAGTGCAGGTGTGCCTCTGCCAAAGCACGCAGCAGCAGATATGTTTGGGTACAGGGAGGCTATTCCCTCACGGCTGAGGGAGGTGGGAGGACTTCAGATGAATGACTGTGTAAAGCTGACGTGAAATTAAAAAGCATTAGGATGATGCAGAGGAGCGGCTCATGATTCTCCACAGCTCTCTGACTCAATTTGGCACTTGTTTAAAACAAAGTTGAAGTGAGATACTCCATCAAAATGTACCTTCTCAACTATCCATTTTAAAGATGAATTATTTATATAAACTGTGAAATGATCCTACGTCAAACAGGATTTTTAAAGGGTCCATATCCTACACTTTTGAAGAATTTGTTATAATGCAATTTTCTTGAATTAAAAAAAAAGCTTTACATGGTCATTTTCTGCTCTCCCTCTGAACTTTAATACTTCTCCAAGTAAATGGCTTCTGTTATGATTGGTTTCTACATTTTGACGTAGTTTATTGGGGTGGGCAATGTTGCTTAATTATTGACTATGTGTTGATATGTAAAAGTGGACAGTAATACTGTATGTTTATATGGTTTTGATGTCAATACTAGGGATGCAACGATCCGATACCTGGATAGGTATCAGCTCCGATACTGCAGCATTTAGACAGATCAGGTATCACAAATGGCTGTGTTTAATAAGTAAATATATAAAACGCACGCACAACTCCAGCGCGTTATTGAATGGCGCTGCTCTGTTTACATACACACACACACACACACACACACACACACACACACTTGCGGCTATTTTTAGCCTTCGCGTGGTGCACAATATTTGCTTCGTGAGTGCTACTCACGAACAACATATCGGATGTAGATGCTCAATAGTTCAGATCACTTATAATATGCATTTAGAATGGCACCGGAGGTGCATTTTACCAGAATTTGAATAAGAAGCAAATTAAACCTCTGTGAACTTGCCTACAAACAGACACACTTACAGAACTTCCTGGAGAGTTCAGAATGTCAAAATAAAAGTAGGAGGGTTTAAAAGTTAAAGGTGCAGGATTGAGATATATTACTATTACAATATATTATTATTAGTTTACAAATTATAATAATATTTAAGTTGAATGAGTTCCAAAAAAATAACTGTGTGAATGAAAAGTGAGCTGATATCTCACAACAAAATTTAACAAAAAAGAGATCTGAATCCTTTAAAGTCCAGATACAAGTTGAAAAAAAAAAAAGAAAAAACAACTTCTTGTCTACTGATGACTTATACAGGAATTACTGTTCATTACTGTTCTGGAATTACTGATGACTTATACTGGAATTACTGTCCAAGCTACATTATCCAGTATAGTAGTTAATAATAAAGTGTTCCTTAATAAGCTATACATTTATATTGAAATAATGTGTAGTTAAAGGTATGCATTTCTTTACATATTAAAGAGTACACCCAATTAGTTCGTCACAATAATGTAAAGATATTCTACACTGATTATGCAAAAAACAACACTGCCACAACAATACCATAACGTTTTTGAAGATTGCACCAGATGCAACACATAATTTGTCTGTCCACACTGAAAGAAAAAATGCAACGGAACAATATCATAACCAAATAGAACATATTTGGTGTTTAATTAAATTACATTTTGGATAACATTTTCAGACTTCACTGTGGACATGGGCCATGTAGAAGAAACCAAAATGACTGATAAAATGTACAGTTGCTTATCAATTGTCATAGTCACAGCTGGGACACCATAAATGATATAGGTGGACTGACGAGGGAGCTTTTCGTTATGAACGTTGGAGTCTACATAGTGCAAGAAACACTTATTTTAAAAGAGCAAGGAAATCCTGTTTTCCATGTCCCTTTGATGCTTGCAATCCTAACGTTACATTATGTTGGCTTGTCATGTAACGGTCCCTTATGCCACATTTAAAAGCCGTTCGCACAGTGGACAAGAAGAAGCATGCCACGTCGTGCCGTGGGTAGGACAAGCCACAAGTACTGCACACAGGATGCGTCCATGCCAAGCAGGTGGCAGTCCAAAACTGTGAATCTAGTCACCGTATACAGATAAAGGTTACAAAGCTTTTTGCACTTCGTTAAGAATAAAAAAGTGGCTTAATGAGTTTGCAGGTTAGATATGGCAACCTTTTTTATGTAAATTCTCTATAGCCTTGAATTAGATTAATTCAAGCTGTCAAACCACAAAAAGACATACTTGTTAATGAAAATACATTGTGTAGGCTATAACAAAGATAAATATAGTACGACTGGGTATTGATACGGATTTCCCTATTCGATTTGGATTCATAAGCTCTCGATTCGATATTGATTCATATGGGTATATTTTAGTTATAATGTCCCTTTTGCTTACATTTGAAAGAAATTATCTCCCAGCTAATGCTGTTAATTATACAGAGGTCCTTCTAACTAGGCACATTAAGAAAAAAAAATATTTTACTAATAAACTTTTATTTATTTTTTAATAATTTTATTGTATTGCAAATATAATATTTTGTTACATCTTCATTGATTAATTGCATAAATGTACAATTTACAAGTATTTACATTGATTTGTTGAACACATACTAATAACCGGTACGGTTTCTTTAAGAATTCCGGGATTTCTGTAAAGAGTGAGAGACTTGAATGGCTTAATCTCATTCGTGTTATGCATGATTAGAATTCAATCTTAATGTTATTTAAAATTAATGTTTGTTGTTTGTCATCAAGAACTGAATGTAGAGAACAGAAAGGGTTTTAAAACAGACATTATTCAAAGACAAATTGGTTGCATGGATCTCGTCTTTGGACACACATTACACGGAACAACTTTTACGCTCAACATACAGTGAAAGGATCTCGCTGCTGAATACTCCACCACTATACTACACAATTACTGGTTAGTGAAATCTATACATTTACCAGCCAGTTGCCAAATACATACATTTTTAGTCAGATAGCACAAAATCTTGTTGAAATTGTGAGTGATTACCTCTCATTGTGTAGAGGGTTGCGTGCGCATTGAGTAAAAGATCGATCTTGGGATTTAAGAATTGATATCAAGATAGTTCAAATAAAATTTGTATACACCCCTAATATATAGACAATGCATCTTCTATCCATGGCTTAAGTAAATAATAATAAATGTCCCTTAATAACAATTTGAGTTGAATTTAAATGGAAAACTATGTGAGTGGCACTCCATGGCACGGAAGAATTTTGAGCAGCCTCCGGAGTCATAGGTCTTTTTCCTGTTGATTTCTTCACTCAAACTAGATCAGTTAACATGAATACATTGCTGTGCAGTGTTGCCGAGCTGGTGTAAATTTAAGTACGATCGTTCATGTAGAGACATTTTCCAAGACAAAGGTCTATAAAATACAATAACGGACGGTAACTGGTGCATACTGGTGGGCCACAGCGTGTTAGCATTAATATTAGCGTCATGAATGCAGAATGTAAACATGACAAGTTACACATAATCTACTGCATATATATTACTTAAATCATCATCGAGTGGGTAAAGCAGCTTCTTTAACATCTTACGTGTAGTGTTGTCAAAAGTACTAGTACTTCAGTACCAAGTCGGTACTAAAATAAAAAAGATGTAAAGATACCAGTGATTCTACAGTACCGGTAGTACAGAGCACATTATGACTGACACATGGTTGCTTTAAAATGCTCACACACATATTTGAGCATGTGCTCTGTTACTCCTTTTTCACTGAAATGCACAACTAACCAAATTAAAATCGTGATATGGCCTAGTGTGATTCTTAAACTGCAAAATGCAGCAATCTTATTATGTATGAACTGCATGAGCTTTAAATGAATGTGTGAAGCAGACCGGTCATGCACTGGAAACTCCACAGACTGTGAGAATCATTCACATTGAATGAGAGATGAAAGAGTAGAGCACTAATCCACTCTGAAGTGTTATTTTTATATAATTTATATAATTAAATCACAGCATTTGCACTTTAATGATCACACTGAGCCATGCAGCGAACTGTTTATCCGGAGAGGTTAAACTTCCGTCAAAAATTTGTTAAAATAAAAGCACGATTTTTTGATTAGACACTATTTTGATAATGAAATTCAATTAAACTTTAAAACATGAAATTCTGGAGAAAACAATTATAATAATTTAAATAAGGAAAAAATGAGGCTAGGGCCCTGCTGAACAAGCGTTATAAATACTTGAAGGAAACATCCAGATCTTTTAATTTATTATTTACATTGAAATGTAACTTAAAATATGCTAAATGAGTTCAATAGCACTTTATCATATTAGCACATTCACATCGAAATAGGTATCGGTACCGACTACTGAAATTTTGCCGTGACAACACTACTTACGTGTATTCTATTCATATAAAAAAGCATGTAATCATAGATAACACATTTTATTAGCATCTCATATTTAAATGCTCCTCTAATCATTTCCCCCAGCGGTGTGGGCAGTTTTCAAATGTTCACAAACAGTATAATGTTGCTCAGCTGTTTTGACCTTCTTTCTAGCTCTGAGAGAACAAAATAGGGTCCTCTACACCCTGATCAGATGCGATTCTGTGTGCCGTTCACACGTGAAGCATTCTTCGTGTTCATAAACATAAGAATTTGCACTTTTACACTCATCCTTTTTAAAATGCCAACAGAAAAATAATTAAGCTTAATAAAGATTATCTAGATTTTTGAAGAAATATATATATATAAACTAGTCAACAATCAATAGTTGGATCGCTAGTCAACTTGTCAAACTTCGTGGCCATCCCTAATCCATATGCTAGTATGTTCACTAGTTGTGAGTGTATTTGTGAGTGAAAGAGTCAGTGAGTGCATCATTGATCATGTAAGCAAGTGAGAGTGAGAGCAGCTTCATTCATGTGGCTGTATCCTTTCCTCAGAACAGAGTGTTCCAGCGGTCCTGCAGGAGAGTGCAGAGTAACCATGTGACTCCTCTGCGCTGCGCTGCTCTTCGACTATGGAGCCTGACAGCTAACCTCAACATCACAGCTACACACAAATGCAGTACTAACAATTATGCAGACATTCAAAGTACTCTCATAAACAAGTCTGTTCGCAATCAGCACTAATTTAATGCGGACCAGAGAAAACAAATCTGTCAAATTAAAGCTGAATATTTTCAATGGAACTTTTTTCAATGTTACATTTACGTTCTCCTACCCCAGCTTAATATGGACAGACAACTATAAATAAGCCATTTGGAGGGTGATAACCCCAAGAAGTGTAAACATTGAGCTTTGTAGCGCTCTGTGTTTTGCTTAACCAGCCTGACACATTGGCTAAACCAATGGCAAAAGTTAGGGACAGTACTATGTGTTTGTCTAAACAATGGAAGACAGGGGGAGTGTTCAGAAAACTGATTTGATTTAGATTTTTTTAAATTGCATTTGGTGACACTAATGGCGCTAAAAGTGCACACGTTTCTTTAAAGACTCTAAAATAAACCTTCATGATTTTTAGATCTATGATAACGTATTTTGAAAGGGGACTAAATGAATGTGGCTGATGCATTAAAAGCTGCAGTCAGTGATTTGATGAATGTTTAGACAATAAGAATTGACAAAGAGGTCTGAGAGGGGAAAGAGTTGGAATAGAGGATCTCCGCTGTCTTAAGCTGGCCCTTTTCTTTGTGACCCATTCATTACTGAGGTAAACAGGAAATTATGTCATGCTTTTTGTTATGCTCTCCTTGTGACACACTCAGTCCTTTCTTCAAAAAACAAAAAAACACAGCTCGGATGCACCGGCCAGGCCTAGCTGAGGAGAGGGGGTGGGGGACAAAAACTTGTACTGCGACACTGGTGTTCTACACTCCACCAGAAGGCAGCTAGAGAAAAAACAGAAGATTAGAGCGAACTAGAGAAGAGATGATGAGACCGAGAGAGACAACAACAAAATTTTAAAGTACAAGCAGACAGAGAGACAGGGAGAGAAAGTAAAAGCTATAATGGAAACCGAAATAGTGGAGACAAAATGGAAAAAAAGAGAGGAGGAGAAGAGGGTTGCCTGGCAGGCAGCCAATGCAAACAGAATGAAGCCAATTTCCCAGCCCAGAGCTACACCAAACCCCTCCGTAACAAATACAAACATTCAAAATAACAAACTTCTCCACCCTCAAACCCTGCCCTGAATTCACAAACTGGCGGGAATTTCAAAACGGACTCAACAGGGCTTCTGCACACATGCGCTTGAAAGCACAAAATTGGCCTTAAGTGGTTTTGTTTATGTTTGGAAACTATGTAGAATTGTTTATTTGGCAGGGTTCTAACACTTTCTAACCAATGAATTCCCATGACTATTCCATGAGATTTCAGCTTGTTTATAATTACTGGATAAGGAATTTTTAAGTCATTTTAGAGATTACTGAAGTGGATTTTAATTGTAGGTCAGGAAAAATCATTTGAATTATTAGATGATTACTTATTAGTGTACAAATTTCTCCATTAAAACTGTCGGCAGACCGCTGTTACTACACAGGCTAGCAGGCAATTTTTTTTACTTTTCATGCAATCCAACATTTTAAGGCAAAGTAATATTAGAAAATAAAATGGTTTTTTTTTTGTTTTTTCTCATTAATCTTGAAAGACTTTTACTAATTTCCATGACCTTTTCATTCCCGGGAATCTCAATTAAAAATTCCTTGATATTGATATAATTCTAAGTTCTTCATGACCATGGGAACCCTGAATTAAAAGGAAGAAATCAAATAGAACTAATCAGGAGAACAGAATAAGTGTGGCTTAAACGAGTCTTGACTTCTGAAAATATAGTTGCAGTGGTATACCATATTTGTGGGGAAAATAGGAAAAAAGTCACATATCACATCCACCATTAAAGGTGCAATATGTAATACATTTACTGTACTAAAGCATCAAATTCTAATAATATGTTATCAGAGTTTTAGGAAACATGCTATGTTGAAATACTGGCTTCTTGAAAACAATGCTACAGCCAGTATATTCTACTTTGAAATGTCCGTTCCAGCCGGAATTTCTGTTTGTGTTTTGGCCTGTGTGATCCCGCCCACTGCCCATTTCCCACAAGTATTAAGACACCCCGGGTTACCAGATTTGACACAATTTAGCAGGCAAAAACAGAATGCTGCAGCCATGGAAGCCAGCGATACATCTAGCTAACATTGACAGAGTTTTAAAAAATACACATGAGCTAGTTTATCATTTGCAAACAATAAAAACATTGCAAACGTATACATTAGCTGATCACTTGCCATTGTCAGTTTGCTCGTTCCTGTTGCATGTTCGCAACCAGGCAACTCGCGTGAGCTTAGAGTCTGGGGAGGGGGTGGGGTAGACAACTCTCTCCAATATTTTGAATTTGGACTGCAGTACCCATTTTAAATGCTTGATGTTACATATTGCTCCTTTAAGCTCCATTAACTGGGTTTCTTGTCAATCCACTTATTTTTGTGAGCATTCAGGAATATCGCATAAAACTGCTGGATGAAAACACCAAGATGTGAATAAAATATAAAAAAAATAAAAATACCTTGCCTGAGGTGGATAAATGTTTTATTAGATAAGAAGAAATGCACATATACTATGATGGAAACACATTCACAGAATAAACTCCTATTGGATTTATTAGGTAAACAAGAAGCGCATAAAAAAAGGCATGTGACCAAATAACTTGTTCATAACTGGTCTAACCAGCCGACCAATCATTGCATCTGAAATGTTGCTCTGGCCATCCTGAAATAACGGTGTTCTTATAATCAATAGCCTGTAAAGCATTTCCAAATAAGTTGAATACAAACTTGAACTATGCTGAAGAGCAGGTTTATTGACACTTTATTTCAAGGTATGTTGAAAAATATATTATAAATATACTCATGGCAAAGACATAAGGAATGAGGAACGTACACACATAGTGCTCCCAGAACTGTGTGATGTGATGTCACTCCAAGACATGGAGACAAAGTTCTTCTCGAATGTTTTGTCTGTGCGCTCTAAACCGCAATATTTTATTAATAAAAGAGTCACAGTGGCTACAATTTCTCTGGAAGTGATGATTTTGTTCTTTTGAACACATGGGATAGAAACACAGCTTTACACGCATTGTTTTTGTGATATTATGGTTTTACGCATACATTTTATTCGCAACTTGGATGGAAACATAGCTATTTACCCTTCACTTTGCAGGTTGTATTTTCCCCATAAAAAAATTATTTGAGCTGCTAAAGTGACAGAGCCAGTTGGTACCTAGGCAAATCTCAATCAACTCAGGTGTGTCAGACATGGTCCAATGGCTATTCATCCAATCAGGGGGGCACAGCATTTGGCCCAGGGAAGTATCAACACCCAATGAAACTCTACATGCACACAAATGAATGAAAACACTTGTATAGATATTTGCACAGGTCTGCAAGTAAATCTGCTTATAGTACTTTGGTGCATATAAGTATAGAATACATACTGCTAAAGAAACAGGCATTAAGACAGCGATGATGAGTCAGAAAAAGACAAGAAAGCATAAAGGGAAGGAGATTCAAAAACAAATATAACCAATGAGAAATATCCAAAGTAGTCACCATTTTAGGTAACCTAGACTATTCCCAATATATATGGATCCAAGTCTGACAAACACAGTGGCTTTCCACATGAATGTGAGTGAGTGAGTGAGTGAGTGAGTGAGTGAGTGAGTGAGTGAGTGAGTGAGTGAGTGAGTGAGTGAGTGAGTGAGTGAGTGAGTGTTTTTCTACACAACAGTCCTTGTAGTCTATACTTCCAAATGGAATATGAAAAAAGGCTAAAATATAAAAGAAATCAAGCTTTATTACCAAAACAACTCGCTTGCCAGACATACTGATGAAAATCAATAGAACATTACCATACTTTACTTAAACAGATCATTCTATAAAAGAATGATTGAGTGCATCCGTGCACGCAGAAAACCCCATCAAACGTAGCAGCCCGACATGTTAGAGCAGCGCAGTGAGGAATGATGGATGCCAGTCTGAATGCATTTCCTACACAGACAGACACATTTAAAGGGATAGTTCACCAAAAAAACAAAATTATCACAACTCTTGTCATTATTTATTCACGTTCATGCTATTCCAAACCTGCATGATTTTCTTGCTTAAGTAGAACGCAAAAGGAGACTGTTACACCATGTCCTAACCAGACGCGATGTGATGCCGCGACTCATGATAAAAGGTATCTTTTCCATGTTAATCAGAGTTTTTGTCCTAACCAGCCATGACACACAACGAGTGACAGCGACAGGGCTTTCTATTTTTGAAATGGTTTCTATATCTGCGACATAGCGCCAAGCAGAGCAGTCAAAAAATAGATCTAAAATTATAATTTTTACAGTACATTATAGCCTACATCTCACTAGCAAGTTCAGAACAACTAGGTTTTGGCCGAGGTTTTCAAACACCTACTGAATGTTGTGCTTGAGGTCTCGTTCTCTTCTGTTGGAGCTCTCACACACACACACACACACACACACACACACACACACACACACACACACACACACACACACACACGGTTGTAGAATGGCAGAGGTGAGACATACTGGCTCATAACTTTCTCTCTGCTTCCCTGTCACGTGGAGATCAGCGAAATAACAACAGGAGTACCGCGTGAACATAAACAATAGTAACAGACTGAATATGGATGCGATTTATAATGTAACTTTGCCCTGCGTATGTGTGAGATTGTGTATTTATCCCCTCTGGGCTTGCCGTAGAAAGCATTATGGAGCTAATGTAAGAAAAGGAGTTGCGTTCAATAAACAGATTGTTCCGTCTATGCTTGCTCTGTTTTCAACATTTTACTGTCAATTATCCTCATATTAGTGGAGGAATATCACGGTGCCGTGTCGCGGCTGGTGTGGACAGACAGTACTTGTCACTGGAATCTTATCATGTCGCGTCTGGTTAGGACAAGGTGTTAGCCTAAGTCTCCATTCACATGCATTGCTTTTTTCATTCATCTCCTTTTGCATTCCACAAAAGATAATTTACTGGTTTCATACTTCATTTTCATTTTTGGGTGAACCATTCCCTTAAACATGCACATATGTTTTCTAAAACACTCCCACACAAAGTGTGCATCTTAACAAAACACACGCGTAAAGAGGCACACCCCACAATGTGTGCATCTTTACAAACACACGTGTAAAGAGGCACACCCACATGCCGGCTCCCACAGACACAGACTCAAGCCATGCCGTGGCACGCTACAGCAGTATGGCCCACCCATGATAGCGCAAGCCATCCCTGGAGAAACAGACGCAGAAACACAACCACGCACTTCACGACCTGCTTAATTTAACGAGACACATAGATAGACAAGCAACTTACCCCTCTTCTGCACCCAGCCTTCTTTAACGATGGTGACATCGCTCATGTTGGCTCAGTCACACTGCACTCGCTGCTAGTACGCACCAGCTCCTGAAGGAGTGGGGGGGGGGGGTCAGCTCTCCCAGCCTCAGAGTCTCTCTCCCTCCCTCACTGCTCTCTCGCTCTGTTGTTTTGCTCGTTGGCTGCCTCACGGTATAGCAGATTTTTCCTCCTTCCGTTGATTTTCTCTCTCCGTGGTGCTGTCTCTCTCTTCCTCTCTAGATCTTCCCACTCCTCGACAGTGACTCAGCCTGGAAGAAACATAAAAAAAAGGAATGTGTGGTTTTTCACTCTTTTCTTCCTCTTAACTCCCCCTTCGTTCTTACACAATCTGACAGACAGTCATTGTAAAAGCAGACATACAAGCCCCCTGCCGCCTCTCTGATTTCCCTGTCTGAGAATGTTATTCTCTCTTATTCTCACTCTCAACATGCACAAGGGTTTAACACTTACAAGCAACGCAGTTGCTTAAAACAAAGTCTGGGAGGCAAATGACTGTGAGAGTAAATAAGCAAACATGAAGTCCCGAGATAGATGTAGTTTCTTTTGAAGGAGAGCATTGGGCTGTATGAAAGTGTCTTTGTCTTTTTAATTTATCAAATTGGACGGCTCATCAAACAGATAGCTACTGCAGGCCTATATTTACAAAGCTGTTTAAAATATGGTGTCAGAATTTAGTCTACCAGCAAATGAAACATGTTTAAAGGAATATTTAACACAAAAATGAAAACGTTGTCATCATTTCTAAGTAATTTCTCATTTTGCAGGCTTGTTTTTCAAACTTGTCATGATCAATCATTTGACATGTGAGAACAAATGGCATTTGCCACAACATAGTCTCATGCAGGGCTCTAGACTGCTACTGAATTTTCTTGACGGTGCATATAAATTTGGATATAGGTCAGAGTTGGGACTACAGAGTTGGCAAACTCTTTCTGATTATTTACATTTACATTTATTCATTTGGCAGATGCTTTTATCCAATGATTATGTGCTGCAGTTTTCTGTTGCGCATGAGCAATGTCAATTGCAATTATTTTTGAAAAAGAGAGAAGTGATAAAAACTTAACTGGTCTCAATAAACCACTGAAACATCTTAAAAAATAACTGTTGTTTAAAATGTTACATACAGTATTAACTGGTTACCATTCATTTTCAAATGTGTACACTTCAACTATCCTCATTACTTACAACAGTTATTAGTACGCTATTCTTCGATATACCAATTGAGGCATTCTACACAATATTTCTTTCTCACTCCTGTAATCAGAAAAGCAATTAGGAAAAGAGCATTTATGTTAAAGGCTCCCTCTGACTGGAACAACGTGCTTTTTAATATACGTTCATTGACATAATTTCAAATAAAAACAAATGGTTTGTCTTCTTATTTTGAGATACATTGTACATATTTCAACTGAATTCATACCTATGTCCATATATAATACAATGTACTGCATATTCTCAAGCATATATATGTAAGTATATATATATATATATATATATACTTACATATATATGCTTGAGAATATGCAGTACATTGTATTATATATGGACATAGGTATGAATTCAGTATGAATACATATATACAAACACACACACACACACACACACACACACACACACAGGAATATGTATATTGTGCTGGGCAAGCAGATGTTCATGGCATCTCAGTGGTCATTTAGTATTTACTAATGTACTCATTTTCTGATACTTGTGTGTTGATTGTCTTATTTGTACTGTGTCAGTGAAATGTTGATTATTGTTTTGTTTTAATTTTATAGCCAAAACCTGGTGTTTCTTAAAAACTACAATAATAGAAACACAAAACTACCATTTATAATTAATAAATGGGCCCTGAAATATTATGAGGTCTTATATAGGAACGCTTTTCCAAACATATTCCAAATGGCTTTTCTAGTGAGAAAATACACCTCAACTATTCCATAAATGTGAAACATCAAATACAATGCAGGTAAAAATCTAACATTCTAACTATGATGCCATGGATATGTACAGTATAACATAGGTACATTAATATTTTATATGTTTCCATGGCTTCATAGTTAGAGTGAGACATTTCTTCTTTAGCTGTTGCTTCCGATCTGAAAGATGACTGGATTTAAGGAAATTGAGACAAAAAACAAACAGAATAATCAAACAGTTTCAAACAGAAATATGGTTGAGGAGATATTGGCCTCCATTACTTTGACTTGACAATGCTAAATTGAAAGGTAACATTATCACGGTCAAACTGTTTTGTTTTTGCAGTAGCAGCCATACGTGTTCAATCTATAGAATAAAATTTGTGCGTATAGAAAAGGGAAGCCAGCATGTTAGGAGCACAAACAGTGTACATGTCCAATAGTTAAACAGAGGAGCGGAGAAAGAGAAAAAGTCTTTACCTAAGCTGAACCAGAGAATGTTCAACATTTGACAACCATTCTCTGAGGGAAAAAAAGAAAATGTCCCTCAACACCACTCTCACCACTGATTGTGATGCACATTAAAGAGGTGCCTGAAAGAGTCCCATTTTACTCTACCCCTTTAGAGATAATTAACACATAATGTTTGTCCTAGATCTTTGGGTCACTGGATATGCAGCAGCCCCTAAAGATATTTAGACCATGCCAATGTCCTCAGTGTCATGAGAATAACCCAAATGAAATTCATACTTTAAGTCAAACATGTTGTGGGTCAGAAAAGAAATGTTGAGCATTCTTCTTTCATTTGGTAATAGTAGACAATCGAGCTCAGAATTAGAAATGAAAAAGAAGAACAGTTTAGTGATATGGAGCATGCTAAATCAAGGGCCTCTTTACAGATCAGAGTTAATGCTGTGCCAATTGAATTTAATCTGCTGTTAGTATGGTCAAGAGAGTGCATGGGTGATTCAAGGACCAAAGAGTGAAGTCCTTAATCATTTAACATAAGCAGGAAACTCTTCCTAATAATAATCATAATAATAGAATGCAACATTAGGGTTCCGGAAGAAAAGAGTCCCATAGATAAATAGATTTTTAACAATAACATATCAAATTCTTTATGACTGACCTACCATGAGCTCAGAAGTTGTTAAACAATTATACACAGTATGTTTCTGTAGAAGTGAACTTTAAGTCAAATTTCCTATAAAGAACTACAGTACTCATTATCCTTAAGCGAGCTCCACCTATCAAAGAAGTCACTATTACCAAGGAAACATATTTATTATACCACCCACTCACATGAAACATTGCGATTGACAATATTGAGTCAATTTCACTCAAACTATCCACCTTTTTCCAACGTCCCATGATGCTTACCGCGAAATGTGGGCATTACTTCTGTTGTCAAATTAACACAGCAGTTGTTGCGGTGTTCGTCCTTTCATTCTTTCATTGCGGTGAGAGCGGTCTCACCGCAATGATTTCATGAGAACATACATCAATCACTATATCAGTGTTTTCTGAACTTTACTGAATAAACGTAATAAAAAAAGTAATAAAGACAAAGAAAGCGTAAACAAATCCGGCGCACTGTTTCTCCCAGGTGCAGATGCTTTTTAATCTAAGCACAAATGCAACATTTTAAGCAAAATTATTGGTTGTTTTAGTGGAGTACTTTTGTTTGTTCAGCTACAGATGTGTGTACTTGTGCTTGTCACCCTGTATGTTCAAATCAGACCGACACACTCAGGAAGAGCCAGGAAGTTCTCATACTTGGGTATGTAATTGATTTTAAAATGTTTCCAATCGGATGGTTATTTCCTTTAAATCTACAGGTAAGTTTAAACCGGGTATGGGGACTGGTGAGAGGTAGTGCTTCATCTCGTCCGTGTTCCTTCGATGTTTTCATGTTTTAGTTTCAGTATTCCCCCCGTGGATGTTTCATTTGTTCCAGTGTTGTTTGTTTTCATTTTGATTAATAATAAATCCGCATTTAGATCCTCACTCCTCGTCTGCCTCTCCTACTTACGTAATAGAATCCATGGGGGGAAAACTGAAACTAAAACATGAAAACATCGAAGGTACACGGACTGGATGAACACGGCAGGATGAACAGGGCAAGACAGGCAACAGAGCAAACATCAGAACATGGGCAGAAGCACAATGACAAAGTGATGAGGGTCGGGAATCATGATAATTGGAATCAGTGACGGCGACACAAGAAACACGGGGCAAACAACCAGGGATCGTAACACTACTTCTGTATATGTTTTTGTGATCCAATCACAAAGCATTTTGCACCCAGTTTACTTTAGCACTTTCCATTTGTGATCGGATCATCCGAAACAAGCCTCATTACCAGCTGTAAACAGGGTCTAAAGTGACTGCAGCCAGAGCTAGGGAATGCTGTAGAGCAACTTCTGGCAGAAGTCCCACCCACATTCTTTTCCCCAGTAAGACTCCCAGGAAAAAAGTGGATAATTCCAATAAACTTATAATCAATTAATTACTTAGTCAATCTATATTGTACCTTACTTTTTATTCGATTACATAATTTGCAGTGCTTGATGGGATGAGTTGTTCATTGCCTCATTAAAATATTAAAGTACACTGTCTTGAATTTTGTCTTTTTCCCAATTTTCATAATTTTTTGCTTTAAGAATGCATGTATCCAGGCTCTGTGGGGGCTAATAAAGTTAATAATTAATCGACAATTAATAATTTCACTTAAGCTTATCGATTGATTAATTAATTTCAGGACTAAGGATGTTGCAATTACCCGATTTCACAATTAACCACGATTAAAATGTTGGTTTTAAACTATACGAGTTTGGAAGCTACGGATAAAAACAATTATGTTGTCTATTTTAAGAAAATTTACTGAAAATTAGTCTTTTGGGCTGGTCTGTGAGGCTGTTACTATGATAACAGAGTTCACGTGTTGATAGTCTAGGTAAGGCACGTGCAAAACACGAACTTTCAGCGCACGTGAAACTCTCACAATGAAAACATGGCGGAACAACGTGATCTCCCGGAGTTATATTCGCCTAATTAATGAGTAACAAAAGCTAATTAAATCAGCTATTTGGGAGCATTTTGAAAAATAACACAGGAGTTGTTGAAGATGGGTCTCCAGTATGAAAAACGTGCAGACGAAAAGTGTCAGCACATCTAATATGTTCCAGCACCTGAGGGATCTCCATCCAGAGATTCATGCCCAGATGAAGGT
This sequence comes from Xyrauchen texanus, assembly GCF_025860055.1. Taxonomy (NCBI): domain Eukaryota; kingdom Metazoa; phylum Chordata; class Actinopteri; order Cypriniformes; family Catostomidae; genus Xyrauchen; species Xyrauchen texanus. Next base: position 27,734,367 of record NC_068295.1, read on the forward strand.
AATAATTTTACAAACACAGCAAATATTATATGTAGTGTACTACTTACTTTTTGGTAAAGTCAAACACTGAATTGAAACTGTAAATCCGAAGAGTTGTTTATTTTAAGTTTAAATACTTAAAACTGGGGGTTTCAGCTTTATATTGCGAATGTGATGCTTCCAAATAGTTGTTCCTTCTTGAATAAGATTTCAGTGAGCGTAAAAGTGCTGTGATTATCCGGCTGATTGTTAGATTGCTGAAGAAAGAAAGAAAGTTCTCCTAGCCTGACACCATTTTAGTTTAAACATATGGTTTAAGTTATAGTTGTTTTTGGTTGTTGGGTATTTATTTTTTATTTGTATTTATTGAAAGGGTTTACATACTTTTTTGTTGAAAAGATACAGTACGTTTTGCTTTCAGAGGGCCGATGGAGAAAATTGCACCTACTTAAATACAAGTACTTTACCTACTTGTTTTCAACTTAGACGTAGGAATATGTAAATGTTAACTGCATGGCCTAATGAATGCTGCAATAAAACTTAAGTTGTGATATGTTTGTGGAGGGTTTTATTGTTGCATAATAGGTCAATTTGCAGATAATCGTAAAAATTGTGAAATGGTGATTTTTTTTTATCAGAAAATAATCCTACCATCAAAAATGTACATTAACAAATGTAGATGTAAGTAATCATACTCAATAGACCTTTTTCTCACTCCAGGATTTGAAATGCTGAAGTAAATGTTTGCAGGGTAAACTTCGACAGTGGTGAACGGGAGTGAATGGGAGATCACAGCAAATATTATTTTCACTTACCCATTTGCTCAAAGTGCAAAAAAAAGTCCCATGTTACATTTGAATGACTTTCTAGAAGAGGAAAAAATAGAGAGTGGCGAATTAAGACAGATGGGAATTCTAAATTCATGTTTGAGGTATAAAAGTGTGTAATTTATGTTGTAGAATAAAACGTCAACATATCGTCAAGTAATTTTTACCACAGACCTTATTTTACTCATAATTTGAAGGGAAAAAACGTACAAAAACCCATAGGAAAAAGTCGGATTCACCTACAAATTGACGTCATGGCTGAACAGCTCTATGTAATCAGTGTTGGAGCGTTTCTCTATAATTAAACATTTTGTTTTCTGCATTCACCATGATAGCGTGTTAAGTACAATATGACAACAAGCACTTTTGATCTGTTGCTCTCCTTGTTTCATCCCAACCTACAATAACATCAGGTAATGCTGGGAAAGCACATTCACCTGAATTCTCACTAGCACCAGAGAAACGGCTGTGTACTGTGTTTATGCATTGTGTTATGATTTGACTTAATTTAAAATAAAATAAGTCCAAAGGTCCGAAATATCCCACAATGTGAAGTTTTAATAAACTCAAATATGATATTCCATATAAGTTATATATCTTGTATACAAGTTATTATTAACAGAATTAACAAATTCGTACTAAAATTAGCCTTAATGTATTAAAATACACTGAACTAAGAATGCTTTAAGCGGAAAATGCCAATACTTGCATTTCTTCTTAATTTCAAACTATTTAAAGAGTAGGCTACATGGGGCCTGGGTAGCTCAGCAAGTAAAGACGATGACTACCACACCTGGAGTCGCAAGTTCAAATCCAGGGCATGCTGAGTGACTATCGTCAGGCCAACCAATTGGCCCAGTTGCTAGGGTGGGTAGAGTCACATTGGGTTAACCTCCTTGTGGTCGCTATAATGTGGTTCTCACTCTCCGTGGGGCACATTGTGCGTGGATGCTGCGGAAAATAGCGTGAAGCCTCCACATGTGCTAGGTCTCCGTGGTAACGCGCTCAACAAGCCACATGAGAAGATGCACAGATTGACATCTCAGATGCAAAGACAACTGATATTCGTCCTCCACCACCTGGATTGAGGTGAGTCACTACGTTACCAAGAGGATTTAAGAGTGCATTGGGAATTGGGCATTCCAAATTGGGGAGAAAGGAGGGGAAAATACCCCCCAAAAAAAGAAGAAAAAAAAAGAGCAGGCTACATGCACATATTACCTCAACTATCGATTATGAAAATTACTGAATCTTGACATTCCTAGTGAGGGCGATAAATATTTCACAAAACAAATAATCAAATCAAAAATCAAGAAATGCCTCATAATAAAGCTTGAGTTATGATATTAAATGAAAGACAACCATTTACAATTAAATTCCACAAAAATAGAAAATGTCTATGAAATAACAGACTCAAAAACCTTCCACAACTGACATACAAGACTGAGTTGCAAGACTACACCAGCACTAAGTCACCTAAAAGGATGTAAAATTGCCCAGTCACTATAAAGTGACAAGAAAAATGCAAAAGACACTACATTTAAGAACACTAAAGCAGTATCGCAAAAATAAATAATTGTTACTAGGGCTATTCATCTGTACCAACCAAGCCTCCATCTCCTCTACATAATGGCAGTAACACAAATGTTCCATTCCTCTATAGCTTCCTTTGAGTGACAGGAGACACAATTCCACTGCATCACTGCCTATCGCTGCAGCACTATCTGGGGATGTCCCAAAGCTGCCACACCAAATACAATTTTTCCATACAAATGAGGGGAGTACCCTTGAGATAATCATTTCATTCTTGAGTAGCCCTAAGAAGGAGGGGCTCTCCTGGTGAGCCCAGACAAACACAGACACACAGCATCAATCATTCTCAGTATGCAAGAGGGCAACATCCAAACATCCACTGTAAGCCTTCAATGCAATATATACATATACAAAGATCTACCCTTGCTATATTGTTCTCAATTGTATTCAATTGTTTAATGTAGTATCATCCTAAATTATTAGGAAAACACAGAGTGCTGCTTATGGAAACAGAGATGAAGTTTATGAATTCCTGCAGTGAAAAAATTCTTGAAAGTGTTTATAATTGATGGTTCCTTTCGAGTACTAACAGCAAATTGCTGAGGGTGAAACCTTGGCCATTCAAAGCAATATTCTAATTTCACTAATCAGTGCTAATGTTACCCCTAAGCAAAGCAAATGAGCTCCCGTTACAACTGCTGCTAGTTTTTGCCTCAAAGAGAATACTAAACACACGAGACAGATAAACAAGAACCCTGGTCAATTACTACATTTACATGGATATTTACACTCTCATAGTCTCATTCAAAATAAGTTATTTACAAGCCCCTTTAATGCCCCTTTTAAAATGTTTTCTTCTCTTTTAGCTATTCTTTTAACTAATGCAAAGAATGTGATGCATCAGAATATAGAAGAAAATGTTCTGAATATAATGGCAATGTATTGCATAGTTCATATTCAAAGCAATCAAGTCCTGAATATCCTAAATCTAAATATCTAGGCCTAGTTATACTGTACTAGTCACACATGGGAGTACAGAACATCTTTATATTGATGCTAACTGGTCTCGCAGAGTATATCACTGCAATTAAGGTGAACAGTCAAACCAAGATTCACAAGATAAACCTATTTACTTGCAGCCACAGAGAGCCTCAGCATTTGGTTATGTTTGGAGTTCTGTTTGCATGCAACATAAAAATAAAAAATAAAATATATATATTCTGCAGAGAGATTCATGAATAATGAGAAGTTTGTCTGAAGACCTCCGCCAATGCTGGAGCCACAAACACTGTAACAGAAACCGAAAGGACCCTGTGGTCTAAAAACCTGAAAAGAGGAAATGAGAAATTTGTGAATGAATACCAGCGGATGCGGATGTCTAAAGACTCTGTGGACCTTTGCTAATCTGCTGCAACCATCAAGAGTGCTCTCAATGTCTCTCTTGCTCCATACAGCTGAACAGCACTTAATGTGAGGTCAATTTAATAATGTATTTTTCTCTTGTTTTATATTAAGGTACTCAAAGACTTCCTTCAAAATAATTCTTGCATTAATAAGGCTCACAGGATATTCAAAGAATGCGTCAGGCTGGTCTATGCTTTCATGAAGTACATAGCACACAGAAGAATTTTAACCCTTCCACTGTGACTAGTAATTTTAAAATCTAAATTATACATAAAGGATGCATTGATGTATGCCAAAATATTGATAGAAATGATGCTAGATATCACAAAATTACTAAATGATAACTGAGATGGGCTGATTAAAGACAGCAAACCAACAATACTCTAAGACAATTTATCTAAGCAAGTTTTAAAATGTCTGTAATATCTTAATTGTTCTGATCTTCTTTTTTTGGTTATCGTAAATTCTTCTGGTGTTAATAGTAATCTATTGGAATAATATTATCTATTTTATTTCATCCTTATTACCTCACCGTGACTGAGCAGGCCACGTTTTTGAACAAAAGTTACATCATGTCTTTATAGTTCAAAGAAAACTTTTATCTCAAAAGATCAGAGAAAATGTTATTTTGCATCATATGACCAATTTAAAGTGAGACAGAGGCAATTTACACTAAGTGTAAATAGCAACAAAAAGCATCTTCTTTGAACTTTAAAAGCTATTTACACACCAATGCAAATAGTGGCAGATACTATTTGCAACCCTAATAAAATATTTACATACTGTACATTATAGTGGCTTCACTGCAGCATGATTATATGTTTATTAATTGTCCTGCACCCAACATCATTCACTACCCCTAAACCTAACCTTCCCTTACAAAAATTAACCATGGTTTAACAACAATAACCATAGTATCACCATTGTATTTTGTAGTTAAAATCATAATAACCACAAAATTAAACATGGTTACTATATTAATACCATATTACTGTAATAACACCATGGTTAACTGCATATGGCTTCCACCAAAAAAAACATGGTTACTGTCGTATTACTATTGTAAAACCATGGTTAATTTTACCTGGATCAAACCTTTCTCTCAAATCGACCTTCACTGTGACCAAATCACTGTGGACAATTCAACCTTCATATTAATTTTTATTAATTATTACAAATGATATTAAAGAAACTATTAGTGAAAACCAGTGGAAGAGTGGAAACAGGTGGAACAAAAGGTGGATTAGAACACAGGTCGTCCACACAAACATAAGCACATCTACCCAGTACACAATTGCAGTGACAATAGTGGCAGCATTTTGCCTTCAATTTCTTTTCCTACCAGACTATTGGAGTGCAACTAGTGTGCACTGTGTGGCAGGTGCTATTTACACCTAATGCAAATAATCCCTCCGTTTAAGTAAACTTGGAATAATACATACAGGTCAAGTTTTGTCCAAGCAAGGTATGCACTTATAGGTTGGCATGTGCTTCTCAGTTACTTTATGTGTTAAGGTTTCTGTCTCAAGACTTATATAAGTACTCACATTGCTCCTCAAAAGAATTACCACTAAACTAATCACTACTCATGAGCGCACACACACACACACACACACACACACACACACACCTTGCCATGGCTGCAATAAGACTTTTCTATTTATTTATTTTTTCATTCTTACACAGAATTATGCTCATATTAAGCAGAAACAGAATCACACAGATGGTCATTCACAGATATACCATCATCATTATTCCATGGATACTGCTTGCTGGAGGCGTCACACAGAATGTAAACAAGAGGGCGTGACACCTACAAACATTAATATTAAAGCCAATGCGGGAAATTTGATTTTTACTTCGTTGAAAAGACAGGACTACAGGACTGCAACCTGCTGGCCGGTTTTCTTCTTGTCTTGGTCTGTCAGTCCCTTTAATGCAATAAGCAACTGGCTTGCTGTACCTGTCACAATTTACAGTAATTTCAATAACGCCTCCTCATTGTCGATTCTTTATCATTTATCCCAATTAAATTGCCAATGGTTTAGGGGAGAAATTGTGGGTTTAGGCATAATCTCGCAAGGCCATTAGCAGAGCTGCATCTTTTAATTTCTCCCAGCTTCGAAACATCCACGCCGCCGCAGCAGCAGCATCAGCACGCTTCGTATTTATACGCTGAATAATCGAGTAATTTAATGCTACAATGTATCGAAGCTGCGTCACAGTATGCCAGGCGTTCCATCAAGTGTTACATTTAACATTCGTGTTAGAGCGGGATTTTTTTTACCTGGCGCTGGCGTTGGTAGGGAGACCAATGGGCTCCCCTCGCCTCGCAGCTTCCCTGAGTATGTGCGCGTCCTCCTTAAAAGCTCGAATGGAGCATGGATGGACGGAAAAGTCGGAGAACCACGCCTACAGATAGAGAACGCTCTCAAGTAGTCATTACAAGAGTGTTGTCTCGAAAGGGGACTGTATGATGGGACTAACCGCGAAAAGGCTGCGGTAGTTCCTTGCCTCCGATTCTCAGCTTCTGGCACGCCAACACAGCGAGTTGACGACTTTCAGGACAGCTCCTGACGTCACAGACATGGTACCTTCTCTCACCCCGCGTCTCCCGCTACAGTACACGCGCCAGGTTAGGTTGCTCCGTCTCTCGCTCGCTCCATAGACGCTCCTGGCTGCGCGTGCTGTGAGGCTCAGGGAAATCTCGCGAGAGCTATTATGAGATGCATCTCTTCTGCATCATTCGGTGTCATTGTTGTGGATGGAGGAGAAGGAGATGCATTTAATGACTTGAGACTCGGTTACTGAATACGATCTCTCTCTCTCTCTCTCTCTCTCTCTCTCTCTCTCTCTCTCTCTCTCGCTCTCTCTCTCTCTCGTTAATTTACAACAGCCTAATGCTGAGTGTGTTTTGAATTAGCGTAGTTACGTTATCCCGTGAGTGCATAGACTATAGGATAAAGTCTGCATCATTTGTTTTATTGGTGTAAACATGCATATTTTGGTTATCTGTGTTCTTATGTGTCTCCTTTTATAAACTGTGAGTTAATACTGTCATCGAATGATTATTCTTCTATGCCTATTTATGTAAAACCACACTGTGGGAAATGCTGATTTTCCTTTCTTTGTAGTACTTATCTTCCTTTAACCAGATCGATCAACCAAGTCGTTTTAGTTGAAATATCTAATTCTAAACAGTCTCTTAAACTCTTAAAATAATTACAAACAACAATACATTTCTAAGATATTACGAACTTGTTTTTCTTACTGATTCATACATTTCTGTTATTTAGTTGATTATATTTTTTAAATATATATATAATTTATTTTATTCCTTATTTAATATTTTAGATGTGATATATTTATATGTTTTCCTGTATTTCTTTAATGCAATGCTTACTTTTGTTTTTGTAATATGGAAATAAAAAAATAGATTAATAGGCTGCAGGATGTGAATTGTTTTGAAAGTTTCTTTTGAAGCCTTATTTAGTACGTAGTGTGTGTGATTGTGTGTGTGTGTGTGCGCGCGCGCACGTAGGAGGTAGAAACTGCACGAATTTGCGATTCATTTAATGAAATTAAGATATTATTTTATTTCTAATTAAGATATGTTGATGATTAAAATAAATTAATAACTGCCTTAAAATATGGAATTACACTACAATAGATTATTTTGAGTGGTAGGCCTATCAGGAGTTTTTTCTGTCTGTGCTCCAGAATTTCTATGTAGGCCTACAGTATGATATCTGTATGTTTTACGTATGTTTTCAGACTATATGCTTTTGTAATATTTTGTGCTAATGTTGTATTTTCAAAGTGTGTAAAAGAACCAGAGGAGCCATAAATCTGACACCAAGGAAAATCTCACCACTCAATCACTACCAACTCATTTTTATTAAAGTATTGGGTAACACTTTATTTTGACAGTCCCAAGTAGATATTTATCTGACTATAAGTGACTTTATCTAAATTATAAACTGGCTTGCAGTAGCTAGTAAACAGTGTTTCAACAAACATTCAGTAGACTTTTAGTAGCCTGCATATAGATCTCTATTAATGGCCTACTTACATTATTGATGAGAACATCAGTTCATTAAAAGGTCATTAATAAAGATCTATATACAGGCTACTGAAAGTCTACTGAATGTTTGCTGAAACACTGCTTACTATAGCAAGCCAGTTGATTAGTCACTTTATAGTCACATATAATCAGTTAAATATCTACTTGGGACCATCAAAATAAAGTGTTACCAGGTGTTGTGATATGTAGTAATAAAATCTGATTACTACATCACAGCTGCATGTGTCTGGACCTCCCATTTCCTCGAAAGACATTCTGTAGGTTACTAGGCTCACAAAACTGCACCAAACATTGGAGTGGTCAGAGACAGAACTGCAACAGATGAGCACATTGTAAGAATGTGTTGCTATAAGGAATTATTTTCTATTTTAGTAGGTTTTTTTTGTTGTTTTTTTTTTTTGCTAAAGAATACTAAGGGTAATCAAATTACCAGAAAACCCAAACCCTTTTGCAATTCACTAGAACCAGAGCAGTTAAATCACGTGTTGATATGTTTACGTATTAGTGAAATATTATACATTAGCATTATATTACACCAACAACACCTAAAAAAGATTTAAAAAAAATACAGTAATTGAAACACACTTGACCATTGTTATATTCTGTGCATTTTATAACACATTTGCATTTATTTGTTGTTGTGGTTAATTTGCATTGCATGTTCAATTACAAGACCTGTAGTCAGTTATGCTCACCGCAACGCCATTGTCTTTTTATGCAGCCTTGTTATAACTACATTCATGATTTCTCTTAGTTGATAACTGTACTTTAAATAAAGGTGTAATTATCCACCTAAATTAGTCAGATTATTGAGTCAAACAATGACACCTCTGGATAAAATAGGGGTCTTGCTCAAGGGCACAGAAGCAGAAGTTCGAACAAGATAATATTACCTGTAATTACCTGTATTAGAAGATGACAGCACAATGATTATTACCCTCTTATCCATCTTTTCATGCCGCTTGTACTTCCGCAATATTACTGAAAAGTTTTAGATGTTTCATGTTTTTTGTCTTTTACATTGAGTTTTAACAAACATTTAAAATACAATGTCCATTAATACACAAAAATAAAAAAAATTCTTGCATTAATCATTTCTCTTTTAATATTCAACCTAATAATTTGAACTCTTTGAATAATTTGAACTTGTTTTTCTTTGCTTTCACTGTTGTTTTAAAGTAGTTTTACCAATATGTTAGGCCTATGTTTGTATCTATGTATATCTTAAGGTTAATATATGTTTTTCTTTATTTCTGTGCAGGTTTTTTGTATCACTTGCCCCTTTTTTCAGTTCTCAATGTTAACTGGACAAGAGGCCCATGTAATTCTCAGAGCAGATCTCTGTACTTTTCAAAGCACAGCATGTTAACCACAGCTGCTGCAGACCTCAGTGTTTGTCCAGGTATCACCTGGGCATTGCTGAAATGGAAGATTTCTGTCAGGCTTTTGATCCCACTGGACAAAGTGCTCCGCATCTCTGTTTAAAGCTGTTTTGTAAGTGGTCGGCCTGAGGCTCTGGCCTCAGCTCAGCCCCCTGCCCATGCTGACTGTTCCAGATGGCAGTGGGGGGTACAGCAGAGGTAAGACAAGAGTCCTGTGCTGTGACACAGGTGGGGAATGGCCTGTTTAAACCCACAGGAAAGCAGGCCTGGCAGACATCCCCCTGTACGTGCCTCCATCAGCTGTCCATACCTACAGAGAGAGAGAGTGTGTAGTTTCCCCATAGTACTCTGGACATTGCTGCACACACATGGGTTTTCACAGGAACTCATGATGAAAGTCTGTTACACCAAGAAACTTCACTACTGTAGGTGAGAATCTTCTATAAGTAAGGTCACAGAGAAAAGCCAACATTGTCACAGTCCCATCACTCTATCAGTCTGGGATTCTGTTTGACAGGACCGTGACATCATCGTCCCATGTCTGTCTTGTGTTTCATTGTCTGTCTTGGTGTAAGTGCAAAGTTTCAGTTTATTTCCCTGCCGTGCACTCTTCAGCCGGTCTTGTTTCATTTCCATGGTGTCTAGATCCTGACTCTTCTATCTGGTTCGGTTTTTCAGTGTCGGGATGCAGACTCTCATGTTCCGTGTCTCTTGTATTGGCATGAGTGTATTGCGCTTGTTATCTTAGCGGTATGCACTCATGTCAATAATCTATGTCTGTCTCTCGTGACCATGGACACACGTTGCACTTGCTTTGTGCTTTTGCATGGTGTTTGCATTTAGATGTACACTCAGGTTTTGTTAAGTGTGAGAATGCATAGCATCGCTTTGTTTGGTGTTGCTACGCATTCCCTCGCCTTGTGTGTCAGTTGGCATGTGCTCATATTGCCTTATTGTCGATGTGCGCTCATTGGTGTTGTGCAATCATGCCATTCGGGTGTTTTGTTTTTAGCTGTCCAGTGCCAGTTTGTCTTGTTTTCCAGTCGGTCTTGTCTGTATGTTGGTGGTTGGTGGTGTATAATCGATCCTACTTCATCCCTGTTCCTGTTCTCGGTCCGGTCAGTCCTGTTCCCTGTAACCTCTGCCCCAACCTGAATTAATTACTTTACGTTTTCCCTTACAGCTTAGTTTGTGTCTGTTTTTTCCCCCTTTTGGGAGGTTTATGTTGGATTTTTGGATTTTATTTTTATATTAAATAAACCTTTATTTTTCACCCTTTGGTCACCTCAAATAAAAGGTCATGACACATGTATGTCAGCTAAACATTACTTTACTCTTGTGTCATGTTTCACTCTTGAAAATAATTTAATGAAACCTGACCAGTTTTCTATTTAACTTTCTACCAGAAAATGCTTCAGTTTGTAGGTCAACATAATATAGGCGTATCCTAACTTTCTTGTCATCCATCAATCTGGGGCCACATTAGCCACTTTAATGCAGTTAGGTGAACCAGAATGGAAATTTTTGGCCATATGTTTCCTCATCTGAAAAGATAAAGCTGTCCTGCACACCTTTGAATGGGGCTACAGCTGCTCTTCCTGATCTCATGTACCATCTCTGCCTACAGCTGTCCCTCTCTCCATCCAGGGCCACGAGAGGCTCTGGCGACCACAGACCTGAACATACATAAAAGCAACTATGGATGAATCTCCTGAGCTTCTCTGTCATCTTTGAATGTTCTCAGGGTTCAGCTGGCAAAGTGCCCTCTTGTCCATTGGGAAGGGTCAGTATGAACTGGGCAGAGGCTTAGTGGGACTGGGGAGGAGTGGGGTGGGTAAAGGGTGAGTGATAAGGCAAGTTATACCTTCGTCTTAACCCCCAGGAGTGATGCACTGTCAGGGGAAGGGTTGTGCGTCTGTGCTGCCCGTCTGGAATGGGGGAATGCATGTGTGATAAAAGAGGATTTCATATGAGATCCACATATTACCTTCCCCTGGCCAGGTGAAGCCACATGGGCATGGGTGTATTTATATGTGTGTGATTGACAGATCAATGCACAATGGTAAACTTGAGTATTCTAAATAGTTTCATGTGTCTTTAGACATTGCATTAAAAAAAGAAAAAAAGAAACATGAAAACTTATATAATGTTTGCTGTGGTGTTACAGTCCAACAGTGTCAATTAAGTGTGCTGCACTCCATGCTACTGAACTTGGTTGGCTCAACTATATAGCGTAATTTAGTAAGTGACATGGCATAACATGTGGATCAGTTTCATCATGTCACCCATTACAGTAATGATGGAATTAATTTCTGTAAAGTTAATAAATAAAAACTTTAGTTGTTTATATTTTGGGAACACAGAAAAAGTGGTTACACTTTAAAATGTGTTAACATTAGCTACCAACATTAATTAGCATGAACTAACAACAACAATACTTTTTACGGCATTTATTAATCTTGGTTAATTGAAGGAAATAATAATTACCAAGGTGTTCTTTTTGTATTAATATCTTTTTTTATTTATTTTTTTGAGCTATTTGTGTTAGATAAAGCAATATTACATTAGACTTACTTTGAGTTGGCTATTGACCCGATGGCCCAATATATCTGACTTTACATTGTGCTATTGGCATACAGTACATGTTAAAGAATGCTTATGGCCTGTGTTGTTTTACAGTGCACAGGTGTGAGTGAACTGACATGAATATTACTTTAGATCCTAACTTCTGCCTGTATCTACTGAGGTAGAAGGACTTAGAACTCAATAATTATGAAGGGTATAATTATTTAGATTTTTAGGCACTGTTCTTTCTTCTATCCCAATTTAATTAGCTAAATAAATTGTAAATATAGCTGCAAGCAGCAATTATCAGGGTTAAAGCACCGTAGGGCCTTTAAGCCCATTTTCTGGACTACATTAGGCATTTCTCAAACATTATGCAACAAAGACAATGCACAAATTGCATACAAAATTTCAACTCAATCTGAAAAGCGTTAATGTTCTTCCATCCACTTTACATTTTTTCATTGTTATAGTGCCACCAAATGGCTAAGCCCCATTTCTTTGTAGATTTGTCCTCAGAATTAGATGTTACATAAGTGTGCCAAATTTCGTGACAATATCTTATTCGGTTTAAGAGTTATAGCTATTTAAGTAGCAGTGGCTAAGTCAACTGCTTATATTTTGCATGCCATCGACAAGTAAAATCGAAAGTAAAAATTGTTTTTGATCATTATTATAAATAGACTCCAGAGAATCTTGTGACACTTGCTTCATTGGGATTAAGCGAAAAACCTAGGACTAGTTTGCAAGTAGGTTTTTAACGTAATCTCAAATAGTTAACGAACGGTTTGACGGACACCAATAGTTCTTGTGGCAAAGTTGTTCACAATGAGAAGAGCTATCATATGATATGAATTACTTTTGTTTTTTTAAAACACTGCATTATGTACAACAGTTGAAGTGCACAAAAATCGTGATAGCACCACCCAGTGGTCAATTAAAAAAAAAAAAACTATGAGTCAAATAGGTCCACAGAATTTCATTCCTATCAATCTTTGCTAAACTTGTCTAATAGCTGCTGAAAGCTGATTGGCCAATGGCGGCCGTGTTTTTAAACATATATTTAAACAAATGTTCCATAGTTACTGCCATTTTCATGTTTTTCCCTGTTAGAACACCACCAAAACTGTGCATATTTTTGTGCGTCCTCAGATAGAGCCCATACATAAGCATGTCAAGTTTAGTGAAGTTTCTAATTTCGTTCAATTGAAAGAATCGTGAATTGAAAGTTCAAACTTTTTATATATATTTAATGATATTGACACTTCATAGAATAATTTGGCATTGGTTTGGTCCAGATCGGATGAACAGCCTAGTACTAGTTCGCAAAAGTGGCGGAAACGTTTTCATGCCAAAAATGAAATTGGAGACATACATTTTGTTCGTCTTGAACCACAGATTCCATTGATATAAGACACTCGAGATTCATTCCGATCGGCCTTTGTTAACCTCGTCTAATAGCTGCTGAAAGCTGATTGGTTTGTGACAAAAATTTTTGTTTTGTTCAATATATCACCACCGATCGGGCGATCGGCCAAAAGGCTTTTTGCCTGAGTAGCGACAGTGAGTACTACCTTCTGACCAAGTTTCATGTCTCTGCGCCTTACGGTTTGGGCACCACGATCAGTTTTAAGACAGAATAATAATAATAATAATAATAATAATAAAATCTGAGCAAAGATTTACACTGAGTAAAATCACTTCGTGCTTGAAACCCTAATTAAGCCTTTAAAAGGTTGATTTACCTGAAAAGTGTTAACACTGCAGCTCTCTGGTGCTTTCAAAACATTGTTCTGTTTGTTGGAGCATTTTGGCAAGCCTGGCATAGCAACATTGCATTAACCAATGAATTGATTTTGAGCAGGGGCTATCTGTTATCTAACCAATGGCAGATGGAGGGTGTGTTTGGGAAATCTGTTTGAAAACAAGATTCATCTATTATATAATTTTTTTCAATATTGTTTTAAGCCACTTGCGGTGAAGAAATTATGCACTTAACCTTTGAAGGGACAGTTCACCTCAAAAAACTTATTTTGCAACTTACTCAACCTCATGTTGTATCAAAACTATGACTTTCTTCCATGGAACACAAAAGGAGATGTTAGGCATAATGTTACCCTCAGACACTATTCTCTATCATTGTATGGCAAAAAGATGTAAAGAAAGTACATGGTGACCGATACTAACATATTGCCTTTTAGGCAGTTTTATAAAAACAAAATGAACAGAGCTTTAACTTAAACTGTTGGAGTTTCGGGCAAATCAGCCTAGTTTTCACCCATTCACACACCAATGGCAGCAGATCTGCCATGCAAGGCGCTAGCTTGCCATTGGGATCAACTTGGGTTTCAGTGTCTTGCCCAAGGACACTTCGGCATGTGGAGTTGTGTGGGCCGGGATTCGAACCACCAACCCTGCGATTAGAGGCCGACCCGCTCTACAAACTGAGCCTCTTTTCTTTGTTCTTGCCTGTTGGTTCCCCATCCCAGACTCTGCTGCATTTCAGCTCCAGACTCCTGCCCAGGCCGCCTCGTGCGTTTCTTATTTGCTTTTCCCACTGAGAGTTCCAAGATGGCTTATGTTATAACCTTGCTCACTGGCTGGGCCCGGGAGTTGGCGACAGCTGTGTGGGATGCCCACCAGTATAGAGGGACACACTGGTGAGCATTACCCCCTTGAAGAACGTCCCTGCACACCACAAACTCCTTCTATCTGTCTTGAGGTGGGGCAAAGTGGCACATCATGTCTCAGCCCTGGTTGACTCTGGAGCTGAAGGTAACTTCCTGGTCTAAGAACTGGCTGCAAGCGGGGTATTCCCGTCCTTCCCCTGGTGCCACTCTTTCTTCCAGTGCTCTGAGTGGGGATATTCTGGCCAAAATCTCCCATTCTCCGGTCATGGTGTGATTCCGGGTGTCATGCAACCGTGTGGATGAGGTTGCATTTTACGTGCTAAGGTCCCTTTTGCTCCTGTGGTTTTGGGTCACCCTTGGCTGGTAAAGCACCATCCACACATTGGCTAGGAAGGTAACACTGTTATGTCTTCGAGCTCTTTTTGCCATGCACATTGTCTGGAGTCTGCCTTGTCTCCCACTGTTTCACTTTCTGTCTTGCAGGCAGAGCTGGTCATTCTGTCTGGGGTAACTTCAACATACCATAACCTCAGAGCGGTCTTCAGTAAGTCCTGGGCTGCATCTATCCCTACTCACCACCCTTATGACTGTGCCATCGACCTGCTGAATGGTACGTCTCCACAGAGGGGTCAGTTCTACTCCCTGTCCGCTCCAGAGCTGGAGGCCATGTAGAAGTACTTTAGGGAGTTTCTGGCTGCCGGTCTCATCCGCCCTTCCTCCTCTCCAGACATGATGGGATTCTTCTTCTTGGAGAAGTATGGTTCGCTGCATCCCTGCATTGATTTTTGGGGGCTGAATGACATCACTGTTAAGAACAGGTATCCTTTACCTCTGATGTATTCGGCCTTCGAGTTGTTTCAGGGGGTGACCATCTTTACAAAGTTGGACCTCCGCAATACTAACCACCTGGTTCATATCAGGGTGGCGGATGAGTGTAAGATGGCTTTCAACACCCTTACTGTGCATTTTGTGTACTTGGTTATGGTTGTCTAATGCCCCAGCCATCTTCCATCACTCATCAGTGATGTGCTTCATGACATGGTAAACAGTTCTGTGTTTGTGTACCTTGATGGTATACTGATCTTCTCCCAGTCTCTCTAGGACCACATCCAGCATGTCAGGTGAATGTGGCAGTGGTTGCTGGAGAATGGGCTCTTCGTTAAGGTGGAGAAGTGTGCCTTTCATGCCAGGTCTGTTCCATCTCTGGGGTTCATCGTCTCACTGAGGGGGTGCGGGTAGATCCTGCCAAGATTAGGACCATTTCCAATTTGCCAATCAGGATCTGGAATTGGTGCTCTGTTGTCTGGCCTCACAGAATCCTTCCTCCTGGGTCCAGCAGCTTACGTGGGTCGAATACACACATAACTCGTTGCCGGTGTTGTGTACATGCTTATTCCCTTTTCAATGCTGCCTGAGCTACCAGCTCCCCTTTTTCCCATCACAGGAGCCAAACATAACAGTGCCCTCCACCCATGCCTTCATCCAGCATTGCTGATGCAACAGGAGGAGGGTAAGGGCAGCTCTTGTTAAAACAGGGGAATGCGTTAAGGCCTGGTTAGATCAGTGGTGTACCAATCCCCCTAGGTATGTTACTGGTCAAAGGGTTTGGTTATCATCTAAAGATATCCTTCTAAATGTAGAGTCCAAAAAGCTTGTGCCTAAATTTATCTGACCCTTTCCGATGGTCAAGGTTCTGAGTCTGGTCGCAGTCTGCCTGGGCCTTCCTTTGTCTGTTAAGCGTGTTCACCCTGTCTTTCACATTTCACGCATCAAACCTGTGTTTTGCTCCTCTCTCTGTCCCCCTGCCACCACCCCTCCTCCTCCTTGGCTCAGTGAAGGGGCCCCTGTTTACACCATTAAGAGGCTCCTGGAAATGAAGCAGAGGGGTCATGACTATCAGTACCTGGTAGACTGGGAAGGGTATGGTCCAGAGGACAGATGTTGGGATACTGACAAGTTCCTTCAGCATCTGAGGTCAGTCCACCTAGGAGCATCAGGTAGCTCTCCTGGGGGGGGGGAGGTACTGTTGGGGTTTCGGGCAGATCAGCCTGGTTTTTATCTTTCCCTGTTTGTCTGCGTGCTTTGTTTCCTCACGTGTCAGTGGTTTTTTTTTTACAGGTGCCATGTGGTGTTTGTGAACTGGGGTTTCTTCACAGGGGTGATGTTCATGGCTGCTTCCCAATCAGTGACACCTGTTCCCCATCTCCCTAATCACCCCTCTCCTTTTATATATACCTTATATTTCTTCAGTTCAGAGCCAGTTTGTCCTGTGTGTTTGATCAATGCCATCTCTCTCTTGGGAGTTATTGTCTGCTAGTATTTAGTCAGTAAGGTTACTGATTAAATACAAAAAAAAATTCAAAGTTAGACTATTATCTGTTTTTTCTCTTTTGTTTTTTCCTGCCTGTTGATTCCCCACCCCCCACACTCTGCTGCATACCAGCTCCAGACTCCTACACAGGCTGCCTCTGAGCTCTTCAGTAGTAGTAGTAGTAGTAGCCCTTCTTCCTATCTCCCAGTCTGGTTCCCCCTGGCTCCCAGACTGCCCAGCCCCAGGCGGGGGTATCAACCCATTACCTGCTGGCCTTGGTGACGACCCCCATTTTCCCTGGGTCTCTCAGCCCTCATTTCATCACCATCATTGGTTTCTCATGGCTGTTCTTTCCATCACCCTGGTCCTCAGCACCCCCTGCAGGTCAGCTATCGCCATCGCCATTGCTCTGCCCCGTTTAATCTTTCTCCCAGTCTGCTACTTCTTTATTGGCTCTAAAATGAAGTTTTGGGTAATTTATCATCTGCCTTTTGGATTCTTCCTGCCTGACATAAACAGTGTATATTTTGTTAAAGTGGCATTTCTTCAGACTCAGTGTGCTCTCTGCTGTGCTCTGTATTTGACACGGTGGCCTCTGGCAGGTCCGCTGGATGAGGAAGGCAGTCTCTCACGGCCCCCAGCCAGTGCAGCTGTTACTGGGGTGTGAAATCTAGGCTTGATAAATCGTCATGATGCCAGTAGTGCCACAAACCCCCCTAGGTGCCACACACAACATTTAGGCCACACCCACTGCTCATCCTTTTTTTCCAGATGCATGCTGGGTTGCCATGGTGTGCCATCCAATATCACAGCCTTGCAGCCAAGGTTCTCAGACTGGGAGCCAAGCCATATGTCAAGGTCATGTCTGAGTAAGAGAGAGAACTACATTGTACCTTCTCTGAGAAGCATTTTACATTAGCCAATTTAAAGGGAATGTCAATAATTTACTAAATAGATCTGCCGTTCTTTCATTTTTAAAAGTTCACCCCAAAATGGAAATTGTATCATTAATGTTTCACCCTATTTTTGTCCCATTACAAAATTAGATGTTTTAAAGAATCTTCACACAGCTCTTCTCCATATGCGCCAAACAATTTTATAGGTATCATGACTGACAAGCTCAAAAAAGGTCAAAATTCCCACCATAAAGGCTTAATAAAAGTAGTCCATATAACTTGTTGGCCATTTGGCGATACATTCCTATACTGTATATGTCTTCTGAAGCCAATCGATAGTTTTTTGTGTGAATCAAAGCTAATTTTAATTCATTTTACACCTTAAATTAGTTATGGGAAAATGAAGCTTCCAGAAGCAACGTGGCTTTCAATACAAATGTATTGAAAATAGGTTCATAACTCAATTTACTGCCATTTGTTGGTCAAAAAAATTAAGCGCACCTAGAAAGCCTCTGTGGCTGACAATGTTTTGAAGAAATAAAAGGTATTCAGGTCTAATAGATTCTACCTTTAGATTATTTCATCTGAAACTATAATTTTGTTTAAAAATATAACAGTTACTTTTACTCATGTAAAATCGTGAAATCGTGATTTTCTAAAGTTGATGTATAATGAAAAAACATTAGCGCATAGCAGTGTTGCTCTTTCCTCCTCATTGCTGTTTGGCATGTCAAGGCTGCCTACTGTTTGGTTCGATTTAATTTGCTCCGTAACGCTTTAAACTAGAAAAGTCTCACTAGAATTGAAATTGGTCACATCAGTTTTGAGGTCTGTGCTCTGCAATATTGAGGGAAATCCGGAATCCGAAATCTGAAAATATCTTCAATGGGAAAACCATGGCACTGTCTGCAACTCAGTCCGAATAGACCTGTGACCAAATTTTGGGTCACAACCCACCAGTTGAGAAACACTGATCTAGACTACTGTTCAGGAAATAGATCAACTGAAGCCAACCCTATTGGGTTATTTTTGTTTCATGTTAACATACAAATTGAAAGAGATTTATAAATAAAAAGTTGGTTCACTAATAAATTTAATCAGATCCACAAATAAATATAAGGAGTTTCACAAATATGAAATTAATTCAAAAATAAAAAGAATGAGATTCATAAATATATGTGTAGATGGGTTCGAATAGGAAGGACACGGGAGCCGGTTCCACAGTCCACGTGAGTCAATTTTAATGCAGTTGTCTTCAGCTTCACAACAAGTATTGGCTTTTCAGAACACACATGGCGTCTCTGGTCTCTCTCCTTGTCTGTCGCACTGGTGGCCTTTTAAAGCCCATCTCCATCATCACTGAAACAAGACTGCCCCCCCCCCTTTTATAGTAAAGGTTTTACATTTCAGTCAAGCAACTTGGTTAAAATTTAAATAGCAGACTCATATTCAGCCAGGTTGGCTATGATCAGGACACTCTACAAATGGGACATTTTCAGCCGTCAACATTATACATGTTTATAGCTGAGAGAAAATGATACAAATCTTAAATCAAAGTATTCCTCTGATGGCGTCCATTTCTTTAAAGGTATGTGCTTGATTCCATGCTCATGAGAGCTTTGACTCTGGTCCCGCCCTGATAGTAAAAAGAAGAATGATTGGTTGAAGATAGAGTGTTGTGGCCATTATCAGATTGGCTTCAGTATACGATGGGTGGAGTCCACCTGTTTGTAGAATTGTGTGCACATCTTGAGGCTGGATTTGTTTCAAAATCGACAAATGCCATCCGCAAATGCACAGGAAGCGATCCACAAATAAATGCGCACTATTCACAAATGAATACTGGAAAGTTGTGTTTCAAGTTGTGAAAATACATTTGCAAATATAATTTTATTTATTTGTGAATTCACTTTATTTTTGTGAGACTCCTAACATATATTTAGAAATCACATTATTTTGATTTGTGAATTCCTCTCATTTTCGTGAAACTCCTTACATTTATTTATGGATCTCAATAAATTTATTTGTGAACCAACTTTCTATTTATTTATCTCCTTCCATTTATATGTTAATATGAAATTCCATATCCATACAACCCAGTGTCATGACAATTCGAACATATTTCACGTGTTGGCAATTTTGTATGATTTCCTCATAGAGATTCGTATACATTTTTACAATTTCTTCACGTTCAACTGCCTGGATGTCTAATGCGGAAGCGCGGGACTCGTGCACGAAGCCTTAAAGACATGCTTATTAAAATTGTGCTCTTACCAAACACTTCCCAAACCAATCAGCTGTTGTGTGACAGAAGCAATAATTGTCCATATTAGATGAAAATGATGTCCAGCGACGTCATTGGCTGTAGTGAAAGTCGGACGAAGTCATATGAATTAGCCAATCCTTACGATTTCACCATTTAGCTATACCTGACAGAGAGGTTTCACCAATGATGCTGGCGATGCGTTCATCGGACATGGATAAGGTTGATGATGGTGATCCTCCTCCAGTTCGTGCAAGTTCTTGTCTGTGTAAGCTAATGCTGTAAATTATTTTTACAGTCGAGTTTCATGTCGAAACATTTTCTTTTATCCTCCTTGACTGTTCAGTTAATGGATGAAATCACGTTAACAGCATCTGTAACTTGCTGCCAAGCGTCCTTTTTCTGTGACCTGAAGCACCACTGTGCACACTTGTTCGTATACAAACAAAACAAAATGCACAAAACAAAATGTTGCATTTTGAATGCACTTAAAACTTAAAAGCCAGTAAAACTTTAAAAACTTTTTTAAAATGTTCTTTAACCTCTTTTGTGTAGACATGTTGAAATCATAATACTCACTGTGGCAGCGGGGGCGTGGTCAAGCGCCCGTCTGGGAGAGAAAAGCAGTAAGGGCGCTTACACCTGAGCTAGATTATGTCTAACACATGTGTCTAATTGCAGTAGCGTGAGGACAGCGGCATAAAAAGCTGCAAACGGAGAGCCTCGAGAGGGAGAGCCCGACACTAAGCCAAGAGAAACGAATTGTGTGATAATATTGTGTGAAAGTAAAAAAAAAAGATTAAAAGAAGCCTTACCTTTGACGTTGTTTCCTGTCCCTTCCTTAGTGGAAAGTGTTACGCTCACCTACATGATGTCATCCTTATATGAGTGTCATTTGCAATTTGTGGGCATGAATTATGATAATTGTGAATGAGTGTGCACACGCGTCCTGTTTACGAATAATTGGCAATCATTAACATACACCTTATCTTAATTTTTTTCTGAGGTTTACGCAGCATATGTGAATCAGGGAGAATGTTTTCTGGAAGGTCAATTTTCACACACATTCCACCGAATTTACTCATATATTTACGTAAGTTTCATGCATGAGGCCCATTGTGTGGATAAGATATGTGTGAAGATTCTACAGAATTTCTCCTTTTGTGTTCCACAGAAAAAAATATTCCTTTTATACTATAAAGTAAATTATTTTGTAAACAACTAAAGATTTGAACAGGGATGCCATCTCTCTTGCATTGACTGTTTGTCATTGTAAATATATTTTTTCAGTCACTATGGTGTGTTCTTCCTCGGGATGAACACAACTGGGAACAGCTGGACTCAACTAAGTTTAACAATGATATTGGTTTTCACTGTCCCTGAGGGCCCAACACGCCTTTGCAGGGGACAAGGGGGCTGATAAATACACATCTGGAGGCCCAGACTGTATTTGAATTAGAACAACTGGATGACTTTGCCTCTCTTCTCTCTTTTCATCACGTCTTGAGAAATGTTTGTTTTGGCTCATTTTCTAAGGGGCACAATCACATGCAGCTTTCTGTGATGCAGAGAATATTTTCTTCTAAATCTTGGTGAGTTACCAAGTGCATCTTCACACAGGAAGTTGATCACATTTTGAATGCTTTGTCACAGCAATGAGATATTAAAATATTTTTTTAACATTGGGATTATGACAAATGTTCTATAACTCAGTCAACTGTAATGTTCTGCATTTTTCACAGAAAAAAAATTAGCAAATTAGCATCTTTAACTCTTCATTGCCCATTTTAGATTTTAATTAAATTTGCATAACAAGTTGCTTCTGAGTAAAGAAAGCTGTAAGTACAGGTTAACTGAATTATGAATAACTGTGGAAATTGACAGTTCACTTTTAATTATTTTGATTCTGTAGGTTTAGAAAATGTTGATAATGATATATGAGCAGGTGTCGATCCAGATCTTCAAACAAGCATTGAATATTTGTTTATGTCTGTGCATCTGCAGAGAATATCATTAAAGGGTGTATGTGTGTGCACAGTACTTGCTCATTGTAAGCATTTTAATAATTGTGCAGTGTGAATATATGTATCCATATGGTTCTGCCATGATCAACAGCATACTGAGACAGAGGAAATATCCAACACTTACCATCATTCCCTTGAAAACATTATTGTTATTTTATGTTATTCATGCTATATTTATATATTTCTGGAAACATGAGATGGTTTATACTTGTGTTACAGCTGGTCTTTAAAACTATATATGGAAAAACAAGGTACCTTGTGGCGCTAGTGGTGCAGAAATGACAAAATGGATAAATGAAAGCCAAATACAGTAAGTGTGAATATTGATCATAATGTTTGAGTGCATAACTAGTTGCTATATAACAAATGTACTGCAATCAGCTAGTTAAATGTCTAGCATAATGCTTTAAAATATTTGTTTGTACTCCAAGTAAAAATAGACATCCTAGTCTTCTGTATTAGGATTACTAATAAGTTCCCTTCTGTTTCAGGAGCAATTTTCTTTTCAAAAAGCACTCCCATCATCTGCCAAATGTCCAGAAAGACACATCTGCAACCCCCTCCTTAGACAGCTCCACCACTGCATCCCTTCAAATCTCTCTCTCTCTCTCTCTTGCTGATGGATGGTTTGTTGTAGAGTGAGCTGAAAAAAAAAAAAAGCCACTTGCAATTCATCAGGCCTGGAATAATGAGCGGAGAACTACATTGATTTAGCCCGGGGCTTACAGCTCGAACATCTGGCCTGGTTGGCAGCCATAGTCAAGGCCGGCACTATTGGAAAGCTTTCTTTGAAGGGTCCAGATGCAGAGAGAGGAGGATTGGTACAAATGCTACAGATGGAAACGCTGGAACAGATGATGTGGTGGGCGGTTCCTGCCACAATTGGCACAGGTAGCTTGTCTCTAACAGCTGGCACAGGTTAGGCATTCCTGGGAATTGGTACCACAAGGCAAATGTTCGCACTGGCAGAGGTTGTGTGCATGTGTGTGTGTGTGTGTGTGTGTGGGGGGGGGTCATTATAACACATTAGTGCATGTAACAGTTCAAATTAATGCACATATAAATAGACAATTATATTCATTGCATACTCTTAAATATTTACACACTCTGTATCATATCAAACATTCAGGAAAAGCATTATGGTTAATGTTTCAGGAAAACATTAGCCCATTCAGGAAATTACAATTCTTACCTGCTTTTCTGAAATGTCTGTCAATTTATACAAATATTTATTTTATTGTTTGTTCATGTTAGTTCATATTGTATTAACTAATGTTAACTTATACATATACTAATATATGTAGATATATACTATATTAACTAAGATTATTAAGTATTGTTCACTGTTTGTTCATATTAACTAATGTAGTTAACTAATGTTAGCAAATACAACCATAAGCGTTACTCATTAAAGTAACACAAAATAAGAAAATGCTGTTTAAAATAGTTTTAGATATTTTTAATAGAACAGAACACAACTGACAATGCTTTAAATTCCATTTCAACAACCCATATGTATGTAAATATTTATTTAGAGCAACAAAATCAATGAAAAAAAAATAAACATTTGGCCAGAATGTGTGCAAAAGTGAATAAAAGTCAAAACATCAGGGAATATCAGGTAACTACAGCAATGTAGAATAAAATTACTAATTTTAAATAGGGCCTATAAACACAACACCTTGAAATATATTTGTAAACAAATGTAAAGTATATAAACACATACCTCGTAGAGAGCAGAGATCTTTTCTGATAGAATGGTTTGGTTATTTTCCAGTTATTGCTCATATATTCACTCTATGTGAATTGTTTACATCTTTATATCGACAGTGTCTGTATTCCTTCCCCAGCCCTAATGATTTGATAAGTGTTTCTGCTATCCTTTACACAAAAGAAGCCTCAAAGGCTCATATAGCCACAAAGCAATATTTTGCAATAATAATATTAAGCAATAATACTTATTTCCTGTGTTTCTGTCAGGCATGCGCATTATTCAACAATGTGTGCAAACTGTGCAATCCAATTAGGGCTGGAAATCGATTCCAACAATTACTGATTCCGACGCTGGAATTGACTCCAAAGCTGGAGTCGATTACTTTCAGGGAATATTTTTAGACTGTGTTTATTTCCTTGACCACTGAACTACTACACATTTCAGAAGCCTAACTGCACTCAAACAATTTACAAAAGAATTATAAAATGACTTCATTTTAACGATCATCAACCTGACTCAGAGTCTTTTGTATTCTGTCAGCATCTGTAAATCTGCTCTATTTGTTCATCTGTCTTCACAATCACACAAGCCCTTCAACATATCTGCTTTCCAGTATTGTTTTCTGGAATTTTACTTTGGATTAAAATCAAGTAACATGCCAAATTTGTGACACTAAATTGGCAAACAATAACAACTTCCCCGATGTTACAACACAAGTCTTGAACAAGGAGATGGCAGAGTTCAGTTATCTTCCCAGATCACATCAATAAATTGGTATGTTACAGTTTAAATGATAAATTCTGGACATTTTTACAGTGTTTTTCCCCCCCTTTCTCCCCAATTTGGAATGCCCAATTTTCAATGCGCTGTAAGTACTTGTGGTGCTGTAGTGACTCGACTAATTGGCAATCTGCGCATCATATCATGTGGCTTGTTGAGTGCGTTACCGAGTGTGGAGGCCCATGCTATTCTCCTTGATCCACGCACAACTCACCACGTCAATCAGTACACACTGGATTCAAATTCACGACTCCAGGGGTGGTAGTCAGCGTCTTTACACGCTGAGATACCCAAGGCAATTAGGTCACTGTATTTTTTTTTACAGTGTTTTAAAACCTTTTACACATATCGTATATATTTTTAAATTAGTGAATTTAACTGCTGTTTATACTGAAATGCTCCCTCATACGCTTCAGTGGTCCCGTTCACGCAGATATGAAATACTGCACAACGTATAGTGCACGTTCAAGCCATTTTTCATTTTGAATGTCTGAATGCACTGTTCCAGGAGTCCACCTAATGACCTGTCATTTCTTGATACTGCTTCAGTTCCTGCACCGTTTTAAACCGACTTGGTTCTGTCTGGCAGTATTGAATGCCCACCTCCGACTTTGGAGCTGGCCAGTCATAGTGATTTTCGGGTGGCACCTGGGTTGGCCAATGGAGCAAACTTCCTTACAGCACTTATTTAAAGGTCATTGAAGTACACATATACATTGAAAATAAAAATCCATTATACTCTCTACTTTTCAAATAAGCTATAGTCTTTGTAATACAAAAATACAACAAAAAGTGTTCAATCAAAAAGGTTCATTAAAAACTAAGAGCTCCATGAATGCCACATTGTTGTTTCTTAAATTTTGTATAACCCCAAAATGAAATTAAAGTCTGATTTCCTGGTTGGTAGGATGAGAAATCTCTCTCGTCCCCATGATTTAATTGTCATCCAAACACATGAGTTTTATCACAGAGCAAATGTACTTTAACAGATGTCACCATGATACTTGAGGCAATTAGGTCATTACTCATTTTAGACGAAATGTGTAGTTACTGCATTTTGCCTTTGCAGGGAATTGCACTATAATAGCTGGTAATGTGCAACTGTTACCTCAAGGATTTATTTCTACATGACGTAACATTAGAAATTACTTTTGTTGGTTTAACCTAATAAAATATACAATTTAAATTATTGAGTCAAGTATTGTGTTGTTTCTTCACCTCAAAAATCGTGATGAATATTTTAAAATCAACATCAATAAAAGTAGGCTACACCAGCAAGAAAAGTAACTTTAGGGGTATGATGAGATGAGGTATAGATAC
The DNA here is from genome assembly GCF_025860055.1 of Xyrauchen texanus. Classification (NCBI taxonomy): domain Eukaryota; kingdom Metazoa; phylum Chordata; class Actinopteri; order Cypriniformes; family Catostomidae; genus Xyrauchen; species Xyrauchen texanus. The sequence goes on from NC_068295.1 coordinate 27,760,079, forward strand.
TTAGGGTAAGAACTACATCTTACCACCTTTTACAGTACACTTACAAAAATTGAACGTAAAGATTTTTTTTCAGCCATCCATTTGAATTCATAGACAGAGAAAAATAACAGATTGTGTGTGTGTTGGGGCGGGGGGGCGTTTGGGTGGCTGAATCTGAGAATATAATGGTCTAGCCCAGATGTATGTGTCTGGACTGCTCAGACTGGCACAAAGCTGGCCACTGCTCACTGATGGACATCTGGATAGCAAACTGGTTAATGGTGCCTCCAAGCCAAAAGGTAGTCAGCCATCTCTTCTCCCAGCAATGCAAGAGCTGCAGCGCATCTGTGTTCCACCTACCCTAGGAAAACATCCCCCTACAGGCCTGAGAAAAAGCTGGAGTCCAAAACCAGGTCTCAGGAGGGAGGAATTTCAGGATGTGGGTTTTAAGACCATATTATAAAGATAAAGAAATACAAGATGGTGACAAATGAACATTGGCCTGCTTTAAGATTTGGGCATAATATGCAGAGTGATTTGTATATCCATATAGTTATATGAGTCTTGAAGAGCATCTGAATTTCAAAAAGTTTTGAAGGGTTGCTGGAAATACCAATGGCATATAGAGCACCCCACACTGCTCCAGATTCAATTATAGGCAGATGTGATTAGACAAGGAAATGTGAATGTGTATCAGACCTTGAAATCATAACCCAACACATATTAATAGCCTAGACATACCGCAATATTTATTACACTGTTTTCACACATGATCCACTCCAAGAGCAGTAACTCGATCACGATTGCTGTCATCAGAACATGTGTATGCATGTAAATAGGAATTGTTTGATAGAGAGAGGCATTGTGGATTTCAACTTTTTTTTTGTGTTGCCCAATCTTCACCATCTGTGGATAAACAAGTTAAACACACAGCAGTTTCCCCTGATGCCTGAACCCCAGAGGATGTGCCCTCCCCCCAAACAGATGCAGCACCTCCAGAGGCTTCGGGTGAGCTGTGGGAAAGAACAGCTGTTCTCCTGTCTAATAAGAGGGTTGCAAGTAAGACAGGTAGGTCATGAATTATTTACTTGAAATGTTATTGTTCTTAGCTTCTGTTAAAAAGATCACTGGATCCTGCGATCTGCAGGAAGCGACTTTACGTTCATTACACTTAACTATGTGTTATGAGGAGGGTGCAATTCATAAATTGTGTTGGCAGATTATGGAGTATGAGCCCTTGATTTGCCTACACCAAGTTTGCTAATATCATGATGTCTAATATTTTTTCCACTTATAAGAAGAGAGACGGTGGTCTCTCTCCTCTTAAAGAGATCTGGAAATCTCCAAAACCAAAAATATATGCATATTTGTTATTATTACATAATGTATATGCTTTCTTATGTTTTATGTATTGTTTTTGATGTTTAGAGTTCAATCATTTTGCGATTAACCCTCTGATAGTGTCCACTACAGTGATCAGATTTTTACAAGCCATTTTTAACCAATCACGGTGTGATGTCATGCTGCATTTCAGTCAACTCGGAATGTCGGAATCTTCCCACTGGGAGAAGTGCAATGGTATGCCTCTTGAAGTCAAATTTCCAAATTTTAAAACTTGCTCGGAAATTCTAAACGATTTTCCCGAGATGCAAGTGTGTGACGTCACACAAGCATGTTCCTACATTACATGATAGCAATGCCCATTTATTAAACATTTGCAGAGATAGGTGTTCAAAATATGGCAAATGATACTGTCTTTTGATAATCGTACACCTGTATAACAAATGCCAGCATTGCAGCACTATCAAATTGATTGTGTGATGGTAATCAACAGGTATGTGCTGTGCAGTGTGTGTAAACCTCACTCCCCTGGCCTCAAGAGGCACATTAGCGACTGATGCTAGAGGCTGTAGCCTTTAGACTGCTTGTTAGCACGCCCACCTCCCATGCCAGAGATGACGGTTCGAATGGAGCATTTCGAGCAGGACTCGTTACAGTTGCTAAGAGACATCTCTGGTAACAATCGCACCTGCTAAGCTAACAGAAGGGTTTCAGTGTTGTTTCTTATATGTCATCTTCGGAGCATCAAGCAATGGAATGCCTTTATGGTTGGAGATATCAAGTAGGCATTTTCCACTTTTGGCTTTCCAGCATGACATCCAAACCACCATGGGTGATGACCTTTGACCCTTACCAATAATTCTAAATGACTGTCCTCTTTATATGTCATTGGAATTTATTTATTTTTAAAAAATAAAAATCAGTCTCTAACTGATCTAACCCTTACAAATGGCACACTATACACAATGCATTTACAGTACTATGCACTCAGCCATGTAGTGTATGAAAGTTTATTAATTTATTATTTTTATTACAAGCATCCAACATTCCAGACTCCTTTTTAACTGTTGAAAAATTGCATCATCTGTGTACTCATAGTACATAGTACTTTTGTTTTATTTGTTTTCAATGTTAACATACTAATTATGCAGTAACACTTTTACAGCATTTATTAATCTTAGTTAATGTCAATTTCAACATATACTAATACATTTGTTAAATCAAAAGTTGTGTTTGTTAACATTAGTTAATTTTTTTTATTAACCAACATTAACAAAGATTGATTAATGCTGTAAACATTGAATTGTTCATTGTTTGTTCATAATACCCAAGACATTAACTAATGTTAACGAATGGAACCTTATTGTAAAGTGTTACCAATTATGCTACTAACACTACAAAATGATGTAGAACAGTGCAGAAGTGAGCATTTTGGGATGCACCAAGTTGGAATTTCCATCACCGAGGGTGATGACCTTGTAAAATCTGTTTACCTCATTTAACCCTTTCAAATAGTTTTGATGGTGTATCCTAATGTATTCAGATTGATTCATGATGTTAGTTAATATTTTTAAACCAGTTCATTTAAATGTTATCACATGAAGCACATCTTTTGTGTTAAAAACATTTTATTCGGTGTATTGGAATATCTGCTACCATTCTTAACTGCAGTGGACAAACGAGTAACTCTGAAAATGCGAACGTTTTGAAAACATTTAAAATATAGAAATTATTATATTTTTATTGTAAAGTAAAGTTTAAGGCATTTTTGTTATTTTGTGGTTTCATATCTAATGCATCGGAGGGTTAAAAATAGTTATTTCGACTGGAAATTTATGCTGACTTTACCCTACTTTTAAAAGCAAATAAGAGCCTGACATAGTTATGATTTATTTTGTCATGCTCTGTACATTTGTACTTCAGCACAGAGCCATAGTCCTTTTCCAGCTGTGTTATTTATCACACAGCATTAACCTTCGTTTATCAGCATGTTTTCATCAGTTAAAGATGAATTCCTCCATATGGCTGGGTGCTTCATTAAATGTTAATTATTATGAGGTATAATAATTGTGAGGCTGCTGTGTGCACTGGGTGGCGTGCTGCTGCAGTGTCCCAAGAGAGGAGAAAAAAGACTGAGCTCCAGATAAACAATCGCACTGTTCTCCTGAGACTGTGTGATCGGCCATCTGATGATAGGGCTTCATCTCTCCAGCTCTTCCTCTCCCCTGGGAGCAAGTTTTTCTGTTGTTGCCTGTCTGTGCTGGGTGTGGAATAAGGTGACATTCCCAGACTGATGTTTCATCGTGCCACTGCTGCAGATGTGATATTGGGTTTATATTTGTTTGTGTATGTGCGACTGCACATTTCTTTCAGTGCACCATACCTTACCACTATTTCTGGTAGATCAATAAGTAAAGATTCCTTGCCCTCCCGGGGGCCTAGCAGCATGTATTCATGTATAGGAGGTAGCTGTCCAGTTCATCATATTCATAAGCCAGTCTTAAACTAAATATTATGATGGTTTTCGGGTTCCTTCCTATGCACAGATGGCTACCAGCACTGAAATAATATGATACTTACACTACGTAGGTGCAAAGAAAACGGATATACAACACAATGGTCCTAATAAAGTGCCAGTTGTGGTCATCATCTGTTGTAGCCCATCTGCCGCAATGTTCAATGTGTTTTGCATTCTGAGATGCTATTCTGCTCACTACAATTGTACAGAGTGGTTATCTGAGTTACCATAGCCTTTCTGATAGTTCAAACCAGTCTGGCCATTCTCTGTTGATCTCTCTCATCAACAAGGCCACAGAACTGTCACTCACTGGTTGTTTTTGGTACCATTTTGAGTAAGCTCTAGAGACTGTTGTGTGTGTGAAAATCTCAGGTTTCAGCAGTTACAGAAATACTCAAACCAGCCCGTCTGGCACAAACAATCATGCCACAGTCGAAATCACTGAGATCACATTTTATCCCCATTCTGATGGTTGATGTGAAGAAGAACTGAAGCTCCTGACCCATGTCTGCATTATTTTATGCATTGCACTGCTGCCACATGATTGGCTGATTAGATAATCGCATGAATAAGTAGGTGTACAGGTGTTCCTAATAAAGGGCTCAGTACATTCCCGTAAAATTCAACTGAATTGTCTGCTTGCAAATCTGCTTACAAAAGATAAAAAGCCTTATGGTTTCAGTCAGTTTTTGTTCATGACTCTTCAAAGGAAAGAGATGTTTGCATCTGTTGTAGCAAAAAAAAAAATTTGCGTTATAAAACATCAGACACTTTAATTATGGAAAAATTATGCAATGAAAGTGAATGGTGAATGAGCAACGGACACACGGCATAACCTGTCATTTTGTTTTCTACCGAATGCAGAAAGTCAATGGGTTTGAAACAACATAAGGATGAGTATATTATAACTGAATTTTCATTTTTGGGTCCTATTTATCCTCTTAATACAACTAAGGGTTTGGTGCAGCTGTGTGGCTGGACATGAACATGGTTAATCCCATCAAAAATGTCTAAACAGTATAAACATCTGTTCATGCCCGTTTTATAGCCCATGTCCACATTAAATGTCCTGCCTTCAGGCAACATTGATTAGCATAATTAGGAGGAGCATGTACAATAACTTGTACAGAGCTACATACCTTATATTATTCCTTATTTTTCGTATCCTTACTTTAATATATGCATATTATAAACTGTAAAGTATGCGCAGTTGTATGTGTGTTAGAATGAATTCAAAGCTTTAGCTGCCATATTTAAGTTGGTGCAATAAAGCGTGCACAAACATGGATTCTGTAGTGACCTCAAGAGGTGGGAATGCAGAAGTACCTGATTAGTCAATGTATATTCGTCAGCTCTCCTATAAATACATGTATTTGTGAATTCACATTTTCTAAATGAGTGTGTTCATTTTTCAAGCATGTGTAAGTAAGTATAAATACATTAACACTTGGAAGACTTCTTCCAAATTACACTTTACACTTCTGTGTGAAATAACCCTTATAGCTTAAAATGTAATTATGTCCCAAATAAAATTTATTGTATGCTTTCTTATCTATTTTGACTAAATAAACAATCATTAATTTACTGATAAATGGAACAATGACTGTTTATATGACTGTAATAATAAAATAAAATGACTTATCTATCCTTCTAAATGACTTATCTACACTTCTATAGTTGCACAGTAGATCATGTCTCACATCTTTGACTTCAGTTTGAACAGATGGGGAGAGCGCCAGTAAATAACATTTCAAATATCAGCCTTGCTTTTGAATATGGCATAGCCATATTCAAGCGACTGTCATCTCCAAAAAACATTTGGGATCAAAAAGGCCTGCTTATTATTATACTGGAGCGGAGAACTAACAACAGTTATGCTAATAGTAATAATATGAATCACATTTTTGCCATAAAAACTGTTTGGGGAGTGCTTTTTACTGCTTAATAAAGGTACTATGTGTACCTTGTGTACTAGAACAACGTCTTTTGTTCTGAAATTATACATAACCATAGCTTTATTGACTAAAAAATGCACTACTTTGTAGTATTCATGCTTTCAGACTAATCAAAGATGAAAGGAACCCTTTTCGAAAGGGTTTATCAAGCATAAAAACTTATTTAAGGTAACATTATATTTAATCATAATTTATGCGTGAGGGTGACAGATGATTGTCAGATAACTCTGGTACAGAACAAGGGTGTTGGGTGTTGGGTGTTGGGTGACGACGACATTGAAAACCATCACAAACGCGCTGCGCCTCGACTCATTTGCCACATCAGCTTAATGAGGCCATTATTTGCATTACATTATAATGTTATTATGTCAAGATTCCAGCACCAGTAGGACAGTGGTTTGTTTTGAAATGTATTAGTAACGCCAATTAGTTTACTGGGACAAATGCAGCGTTGTGAGTGTGGGACCGGGGATGCTGTTGGGTGGGCTGGCGTTTAGCAGCCAAATATGCCAAACACGTGACTGTATTCACAGGGTCCTGAGTGAACTTGGCGCATCTGTGGACCGTTGCACATAGGCCTACTTAGCATTGCAAACGTTCACCTGTTGACGCTTATGACACGCACTGTAGCCTATATGGAATATACAGTAAGTACAGAAATCTCTGGAGAAAAGTGTGATTTTTGCCCTTGAGTTCATTACTTGATTATGTTTTGTTTTATTTGTATACAATTTATACAGTCCTGCAGTCATTTTCTTTCCAATTAGGTAGGTAATTTATTAGATTCATTACTTATCAACTGATCCATTTACTCAGATCAAATTGTATTAAATTGAACTATTCATTCAGTTAATATTTTCAGTATAAAGAGCATTACTGGTTATGTTTACTTTTTTTTTTTTTTACATTTATTTATTACATTTTTACAAATTCAAGGTGAACTGTCTTAGATTGGTCGATTTTATTAGTCTTATGATGGTCATAACGACAACACTTTATTTCTGTAAACAGAAACGGCACAACCACAGCATAATGCCCAAGTGCCCTCTTGACCTTCTATCTATGTATAGTAGCCTAATACAGTTTGTTCGCGGATGGAGAGTGAATAGGCTAAATGTATGATTTCGCCTGGTAGCATAGCAATTAAAGTAGCCAACAAAGGAAACACCTTGGCAGCATTTCAGTAAACCGTTTGGACATATTTAGCTTACTTAATAATAATAATGATAATAATAATATAATTCTTATTAACAATAGCAAAAATGTATTGTTTATTATTAATTTATTATAGTTGTTGTTAATATTTATTGTTCACAAAAGCGCAAATATTCCATTATCTGTTCATAATTGTAATTGTTATAGCTTTGTGATTTTTCTTTTAATCTTATTTTGACAAGCCTTCACGTAATTCATAAAATGTGCTTCATCCACAGGCAATACTTAAAAATGGCAACATTCGTCAAGTGTGGCCGCGGACCGCGCAGAAGGAAATGCAGTGCACCTGTTCTTCACCGCTGCTCGGCCCGTGACTACAGTACCCACGTAACATTGCGCAATCTCCCTCGCGCAGCGCTCTGCGCCAGTCTTCTCGAGGAACCAGTTCGCTCGGCCTTTTTTCTGCTTTCTCACTGTTGCCTGGTGTCAACCTACGCCGAGAAAGAGACGCCCTCCCTCTTCCCCCTTCGGCGGCAGCTTCCAATTTGTCTTCGTGTTTCTTTTCGCCTCTTCCATTGGCTTTCGTGCTGCCAGTCAAGCGCTTCCTCTTCACAGGAGAGTTGAGTAGCAACAGCTCGGAAACATCTGGCTGCCGCAGCTCTCGTCTCTCCGCTCGCCTGCTCCGTCTTTCCTGCCACTGCAGGTTGTTATGGAAAGCTGTTGAAAGTCAATCGAGTTATTTTTCTCGCCGAGAGGATTACACGGAGGAAGCAGGAAGACGGTGGACCTTGTTGTCTGTAAGTGCTTTTGATACTAGGTCCTCTTTAAGCAGACGAAGGGGGGTTAGAGGCACGGGGTGGATTGTTTTGGGGAAAGTAGCGATCTTTTTTAAGCGACTGTTTGTCCGCACGCGCAGAATGAGTTGCTCGAGAGCGTGTCGCGTTAGTGGCCGTGGCATCATCGGGGCCTGCTGCAGAAATGTCACACCGCTGGTTGAATGGTTACTTTTTATTTGTTAGCCACACAAGCTAGCTTTTCCTGAATGTACTGGTTCAGGATCCAGAGAAAGACCGTCGGCAGTGCTGTGTGTGCGTGTGTTTGTGTAGGAGTAGCCTGCTGGATCGGCGAGTGAAGCTATAATATAATTTCTGCCTAGAAGACGAGGTGGACATCTGGGGTTGATTTTTATCTAACTATTTTTTATTATAGTATGAGCTCAAGTCGAGGGCTAACTATGCACTATTCAAATAAGTATGTTAAGAGAAGAAACTTCGACATGTTGTAGCCTAATTTGCGATATACGATGTAGCCTACATTTCATTTTGACCGATGGATTTGTGAAACAAAATATATAATATTATTGATAAGCAAGCCTGTTTATTAAGGTCGAACATTTCGCGTTCACTCTTGATAAAGTCTCAGCGCGCGAGTGAACGAATCTAGGTGCAATTTACATGTTTGTGTGCGCTTCCGGAATACCTGACAGATTTAGGAAACTATTCATTCTTTTGTTGTTACTCCTACCTGTTAGATACACGTTTGAAAAACATTATTTAATGACTGTGACTGAAAAAAAAAAAAACCTCAAACGGAAAAGTTTCTGAAAATGAAAACGGATGGGCTAAACGTGGAACAACGTACATCTAAAAATAAAAGTGGTTTGTTAGTCAAACTTGGCCTAATACGGAATACAGTGCCTTTTGTTTAAAGCGTACTTATAAGGCCTGTATGATTGTTCCCATTGTTTCTGATTTCTTAATTTTTTCCCCCTCTGTCAGTTGTCCAAAGGGTTAGTAAAATGAATGACAGTAATGGCGCGGCCAGTGAACCATAAAGAACTCGAAAACAATATCAGCTGCGTGGATCTGTCAGTTGCAAATGTGCAGTGCTGGCCTTTGTTTATGGTTACTGGAAGAAGTGGGGGGGGCGACTTGATGGTATTTAAATTCTCTGTGCTGGAAACTAGGTTAGAAAAAAAGTGTCTGCTTTCAGACAGACCCATTTCCAAGTTCTTCTTTGCTGAGAAATTACAAGTAAAGGGGGAATTGGCTAGTTTTCCACAGAATCACCTAAAAACGGTTCTCTTCCTCCCTGTTTTTAAAAGGGAGAGAAAGAGAAACAAAGTTGTATAAAGGAGAGGCTGGTGGCAAGAGTGGAGAGGAGTAGCATATGGCACTAAAAGGAGCACAGCTGGAGGTAGCATTTCCATCTGAACATGATGTCAGAGCAGCTGACAGGCTGCCATCCCCCAGTCTTTTCTTCTAACGCACAGACTGGGAGTTAGTGTGTGTGCGGATCTGTGTGCAGGAGGAGGCATCGCATTCCCCTCCAACATCTCCTCCACTTTGCATCTGTCCCTCACAGTTTGATTTTCTGTCTCTCTCTCTCTCTCTCTCTCTCTCTCCTCCACCACCTCCCTCAACCCCTTTCATTGATTCTGAGAAGGGAGTTACAGCCGGCGCTACCACAACAGTGGACTTAATCAAGTTGATGCGTACTGCAGGTACAGTACCAGGGGGTCTGGGCAACAGGGATGTGTTTTGAATAGGGTGCTCTCTAGGCTTTCGTTAAGTCTTTTCGCACGTCTGCCTTCAGCTAAGTGTGTGTTGTGTGACATGGGAAGTGAAAGATTTTGTGCTGGTGTAGCATAACCAAGCTGGGGACGAGTGACACTTTTTGTTGCCATGAAGAGGTTTCCAGGCAAGCTTTTCATTATTGAATTGTTTACTGGTTTGTCAGTTACTTCATTCTCAATGGCAAATTGTTGCTCTTTTGTGAAGGCACACTAGTGTTGGTAGATTAGATTGTAAAATATCGTTTAATGTGTTTATGGTCTATGCTGATAATCTGTTAAATATTGTTTAACAGTGCTCCGACTGGGGCAGGTTTGCTCCTCAAAAAAGATTTTCCTTCCATGTAAACAAAAGTCTTTTAAAGTGATGAAGTAATGTGTAGTAAATGTGTTTAACAATTATTTTGCAACTTTTTTAATTGATTTCTTTTTTTCAAATTACCTTTGCCAGGCGTTTGCTCAACTCTTTCCTTTTTTTCTGTTTGTAATGACTAATTTAGAACTTGCAGATTTACACTGCCTGAATTGGCTAGACAGCTGTAATCGCACTCCTCCTAGTCTTAATCTCTTTATCTGGGCAGCAGCTGCCATATGGTCTCAGTCAGCTGGATCAGATGTTCATAAGCCTCCTTCTCCGTCCCTCTCTGTCCTCTCAGTCTCCTAATTTGATCGCTGCTACCTTTTGAGCTGTCCTGCAATCTTTATTTTTAGCCATCTTAAGGATTAGGATTGATGTGGACTACGGGGCACTTAATGTGATTGTATTGTAAATCTGCTGTGGACCGCCTCTTTGGGGAGGATGTTTCATTTCTCCCAAAATTTTGGGAGGGGAAAAAGGGGGAGGAGATGGTTGGCGAGAGGTTTGTTATCTCCCCCTATCCCCCCATAAGCCCCTCATTAGTGAGGGTCTGAACGCTGTTTTGGGGGAGCGGGGTGTTTGGCTTGGTATTCCAATAAGATTTAAATGAAGATTCAAATGAGTCCGCTCATTGAACATGAAGCCTGTGCATTTTTTTAGACAGGAACTATCTCTGCGGGTAACAGGTGTGTTTTATATTTCTTTAGATCTATTTGATCTCTGTTTTTAAGTTGTAGTTTATATTAAAACAAACTTTTAAATTTTTGGTTGCATTTTTAGGTTACAAGATTTTCATTTATTTGTTGACTGGACGATTACAAACGTCACACTGATGTTAGCTGTCCTAACCTTAGAGATCATGGTTCTTAATATACTTATGCTGTGTGCCCATGATTGTGAGCTGTTTGTGTACCTGTAAGTCTGTTACCTATACTTGGCGTCTTGGTCAAAGTGGGTTATTATAAATAACTGCTCCAGGAGCACAGTGTGCAAAGACAGGAAAGATACTCTCGCATCGACATCTGTGGAATCTTAGAGACTTCAGCTTCTTACATCACACCATTAGACTCAAAATAATTCCAATGGGATACACATGGCTGATTCCCTTTATTGTATTTAATTTTCACTAATGATATTTTCCATTAAATTTTTTGTATTTATTGTCCAACTTTCATGGTCAATTAAAACGATTAGTTTGGAAATTGGTATAAAACATGTCAAATTAAAGTGGCCATGGAAAGGAAAAGATAATTAACATAATATTTGTTGTGATATAATACTCCTTGAATTTACTTTTTAAAATAATTTTATGTTAGTACTGTGGTGAACATTTTTCCAGTGTTCCCAGAGGGGTGGAAGGAGGGGAGGGAGAAAGAATTGGAGTGTGAGAGTATGTCTGTGTGCATGGAGAGAGAGAGAGTGAGAGAGGGACGGAGCGGGTGGGAAAGGAAAAAGTTCCACACAGAGCTGCAGACAAAACAATTGTTGTTCTACAGAGCCTCTCTAACATCTGCGGTCTTTTGCAGGTTATGAAGACAGCATGGAGTTTCCAGATCACAGCAGACATTTACTACAGTGTCTGAGCGAGCAGAGGCATCAGGGATTCCTTTGTGACTCCACGGTGCTGGTCGGTGATGCCCAGTTTCGAGCCCATCGTGCAGTGCTGGCTTCATGCAGCATGTACTTCCATCTCTTTTACAAGGACCAGCTAGACAAAAGGGACATTGTTCATCTGAACAGCGACATTGTCACGGCCCCAGCCTTCGCTCTACTGCTTGAGTTCATGTACGAAGGAAAGCTCCAGTTCAAATCGCTTCCGGTGGAGGATGTGCTGGCAGCCGCAAGCTTCCTCCACATGTACGACATCGTCAAGGTGTGCAAGAAGAAGCTTAAGCAGAAGGCCACGACCGAGGCGGACAGCACCAAGCGAGAGGAAGATGCTTCCAGCTGCTCGGACAAGGTAGAGAGCTTCTCTGAGGGTGGAAGCACGGGTCGACCAGCCACTGCCGACCTGCTGCAGAGCGACGACGAGGACATTGAGAACAAGAGGGACAGCCCTCAGGAGCCGGGCAGCATGTGGATGCGTCTGCCCTCAGATCGGACCGCATCTCCCACGACTAGCCCAAGGGAGGCAGAGCCTCGCACTGGCAAATCCCCTACCGGCAGCCCCAGAAGCTCCACCGGCTCCTTGTCCCGACGCTCCACGGCATCTCGGAGAGTCTCTGCCGATGCAGATTGTGTGCTGGACCTTTCTGTGAAGTCTAGCCTGGGTGGTGGTGCTGGGGAGACCATGCCTGGTAACCCTTATTTTTGCAGTTCAGTGACCCCAGATAGTCTTCAGAGCACCCTTGTCCAGGTAAAGGTGGAGAAGGACACGGGCTCGGAGGATGACGAACTTGTAAGTGGAGACTATGATATGGAACACAGCGGTTTGAAGGAGCCACCTAGGACCAACGGAACCCACATCAGCCTCATAGCACAACGCAGACTGGGCCTTGAGGCTCACCTCTCTGCCTTGCGCGAGGCCTCGCTAGCAAGCGAGCGGGAGGACAAAGGAGGAGACGATGACCCGGATGTCCTAGGAGGTGACAGCGAGCGGGCGCAGGAGGCTGCAGGGGTTGAGAATTCCCTCTTGCCTTATGTCTCCAGCATGCTGGGGGCCCCACATACTCAGATCTTTATGTGCCCTTTATGCAACAAGGTCTTTCCCAGCCCCCATATCCTGCAGATCCACCTTAGCACACATTTTCGCGAGCAGGAAGGCGTACGGGCCAAGCCGGCCAGTGACGTCAATGTTCCCACCTGCTCTATCTGTGGCAAAACCTTCTCCTGCATGTACACGTTAAAGCGCCACGAGCGGACACACTCGGGCGAGAAGCCCTACACATGCACCACTTGCGGCAAGAGCTTCCAGTATTCGCACAACCTGAGCCGACACGCCGTCGTGCACACGCGTGAGAAGCCACACGCCTGTAAGTGGTGCGAGCGGCGCTTCACGCAATCAGGGGACCTTTACCGACACATTCGCAAGTTTCACTGCGAACTTGTCAACTCGCTTTCAGTGAAGAGTGAGACACTCAATCTGCCCACTGTCAGAGATTGGGCGCTGGAAGATAGTTCTCAAGAACTCTGGAAATGAAAACTCATATAATGGCAGACTGTTTGAACTGCTTGTTAAATTAAGAAAGAACTGAGTGGCATTTTGGGGGGACAGAGAGGTAAGAGTGGGGCAGAATGATGGCAGAAGCGTCTAAATCAGTCATTTTTCTTGTATGTACATTGCAAATCTTGTGGAATTGCACTTTACTAGCACATGAAAATGTTACTACTGATTTTCTTTTAATATATTTTCTGGTCTCTTAAGGGCCTCTTTTCTTTTTCTTTTTTTTTTCCTTTGAGATTTTTATAAAACATGGGTGCTGGTCTCAGTAACACATTGGGATTTAAACTGTATTTCATTTACAGTACATTTCTATACACTCCTAAATTTTCAAGGAACATCTGCCATGAAAAGCATGTGAATATTTCAGGTAATAGACAAAGGAGTTTAAAACCAAGGACACACTAAACGGGTACTATGGTCATATATTTACCTGTACACATTCAGCTCATGTTTGAGTATGTGTATATATAGTGCACTACTATAATTTGCAAATATCATACCTGACTGGTTATGCGTGCATACGTATTCATTTGCTTGCACACACACACATACACACGGTGTGTGAGCAGGTCAGTCCTTTAAATCCCACAAGGAAGTCTTTAACAGAAGCTCTAAGCTCGCATTACCTATGCTCTTGTACATTTTTCACTTGTTATAGAAAACTTGACTGATGGATGACAAAAAGGCACTCATGCAATGTACAGCCTCCTTTTTCATATCAGTTTAACTGCATTTATCTATCCTTTCTTAATATCATTTGATGTCATTTTTGGTTTTTAGTTGCCGTCTCTCCACATCACTTGTTTGCTACTGAGGTTTGTTTTTTTACATTGGCTGCATATTAGAGATTTCTGTAGTGTTTTAAGTTTTTTCATTTTTTAAAACGGAATCTGTTTTTGCATGATGTCTGACCTGTATATTGAAAAAGATGTGACTTGCTGTATTGCTGTACACTGTAATTGACTGATTCTTTACAGTCAGGGCACCTGTCTGTTAAAAGAAAAATACCTTTAATATTACCGCTGTAGAAAATGCATGAATTTTATTTTTACTTACTTTTTCGTTGTTGTTTTGCATCAGAGAGTGTATTTTTTAATGAATTAATGACTTAATTTGATTCCTTGGTAGATTTGATTTTACTCCTGATCATTAGAGAATGAATTTGGGGTTCTGGGAAGATGTGATTATTCTGGGCTGTGAAGATTGTGGAAATGCACTGACGTTAGGCTGCAGTATCTACACACACAAAGTGAATCAGTTTATGCTCGCTGTAGGATGCAGAGGTGAATGAGGGGCCAGGTGTCAGCAGAGGCTGAATTGCTATAGTTATTGTTTAGAAAGCTAGCGTGGCCCCTGCTAGCGTCTCCTCACACGTTGCTCTTCCCAGTGCCAGGTCTTCAACTGCTGTCTATCTCAGAATGTCCCATTTACTGGCTGTTGTCATTTGAATCATGTCGGCTCTGTTTGTAATTTATTTATTTATCTTTTCAATTGGCACTTGCTTCAGATTCGAATGCCATGTAGACACTTTTGCATGGCTGATGGTACAGCTCTTTATGGGTGTCCTCATCAGCGTACATCTATATGGAGAAAGCTGAAGGATCTTTAAACAGCATAAAGCTCGACACACTCTGTTCTGAGTGGTTTGTGTGTGTGCGTGTGTTTGTGTTCAATGCATAAGTGGATTTTTTTTCTGGGTAGAACGTGTTTGGCAAGGTTGGTAGCACCTTCAAAGCTAAATTAAATTTAAATATTGTTCAAAAGAGGCCTTTAAGTAATTGATAAGACTAATTATAAACCTAATTGAATTACTGAAATAACATTGTTACATTTGAAGAAAAAAAAATTGATTGTTAAAGATTTAAATATCGTATATATAATGATTGATTTTGAAAATGTTTGTTTTATTTTTTTCTTTGAAATAATTTCATTTGGAAAATTATATTAAGGTTTCTTTTTTTTCTTTCTTTTTTTTTAAGAATGTGAAATTTCTATTTTTTTCAACAACAACAACAAAAAAAAAACACTCTCAATGTTAAATTTAGAAATAAAAAGCCAAGATTAAGGATAAATATATTGGCTAGCTCTGTAGTCATAGATCAGTCTCACACATAGTGCTGGAATGCTTAAACTACTTTAGTAAAAGAGGACCGTGGGCTCCGCACATGTTTTGGGGAGCGCAGAAGTGTGCCGCACACGGGCCTAAAAAGGCCTCAGGAACTGGCCTACCATGTATTTGGCTGGTGCAACTGCTTGTGAAAAGGTTGAGCTTTTCCAGCAGCACACGCTCCTAATGGCGTTTTGCACGGTGGTACTTTTACCTTTTGCACTCTAAAATGTGACAGAAAAAATATCAACTGTGGGGTTGAATTGTTTTCTATGCTTTTCTTTTTCTTTATGTCGTATGTTGGCTTCTACTATTGTACTTGACCCCCTTTAACTACTGGTATCAGCTTACTTCTACTCAGAGGGTGAAAACTGGAAACGTTGGAAAACTGGATGTATTTCTTTGACTTTTCTTCAATGGAAATTAAGCTGTGAAATGGCCTATGAAGCATCCATAAATTAGACACCCCTTTAGTTTACTTGAAACCCAGGAACCACAGTATGAAGAACAATTCAAACATAGTGGATGAGTAGGGAATGGGAGAGAATAGAATTGAAGAAAATATATCTGTTGAATTCAAGGACAATCGCGGTTTCAAAAAGAAGATGTGTCTTCACATGTAAATGCTTCACTTCTGAGATTTTTTGCTATGTTGACATTGTTCTTTTTATGGAATTAGACATTTAGCTTTGACAATCATAGTATGTTTAATTTTTTTTTCAAGGGAAGTAAATTATGAGGCTGTTTAGTTTTGTACTTTTTGGTGTGCTGTTGGTGAAATTTTTAAATTGTGTGCAAACTGCAATAAATTATAAGAACCTTCAAATCTGAGCCGTGCCATTTTTCTGTCAAAATATCTGTCAAAATTGCCAAAGAAGTGATGATTTATAGATTGGTGAGACTGTTTGTATTTTCCTTCAGTGAAAAAATCGTATTTACTGTAGATATTTGAGTGGGTGGGAAAAATGTTTTCCAGTGCGTGTGGCCTGTGGATTGAGTATACTGTCCGGATGAGTGTGTGTGTGTGTACGCAATCTTACATGACTTGTGTATATTCTGCTTTAATGTCTGGCTGGTGCACCAGCAAAGGCGTGGGTTGGACCTGGGAAAATGTGCAGCAGCTTGTCGAAGACCAGCCCCTCCCCCTGCCTCCCTCCTTCCCTGCACACACACACCGCCTGCGTCCAAAGCTCCTCAAGTACAGTTTTCCAGCAAACAAATCAGCTTTATCTAATGTCTCGCTGTTCAGCAAACCTGGCCTACAGAAGCACTATAGGCTGACCACTTTTAAGTCGGCGAGCATTACTCAACAGGCCACTGTCACAGATGGTCTTGTGCTGTAATGCCCCCTCCCCACTCTCTCTCTCCATCTCTCTCTCTCTCTCTCTCTCTCTCTCTCTCTCTCTCACACACACACCACCTCCTTCTAATTGGTGCAAGATTGCATTTAGTTTTTGAATGCTTTTTGGTTTTATGAACCCCTTTCCGGTGGGTGTGCATTGCTGTTATATTATTGTCTGAATAGATGACATTGCTGTTATATTATTGTCTGAATAGATGAGAGTCTTATTGTTCTATTGAGTAAGATTATTTCTAGATAGTCTTGCACTTGCAGAGCTCTTTCAGCGATCATTTAATTAATTTCATAAGAGCTTCAATTTAATTGGTGGATACGTTTACATTTTGCAAGTTCCTAACATCTGGCAAGACAGAACATTTTAGGTTTTGTTTGGGCTTAATGCTTTTCTTTCTTTTTTATTATAAATTTAGGTCATTAATTTGTATCTGTCCTTTGTTTACTCAAGGAGCAGAGACAAAAGGGGCAGCTGTGGAAACATTTGGCTGTGCCGAAGGGTAGTGGGCTTCACATGATGAGTGTATCACAAGCTTGATCTTCTATATGTAGCTCCACCACAGAAGTTAGAGGGAGCTGCATGCCAGCCTAATGGGGGAGCGCAGCACACATGGCACAACAGGGCAGCCATTGCACTGATGTATGACTGATTCTGCCCAAGCTATGGAGTGCCTCACCATATACTCTGTGACCAGCTCAAAATATAATGAAGATTAGGGCACAAAGTAATAGAAAGTAGAGGTCTATTAAAGCTCGAATGGCCTTTGCTTGCACCATGTAGTGGCTCTCGAAGAGGAATTGCTGCAGATGCGTTTCATACATTTGTTTTTGTTCCAAACCTGTTTGACATTCTTTCTTCTGTGGAACATAAAAGATGTTAGGCAGAATGTTATCCTCAGTCACCATTCACTTCGACTGGATATGGAAAAAAAGAGCAGCATTAACATTCTTCTAAATTTCTTATCTTGTTTTCCACAAAAGTCAGTTTGGAACAACATGAAGGTGAGTAAAGGATGACAGAATTTTCAGGTTTTGGTGAAAACTAACCCTTTAGAAGTATGAATGAAAATTAACTCAAATTGATCACGACAAGCAAACTGTGTTCGTTCCACACAAACAAGTAAGCCACAACTAAATCTTCATGCCAAACTCAAAGAGTTAAACAAGATAGGTAAGCAATCTATGCAATTATGTAATCTTATTAATTAATGAATATAAACATTGGTAAACATAATCAAGCATTACATTGTGTCATACATTGTAAATGTGGTAACCGGCAATTTTGTTACCTTAAGGAGCTATTTCTGTCGGATCTAGCCATTAAAATGAATTTTGTTGGTGTAACCTAATGTATTCAGGTTGATTCAGTGATGTTAGATATATATATATATATATATATATATATATATATATATATATATATATATATATTCTTTATATATATTTCACTTAGGGAAAAAACAGCTAATTTAGATGTTACCACAAAATGCACATTTTTACAGAGTAATCTCAATATTACTATTTAGTCAAATATTTAATTTAGACTGATACACACTACGATTTCCTTTCTAAAATTTACTCTAAACTGAACGATTCTCCTCCACAACATACTGTAATATAAGTCAAAAAGTGTTGAAAATCAAAGCAATTAAAATGTAAAGATTTTGAAGGAATGAAAGGAGCGTTAATTCCTACATAAGAGAAATGAAAAAGGAAAGGAAAAAAAGGGCAAAAAATGTACAAGGGCTGAGCAGATAAAAGGTGAGAAAAGCAGGCAGGAAGGAGGACGTAGTCTCTTTTTCAGTTGTCTGCTTTGGTTTAAAAGGCAGCCATTGTCAAGCGCCCTGCGCTCGCAGACAGAAGGCAAGCAACAAGCGGCCTGTCATGGCCCTTCAGACAATGCTGTGGTCCTGCAGCCTGTCAGGGGAGGGGGAAATGGGTCTGTATGGGGGAAAATGTTTTATTTAGGGAGGGGTACACCGTGCACCCTGCGTCCCCCAACAAAAGAAGATGCAACTCTAACTTCAATGTTAGTATGAGTGTGTTTATGTTTGTCTGTGTGTCTTTAGTTTGTGGTGCTGTTTGTAAGAATATGAGGGGTGCAGAACAAGGTTCTCCACTCCAGCCAGCACATAAGCACTCTCTGTGGAGCTCACTTGTGCATAAATTAAAACACGATTTTATTGTGTGTTATTCTTAGTGTGTGTGTGTGGGGGGGTCTGGATTGAGTGGTAAATTCAGTAATAATTATGCACAAATAAAGTACGCTTTGCACAAAATGTTTGTTACTTTCTTACTCTATAAAAAGTTCAGTTCAAAATGTCAGTTTCAATACAAGTTAATCTCAATCAACAGGAATTGTGGCATAATATTGATTACCACAAAAATCATTTTGACTTGCCCCTCCTTTTCTTAAATTCTTTTGATAAATTCTGGGTTTCGACGCACTTACACTAGAAGTAAATGGGGCTAATCTGTATACATTAAAATACTCACTGTTTCACAGTTATAGCCACAAGACTATAATATGTTATAGACAAAATGTGTGTTAACATGATTTTAGTGTGATAAAATCAATTACTAAAATGTTCTGTGTAAAGTTAGAGCCATTTTTACAACTTCATTGGCATGACGATGTAATGTCAACAAATCCTAAAATTACCAAAAATATTTTCTATTTAAACAACTTTACAGCTTAGAAATATATGAGTTTAACAGAAGAATTCATTTAAGTGCTTTTATTCAATTATAAGCTTCACATTTCTGCCTTTAAACCTTCCCATTCACTTCCATTGTAAGTGCCTCTCTGTAACCTAAATATTAGCTTTTTTTTTTATTATTGTTTTTTTTTGTTTGTTTTTTTAATAAAAGGACGGACGAGTCCAAATAAATTTTTTATCATAATCAACATTATGCCAAATGCTGTTGTTTGAGCTTAGTTTGTATTGAACTGGGAATATTCCTTTAAGGATTTCTACATAAGGTAACTTAAAATCAGTTTTGTTGATGTATAGTCTAATGTATTCAGGTTGATTTAGTGATGTTAAATAATGCTTTTTATGTGAATCAAGCCAGTTAAGTTATATGATATCACATGAAGCACATATCTAGCTCATAAGTCTAGTGTCTTGCACACAATTACAGAAATCAAATAGCCTTTAATGGTATTGGAATGTAAGTGAAGAGATGTTAGCAGTTTCCTAAAAAGTATGAACAGAAGAACAAAACATATTTTGTTCTTTACTACACATTCTGTGTAGTAAATGTATAGTGAATATTCTAAGCTTAACATTTTTATATAGTTAGATCATATATTTTTATATAATCAAGGAACATATATGAAAAGTCATGATATCAGTGTTCTGTTAACACATTTTACATGGCTTTCTGAAACTGATTGTTAATTGCTTGCATTTTGCATTATACAAATGTCCATAAAGTGGACATTTGAATAATGTCCACTTTATAATGTATAATTGACCATTGCCACAGGAAACAGATTTCTAGCATAGAAGCTATACTAGTTTCATGTCTTTCACGTCACTCTACAGCCTCTTTTTTTTCTTGCATAATAAAATAATTTCAACTCAATCAATATTTCATGTCTATTTATTTGGTAAGAAACAGTGTAATAAGTGCCATAATGTACAATCTTCTGGTCATTATCGCAAAACCCCTTCAGACAATGATTTCTAGCTGATAATGACTCTCTAACTGTACATTATGCCTTACTTAAATTGGCCAGTGTAATACAAGACTTCAATCAGATATTATATTGAATATAAATGTTTTAAGACTGGACTGGTGAGAGGATTACTTTCTGCACCTATACCTTGGTTAATAAAATGACTGAGATTGCTCTAAGTATTTCCCAGGCTTCTAGCCATTCAGCACATCATATTGGACACATGGCAAACCCTTGATGTGGCACGTTTGGTTGGCTGTCTATTTTTCTAGTAGAACCAGCTGTTGGTATTACTTCTGCCCACTGTAGATAAGTGGGCAGCAGGGCATGGGTTATTTATATGGGCGTCTTGGCAGAATTTTGTCAGCAGCGAGTCAGCACTTTTCCAGGGTTCATCACTGTGACCTTATGAAGTCAAACTGGCACTGTTTATAAACCTACAATATGGTGTCCATGTCTTGTTAAATAATACCTTCTTTTTTGTGCAAAGTTCATTGGTTCTCAATTCAGAAGAGTTATCAAGTTTAACTAACAGGTCAATGGATGGTACATTCTTCGAAAATGCCCCAGATATTTAAATTGGGGGATAAAATGCCTCTTCTTTTTTAAATATGTTATCTAATATTGTATATATTTTATAATATTCTATTCAAGGCTTATCCAGTTATGAGTTTATTGCAGTGACCTGTAGCTGTCAAATATCTGTATTTACTGTCTCAGTGGCGGGTGTTGTTGAATGTGTCAACAATATGAAATGTTTATTTATTTATTTATTTATTTATTAAGAAATAATGCTAAAATCATCTTTTCAATTACTAAATGTGAAGAAAACACCCTCAACAGCTCTAATCCCCCAAATATAATCCAACATAGGGACCGGCCAACATTGTTGGGTACTTCTGAAATGTAATCTACAAATAAAATTTTAATCAGAAACGTACTCTTTTAAATCACACCTTTTAGGTAATCTTCCATGATTACATTTGGGTATAATTGTTATTATAATTGTTCAGTTAATTGATTCAGTTGATATGTTTTGCATTCTTCATATAGGTAAAAATGTATCCAAATAATCAATTCTACAGGGCAAATAATGGCTTTTAATAAATAAATAAAAAGTTAATGGGACAATGATGAGCAGAATTAATTTGCATTTTGAATGAGTAATAAGAGATGTCAGCAGAGGTGCCCACACTTTCCAAAAGAGTATGAATAGGTCATGCTTCACACATGGTCAACACTGCTCTCTTGAGCTTGACACACACATGATCTGTGGGACCCCTAAGATGACACTTTTCAGTGTGTGTGTTCAGTAATAAAGCCTTGTCCTTAGTGTTCTGTGACACAGTTCCTGCAATGGCCATACCCAAAGAGACCCCACACCTGTCTACCACAAATGTGTGACTCAGCAGGGCTCACAGTCTCTTTACACATGTGGCTGAAACTCCACACAAAGAACACACATACTGTTACAGCAGAATAGCACACCCTCAGATGTCTCAGATATCCTCTATGGCAATGACAGTAAAGAACTCATACTATACCATCAAATACACATGGTCAAAGAAAAACAATAGTAAATATAATACACATTGCTCCCCTCTGGCTATTTCAAAGGAATACACTGGAGGGAAAAATGTTTTTAATGTGGTAACATCTAAATTAGCTGGTTTGATTTGAGTCAACATTATTATTGAACATGACTGGATCAGCCTGAATACACAAGGTTACACCAATAAAACTTATTTAAGGGTTTTAAGGGATAAGCCTTAATTTTAACAGTTAGACCAGCCAGAGATAGCGGCTTAAAGGAATAGTTCATCCAAAAATGATAATTCTCTCATCATGGTTTTGGCTATTTGCATTCTACATGCATACTTAAATATTGATCACTTTCTCACCCACACTTATCAAAACGCTTCTAAAGACATGGATTTAACCACTGGAGTCTTATGGATTACTTTGATCTGTTATTTTTAGGCCTGTTCCTCAGACAAAACTATTGTATAACTTGAGAACACTGAATATTTGTGTATTGTGTATTCCAATATGATGGAATATATAATTTATATGGACTATGATAAATTGACCAAAATACCCCAAAGAAATAAAATGCAGCACTAGTTTTCTTATGCCACGTAAACTTTGAACCATTTTCTGTCAGAAGCTAGTTTGTGTACAATGAGGAGTGTTGTCATCTCAGCCTGAGTTGCTAACCTCTCTGCTCACTGTGAGGTCCGGCAGTGCAGGCCCATCTGTCACCTCCACCAACCTGCAGCAACTCACAGTGGCCCGAGGCCGACTCGCAGGATTAATGTACACATTCTGAACTGGGTTAGGGAGAGAGAACGTGGGCTCAGCCTGTGGGACCTGGCACAGCCAACACGCCACATTCCCTCTCACAATGCTGCATTATCCACCACGCACAAGCACAGCAACCTTGGCAGGGAACTGAAAAGAAATCTTGAAGGAGGATGGATGTGGTACTGGTACTTTTAGCATTGATGTGTCCTCCAAAAGGCCTCTTGATTATTTCAGTTTATTTCGCAGGTATTTTTGCAAAACGTGCTATTGTGTTTGCAGAGTATGGGGGCCGCAAGCTCCAAGAATGGTTTGATTTCTAATGAAACAAGTTTTTTAAATTACGAGACAAGTGTCAGATTTTATTAGGGGCATTTCTAGTCTTTTAGTAGTACTGGGGCACAGCTCCCCCATGAATTAAAAACAAAGGTGTATTCTTATTATCTAAGGGGGTCTAGGGACATGTTCCCCTGGGAGAGAAATGTTATTTATCTATTTATGTCAAAAACAGCACAGAGGGAGAAGCATTTGTACATTTTTATCATGGTAGTACCATGGTTTTAAATGATTACCTTATTCATGTACCATAGTATTTACATGGTACTCCAGTGTACACATCTAAAAAAAACTGTTAATGAAATTAACATTTAAAGAGATAGGTAACCCAAAATTAAAATCTCTAATTATTCACTCGCTATCATGCCATCCCAGATGTGCATGACTTTCATCTGTCGAACACAAACATAGATTTTTAGAAGAAATGCAAATAATGCATTTAAATACAGACTACAGTGGTTAAATTAATATCTTTAGAAGCTATATGATAGGTGTCGGTAAGAAACTGATCAATTGTTTTACTAAATATCTCCACTTTCACTGTAACTTTCACATTCTTCTTCTTCTTCTTTTTTTGGCAATTCGCATTCTTCATGCATATCACTACCTACTGGGCAGGGAGAAAATTTATAAGAAACAAATTCTTAAATATTGATTTGTTTCTCACACACACAATTATCATATCACTTCTGAAGACATGGATTAAACCACTGGAGTCTTATAGATTACTTTTATGCTGTCTTTATGTGATTTTTGGACTTTCATAGTTCTGACTACAATTCAATTGCATTGTATGGACCTACAGAGTTGAAGTATTCTTCTAAAAATCTTCATTTGTGTTCTGCAGAAGAGAGAAAGTCATACACATCTGGGATGGCATGAAGTTTAAATGATGAGAGAATTGTAATTTTTGGTTGAGCTATCCCTTTCTATCTCCAGTTCATTGGAATTAACCGACTCAAAAGAGTGATTCATTCGTGAATCGGACATCACTAGTTGGGTCAATATATAATTGAGGGAGTTTTCATGTCCATGAGATTTATCTCGCAAACATGCTTATTAAAATAAAATTGTAAAAGTCTTCAGTGTTCTTCATGATCTTGTCTTTACAAATTCCATAGTTAATTATTATGGAAATAATCATTTATTTATAAACATTTACTAGATATCCCTAAAATGTCAACTAAATAACCGTCCAAATGAATTACAACCACAATCTCATTACCTAAAAAACATTTTAAAAACTTATTCAAAAACAGTTTTAATTATATTATTTACATTAAGTTGAGGTAATTGTGAACAATGTGTCTTTTTGGGCAATATGTCACATTTTCAATTGAAATTGACAAATTGAATATGTGTCCGAGAAGTCGCTGTCATCTAAGTTACCCATAGCAAATACACCCCTCAAGGAAGAGTGTGTTTTCCAAATCACATGACCTGCTCCACATGATGTCATTTCCTCCTGAAGAGAAAACTAGCAAGACTCCAAGGTATGTTCTCCCTCCACATTTTCAGTTATTTCACCTAAAGTAGTGCTTGGGGCAAATGTGTACTTATCATATGTCAACAATGTTACTACAATGAATTCATAAATAACTTTGAATTTCAATTTTACTCAGTTGAACATATAATAATCAGAAGAACCTCTCCGTAAAATGCCATGTGGTGTCTGGTGCTAGGCAACCATTTTGATTTTATCCCTAAAAACAGCAAAAATGTCAACTAGGTTACCAGTCACCTATGTTACTCTTGGTGTTCCTATAGTTTTCAGGAGTTCATTTAATATTCTAATTGTACAGTAACTATAAAATACTTTGCAATAAATATTATAAAAGAAAAACTTGTTTTCAGGCAAATGCCACGATTATCTGCTGCAGAAAAGCAGCGCCGTTACGTGCACTGCGAGATGCTGATCCTGCAAAAAGGGAGGCATACTTGCAGATTCTGCAATGTCAGTGTTACCAAACTCAGGCCTTCGACTTCAAAGTCAACTCTGCTGTTCCTGCATTGCACCAAGAACAACCAGAACTTGAAGTACAGTGGGATAGAGATGACATTGTTGGTCAGTGGCGTGTCATCAGATATGACGATGAGGTTTACCCTGGAACCATTGTTGAAGTGAGTGAGACACATGTTCATGTTAAGTGCATGCACAGAGTGGGACACAATCGTTACTACTGGCCAATGCGAGAGGATGCGCTCTGGTATCCATTTGAGGATGTGCTCAGGTTGATTCCTGCCCCACAGCACGTGACAGCACGTCATGTTGAAATAAAAAGAGATGTGTGGGAACATCTTCATGGCTAAGGACATGCACACACACGCTAACAAACACGTGGCACAAGCACACGGTCAAACACACACACATATAGACACCAGACGTGTATAGTCCAGGTGCCAGAAAGTAAAAATCCTGCCATGTTTTTGGATCTGCCTCTACATCTAGAACAGGTGTTTTCACTAACGAGCTCATCTACCTGGTTGAGGAGCTGGTTTAGTGATGATTGGAACAGCTGCTGGACAGGATTTCTACTTTCTGGCACCTGGACTATACACCTCTGATATACACACACGCACAGATAAAGACACACACACACACACACACACACACACACACACCACACACACACACACACACATGTTGGTCTACCTATCATTATGAGGACTTTCCATATACATAATGACTTTTATATTGTATAAACTATAGATTCTATCCTCTAAACCTAACACAACCCCTAAACCTAATCATCACAGAAAACTTTCTGCATTTTTACATTTTCAATAAAACATTGTTTAGTATGATTTTTAAGCGATTTGAATTATGGGGACACTAGAAATGTCCTCATAAATCACATTTATAGCATAATACCCTTGTAATTACCAGTTTGTAACTTACAAAATTGTCCTCGTAAATCACAAAAACACGCACACACACACACACACACACACACACACACTCACACTCAAAGTACAAATATGTGTACTTGATTGAGCCTGACAAAGTCATTGAAAAACAAACCATAATTGGCCATGTTCTTGGGTTAGAAAATGAGGAGTGTGTTCTGTCTCCGCCGGTTTCATGGGTGCCTGGAAGTTGGAGGGTATGCCAGTGTTTTACTTGGGTTCTGACATATGAATGTTTTTGAGATACAACTGTTTGCACTATTAAATTTTTGATCAATACAATGCACTACTGTATTTCATTCCACAAACAAGATTTTCAAAATAAGCAGCACACTTATTCTGTTAACCAACAGAATAAAACACTATTTGGTTATTGTTATTTATTGCAGTGCACTATTATTTTTTGTTCAATACAATGCACTACTGTATTTCATTCCACAAACAACATTTTCAAAATGTTTACATGGTGGAATTTTTGTGTAAGTGCTGTTTTTGATACATTTGTTGTTGTTGTTTTCTATGTTAGGATCTCTTGCTTATGATATATGTGCTTGTTAATAAAGTTGTGATTGATCCTTGTAAACTGATGTGCTTCTGTATTTCTCCTTTATATCATGAAATATTCAACAGGTCTTGATTAAATGCAATAAAAGATTAGCTAACATATAATAATTGATATAGTTTAGGATTGTTTTTGTTAAATACATCATCCTACTTTGTCATGTCCAGTCAACTATGTTACTTTTGTCAACTATGATACTGGGCTGTCAATTAAGTTACCATTATTTTTTTTAAAAAATATATGTATTTCAATGGTTCCCTAATCTCCAAGTAAATATTTAGAAACTGAGTAGCTGTCAAATATATACCACAGCATAATTTCATCAAGAAAATTATCATGAATCAAGCAGTTTGGAAACAAAATATACAGACCGGTTACTTCAGTACTTGAAATTTGGGGTTTCAGTTGAACAAAATGTGTATTTTCTTAATTAATTGGGTATTTTAATTGAAAAGGTAGGTAAATAGACACATATTCTTCCAAGAGTAATGATTTTTTTAAATGTCTGCCATTTACTTAAAGTTAAAACTTATAGGTTTTGTCCGTAACATAGTTGACCAAATAATGAGTAAACTTCTTGTTTTTAAAACTAAATATATGAAATCAATTATGCCTGAGCTTGGCAATGACTAAAAACAAAATATTTCAGGGATGATTTATCAGGGAAGATAATAATATTTTGTAAATAAATATATTTTTTCCCAGAATTATTCAAACTCAAAATCTCCCACAATTATATATTGACCCAGTTCAGATTCTAAAACGCATACAGAAATACGGAACACACGTCATAATTGCTGAAATTGCTGACAATTGTTTCTCAGGTACAGTAATCTACTTCATTAGACAAGGATTTATCAGTAAAACGTTTTATGGTGCACAGCTGAAATTTACTAGGGCTTGTGCTCCAGTAAACAGAGTTTAACAGTGCTCTGGGATTTTGTAGCAGGCAATTTTGCAAAAAGTGCTACTGTGTTTGTAAGGTTAATGGGCCATTTGTGACGAGGGCCACAAGTTCACAGAAAGACTTGATTCCTACAGCTGTTTAAACTGATTGGCTTCTAAGTATCAGATTACTGGCAGACTAAACATTTTTCAAATTTTGACACATGCCAGACTTTACAGTTAGTTACACCACAGGAATGACATGTGTTGCCCAACTTTGTCAAATAAGATTAGCATGACCTCAACATTTAAGTTTGTTAAAGCTGAAGAGTACAAAATTATGTTTGCAAAAATAATGACGGTTTTAAAACAAGATAGTCCCAGCATTAAACTCACACCATTAGGTAAGCCAATGTTGCTGTGCAACAGATCCACCATGTTAACACTTTTATGGGGAATCATCCTATGAAAGGCTTATAGTTGTCTCTGCATGTTAAGCTGGGATAGGAAAGTATTTTAACATCTGAAAATTACACAAATCTGCTTTCAAGGAAGAAAATCTTGATTTCCCCTTGCTTTGTGTCTTTGTGTCTAGTTTATTTTTCACCCACTGATTGTTGGTGGAAATGTGTAAAAGAAATGTACACATGTGAATGCATACCGTACATTATGTGAAGTTCCACCAACAAAAATATCTGCTGATTCCTTTCAAATAAATGTCATCTGATGGGTGTGTATGGCCTAACTCACTGTCCCAGCCTGAGATACAGCAGGCCACAGACATTGAATAAGTGAAGAGTCACCGTCTTCAATGAGCCGTTGGTGTCTGTGCCCAACACACATCTGCACATCGCATTATTATTATTGCTCCCACATCACCCAGAATCACTGACAAAGTGAGCAATACTAACAATCACTTCCTTCAGCTGCAGCCATATGGGCGCCATACTTAGATTGCAGGGGAAGAAGGGAAAAAAGACAAGCAATTGTACTGGCATCTGTTTGGCAGTCCTTAGAAGCTGTTGCAAGATGAATTCACTGTGCTAGGAAAGTTTTTCCCTTTCTGTTTCCCCTCTGCCTTCCTCTCTCTTTGGACAAGTGAAAGTATTGCTGGTTGCACTCCTATTGGCCAGCTCTCACAATTACAGTACCTGCTCTTTAATGTGGCTTCTTAATGGGAAGGGAGTGTACTGGCCCAGATGGTGACAAAGTGCCTTTTAACGTTTCTTCTTAGGCTATGAATCCAGCTGGATTAGCTTTCACTTTTTTAGGGCAGCTTTGAAATTTCTTACATTTCCGTTGTGACAATGATGTGACAATAATATTTTTGTGATACAAAAATACTTACAAAAATGCCATTCACACAAAACTGTTAATTGAATACAGCTTTACTGTGATGAACATGCATTCAATTTCAAAGTCATTTTGATATTTTTCCTGGGGTTTAAAGTGGTGCAACTGTCTGGAGACTGTTGATGTAAAAAGTATGGAATACTTTTTCATTACTATTTCTATACCAAAAATAACCAGTGATAGAATTTTGGTTACAAATATGTTTAATATTTTTAAAACTTTTGTCCACCAATTCAGAGTCAGTTGGTGAAACCAACATGCAGGTAGACATTTTTTATCATGTGACAACAAAACGATAAAACATAGAGGACCTTCTTGAGTGTCAAGGTCATTAAAGTTTTTTTAGATATCAGATATTATGATATTTTTTTATGAAAAGGCAAAAAAGATTTAGGTCACATGGAGCAATCTTGAGAAAACGACTTGACATTCATGAATTTTTTACCTTTAAAAATATGCTTGAAAAGTTTTTTGAAATTAATGATTAATATGTTTATAGTCACACATATTCAATGTGCAAGAAACTTTTTAAATGACACTTTTAAAGGGATAGTTCACCCAAAATTACAAAATCTCTCATCATTTACTCATCCTCATGACTGCCATCCCAGATGTGTATGACTTTCTTTCTTCTGCAGAACACAAATTAAGATTTTAAAAGAACATCTCAGCTCTATAGGTCCATACAATGGATGGTGAATGGTTACCAAAACTTTGAAGCTCAAAAAATCTAATAAAGGCAGCATAAGTAATCCATACGACTCCAGTGGTTAAATCCATATCTTCAGAAGTGATATAATTCACTTCTTTCACTTAAACTTTCACATTCTGAAAGTAAAAGTGGAGATTTAATGTGTAAAAAAAAAAAAAAAGGAAATTAAATATTGATCTGTTTTTCACCCAAAGTGATTGCATCTCTTCAGAAGACATAAATTAAACCACTGGAGTCTTGCTGCCTTTATTGGATGATTTTTGGAGCTTTAAAGGACTGCTTACCATTCACTTGCATTATATGGACCTACAGAGCTGAAATATTCTTCTAAAAATCTTTGTTTGTGTTCAGCAGAAGAAAAAAGTCATACACCTGGGATGGCGTGAAGGTGATTAAATGATGAGAGAATAAAATTTTGGGGGTGACTGTTCTTTAAATTCATTAAAAATGTGTTTATATTTTTGTACAAAATGCTATCAGTGTTTTTTAAATGTATAAAAACCAACATGGACTCAAAGATTACATTTCTACTTCTTGACATGTGTTTTAAACTATATTTTTAAAAGATCTCAGACAACCTTATTTGTCAATGACATATAAATCAAATAAATGACAGTATTCTATAGAACAGCCTATCTCAACTCGTAGGGCACAACCCAAAAAGTCTGTTCATGGACAAACTTTTGTTGTTGATTTCAAAGGTTGTCTATCCATTCAAATTCTGTGGTAGTTTGTGTAACGTAACTTTTTCAAAGCTAGCTATTAGACAGGTGGAAAAATTAAAAGGTGTGCATTACATACCCTCATCTTAGAAAACCATGATTAAAACTACAAGATCCAGACTACATTAAATATGGTAACAGGTTTGGTATAATGTTGGGTCACAGCTGAAACAAAACCTGTTGACAACCACTGCAATTTTCAGATAGCATCTCTTGTCACATTGTAATAAGTTGCTGGTGTACATGTAGTGTCTTAGTGATATAAGCTATCCCTCACATATCACTAGAGCCGAACTTCTGAACTTAGACTGAGACTTTACAAGAGCTTCACACTTGTCCAGACTTCCAGTTCTGTTGGCAGGTTTATGTGTTTGTGCAGGCCATGCCTTTATATCGGCCAGTCCATGTTCTTCTCGTCCTATTACACCCAGACATGCTGCTCTACAAGCCTTGCCCAAACAGGGCAATCCCTCCTGGGCAAATATTTAAAGTCAAAACAGCTCTGGCTCCATAAAGCTAGTTGGGTGGTGTGGCTACATCTGTCAGTTGGGGGAGGTGTGTATGAGAGTGCATTTGTGTGTGTGTGGGGACAAACACAGCAGCTGCAGAAACGAGTGTGGACGCTGCTGACGCCAACACCTGTCCGCTCTGGAGACACGGAGAAGCAAATGTCCAGGCAGAGCTGGCCACAGTCTCGCACTACTTTGGAGCCACAGGGTGGACAACAAACTTATAGAGGGACACGCTGGGAAGAGTAAGAGTTCCATGTGTGGACTTCCATACAGCTTCAAAGTATTCTGAATTCCAGCAATGATCCCCATGTGCGTAGGTATAATTTATAATTTACAGAACGATCAAATAAAATGCACACCCCTCTTTGTAAACACTTCCAAAACCCCTCTCAGGCTAATGTTTTACTGTGCCATGTGTTGCGTCCATAATGTTGCTTCACATAACCCCCTCCCTCCACTTATGCCCCACATACAAATACAAACTCCACAAGTTTCCCCCCCAAAAGCAACAGCTAGTATTCTAAACTCATAAACACCCCCTTATTACACTCAGCCAAACCCCATCTGGCAGGCCCCTGGCCCTGCCCCATGTTGGAGCTGGGGGTTGGGGTGGAGCTGAGGTCAGGGGTCAGGCAGACGTTGGCCCTTTGCTCAACAGCTGCCCATGTTCACAAGCCAGGAGGAGGAAGTGGCAGCCGCCACTGCAGAAGCAGCACATCTGCTCTAATGAGTGTGTAAACCTACTAACGCACAGACACAACACACACACACACACACACACACACACACACACACACATATCTGGCCCTCCCCTGAACCTCTCTTCACACACTCACCAGACCATTAGACCAGAATGGAGCCCTTTGTGTGTGTGTCTGTGTAGAGTGTTTAGTGAAAAGTTCAGAGCTGTATTGTGAAATGAGTCCGCTGTAACAAGAGGAAGACCTGTAATGACATTTACATTAATAAATTACATGTTTAGTGTATCTGAGGTTTTGAAGCACATTTTTAACATTTGAAAGCAGGCATCAATGTCCTTGAATTTATCTACTAATTTTTTTGGTGTAAAAAGAAAATGTTTAATATTCAAAACATAGCTTTTATATGAAGCATTTTTCTTGTGAGAGGGAATATTATATCCCCCATATTATTATTATTCTTAAACCAAATTATCACTCATCTGTCTTCATGTTTTAAAACCATATTACACAAATAATGCCAGTTAATATGTTTTGCTGCTATTCTTAATAAATCAAATCCCATAATTTTTCTTTATATAACATTTTTTATATGACAAAATATATCAATTAGTTGTCGACCGATATGGGTTTTCAATGGCCGATGCCGATATCTAGAGAACAGGAGGGCTGCACTTAATTAACCTATTATTCTACTGTAATTGCTAAATTTTAATGCCAAAAATATCACAATATTAACAAAAATAATGAAACAAACATAATAATGATAAAGAACATTTTAAAAAAAGAAATAACATAAAAAAGAAATATCCAAATCTTAAAGGAATATGCAGGGTTCAACACAAGTTAAGCTCAATCAGCAGCATTTGTAGCATAATTTTGATTTTTTTAAAAATAAAGGAAAAATGTGTGTTCCAGTGAGGTATTTACAATGGAAGTGAATGGGACCAATCCATAAACATTAAAATACTCACTATTTCAAAAGTATAGTCATAAGACAAACAATATGTCGACGAGATAATATCGAGATAAAGACGAGATAAAATCGAGATAAAGACGAGATAAAATCGAGTTAGTAAACGAGATAAAATCGTTTACTAACCTTTTCTGAGTAAAGTTAAAGCCAATTTTACAACTTCAATGCTATGATGACGTAATACCTGTAATCCTGGAAAATGATGATTTAAACAACTTTACTGCTCAAATAATATACAACTTTTAAAAGAAGAATTCATTTTAGTACTTTTATAAAATTTGAAGCTTCACATTTCTTCCTTTAAACCTCTCAAAAATTGGCCCCATTCACTTCCATTGAAAGTGCCTCAATGTGACCTTGATTTTGACTTTTTTTTAAAGAAAAGAAGAGACAAGTCGAAATAATTTTTTGTGGTTATCAACTTTATGTCACAAATGCTGTCAACTGAGCTCAACTTGTATTGAACCCAGAATATTCCTTTAATGAGGTTAACTTAATATGATTTATAAACAGGTCTGTTTTTATGAAGAGTGCAATGAATATCTAATGAGTGAATCAAGCATCTCCAGGGTGTACAGTATGAGAAAGAAAAGCAGAGATCTCATCATTCTCACCATAGTCGTCACCTCCTACTACATCGCACATATGTGTACATTTATATCCAGCCACTTTCCCCAGCCAAACAGGCCAACACATATAAATCTAACATATAGATTCTGGTTGTGAAAACAAAACATCTCTATTTGATTTCAGAAATTCTTATCTAGCATGAAGATATGGAAATATGCTAACATTCTTTGTTTTTCTATTAATAACCTAAACTTTCTAAAGCAATATCAACATACCTATGTCCTCTGCATTAAATATATTGGCTAATCAAATCACTTTTGACTTATTAAAAATGTTTAAAAATGGTCTCACTCATTCAGTCCAGTGGTCTCTACTGTAGTAGCTGGGAAATGAAATGACATGCTCTACTTAATCTGAAACAGCATTGTCTAATTCTTCTTTTTATTATTATTATTATTATCATTATTATGCATGCAGTTTGACTGACCTCATCTTATATGTGATAGAATATTTATACTTATATATATATATATATATATCTAATTTTTTTTTTAAATAAGGTTCAATTTGTTAACATTAGTTAATATAAACTAGCAATGAACAACAATTTTACAGCATTTATTAATCTTAGTTCATGTTAATTTCAACATATAGTAATACAATACTAATAAATATACTAACATATACTATACACATATACTAATATAATTTGTGTTTTTTAACATTATATAATGCACTCTGAACTAACATGAACTAACAATGACATTTTTTATATTTACAGTATTAACTAACATTAACAAAGATTAAAAAATTCTGTAAACAATATTTTTAATTGTTTGTTCATGATACCTAATGCATTAACCAAAGTTAACAAATGTAAACTTATTGTAAATTGTTACTGTAAACTGTAATCAAAAATCTTAATGTTCAAAGAAAAAAAAAGAAAGACAAAAAGGTTTAGTTATTAGTTTTATATAAACTACACTTCAAACATGTGCTCATTGTTGCTTTAAATAAATGTGTAGTATCGTGCCAGCACTTGTTCTTGTCAAACATATAACAGAGTTCTCTGTGTTTATCATATGAAATCTATTAGCGCTGAAAGAACAGAGATTGCGGTGAACCGGTCCTGTTCAACGTTTATTATAAGGTGAATGTCTCCCCCTGGTGGCAAAGTATTAAACATCAAATACATATAGCAACGTTACAAGACAGAGAGCTTCATGTGGGCGGTTTCATTGTAATTTTCTGTCTCGTTAGTATACTACATTAAAACTGAACAAACACAACAAAAAAATTCACACCATATTTTATTGATTGGATCGAAAGATAGTTGTCTGCCACCCATCCAAGATAATTACTGCTATTTTTAATTACAAAATGAGTGAACTCTTGTGCAAATTCCACAAGCTGAACATGCACAGCTATCAGTATCACCACCAGCAGAGTGTACATAACAACACCATACAATGATAAAAGATCAATGGAATATGGCTTTGTTTTCTGTATACATACATAAAACTCAATCAGCAGCAACACAATACAGAATTCAAAAGAAAGAATTTGAAGAACAGATTTTCTTTGCAAAAACAGTTATATTTGCCCAAAATGTGATTTGAATGTTGCACCTGTCCTAGGACTATTTCTTGCAATTTAGTAGTGACTCTGTTTATTTTGTTCAGAGGAAATGTGTGACATAATAGACGTTGTTAAAAATAAACATAATTTCTTCAGCAGGTATGAGCAAAACCTAAACTGCATTTTATCATAAATCTGAAACAGGTTTCTGTCGGTCATTATGGGTCATTTACAAAGGCTCTTCATATCACAGCATTCATTTAACATTTAAGATACCTCTTTGGATACATGTACTTTACACTTTTGGCAAATGGCTACGACACAAATGCCCTTGAAAAGGTAAAATATTGAGGTTTATCAATTAAAATCCATAAAAGTTTCATTGTTCTTCTGTATTAACAAGGCACACTTTTTCTTATATTGGTTATTTATTGGAAGGATATTTACTACGGGTGTGACAGAACAGAATACAAAATTTAATCTGAGTCAATAGAAAGCGAAAAAATGTCCCAGGGTTTCAGAATCATGACAGTTCTAATAAATTAAGCTGTAGTAATTATTACATTCGATTGCTTAGATAATTTCTAACATTTAAAGGTTTTGTAAATGTACTACTGAAAGTCATCAATACACCTGACCTCTTACAGCAGCAGCAACCACAGAAGAAAAGGAGTGTCTGCAACATTTAAACATCAGTGCTTTTTACAGTCATACTGCACGTCCTGAGGTGGCCTTCCACGTTGGTGTATAAATGCATTTAAATATCTTTAGAATCTATACTTTGACAGTCCATAAGTATCTCTTTATCTTATTATATCATTACTCAAAGTGGCTTTATCCTCAAAACCATACATTTTTATCTAAAATTCACAATATTCATGCTTAAAGGCTTAAAATGCTCTCATTATTTACTCACCCTCATGCCATCCCAGATGTGTATGACTTTCTTCTGCTGAACACAAATGAAGATTTTTAGAAGAGTATTTCAGCTCTGTAGGTCTATATAATGCAAGTGAATGGTGGCCAGAAATGTGAAGCTCCAAAAAGCACATCAAGGTAGCATAAAATTAATCCATATGACTCCAGTGGATTAATTGCTTAAGAAGACAATAACGCAATCACTTTGGGTGAGAAACTTTCAGAATGTGAAAGGGGAAATTTATTGTAAAAAAAGGTCTTAAATATCGATCTGTTTTTAACCCACACCAATTATATCGCTTTAGAAGGTGGATTTAACCATTGGATTCTTATGTATTACTGTTATGCTGCCGTTATGTGATTTTTGGAGCTTCAAAGTTCTGGTCACCATTCACTTGCATTGTATGGACCTACAGAGCTGAAATATTCTTCTAAAAATCTTTGTTTGTGTTCAGCAGAAGAAAGAAAGTCATCCACATCTGGGATGGCATGAGCGTGAGTAAATGATGAGAGAATTTACATTTGTGTGTGAACTATCCCTTTAAACTTTATGGAAACAACATTGCATGTTTCCGTTCCATAAAAAGGTAGATTATAATGTTTCAATAATATGTGGCAATACAATTTAGAACACCCACTGTGATAGTGTTACATTTTGAGATGGTATTGTAAACATTTCTCATTCAGAATAAAAGAATGTTGAATTATATAAGTCGAATCATTTGTTTTTATGCATCTGGTAAAGAAATATGTAACAGTTTTTTTAAAAACTGTACTTTTAATTTAAGTTGACTTGAACAATACAATCTACAGTCCATTTAAAACAAGGACAAAGTGTGATAGCACACATTGCATAACAGTTGATTTTTGTACGATAAAAGAAAAAAAAAACGTAACATGTACAGTATGAGGAATCGCTTTAACCATCCTGTATGGAAAACCTGCAGTATCAACACAACAATGTACATCACTACTGATGCCTGACTGTTTAAATTAGTAGCACTTATACAGTACAGTTTATAGACTCAAGTTGGAGATACTGAGCTTAAAATAGCTCGGAATTCCAGAGCAGAAAAAAAAAAGCTTTTCGTACGGAGCAAAGACATTGCAGACCAATGGATACTAGTAAGTTGAAAGCCCCTTTTCGATTAACAATTAATTAATAATGTGACAAAAGAATGTCCAACCCTCTTGCCATGAAGAAACTGCATTCAGGCTGGAGAGGTGACGTGTGATGCAACTTCCTTTCCCTGGCACAGACTCTGTAAGGTCCTGATGAGTCCAGAACATCCAGCCAGTGCTACATGCAGGTCAAGCAGCCTCTTAAAAGAGCTGGATCATTGATTCCCGTGACTTCCCAACACCAATCCATTTTACTAAGGCAAAGATGGAAGATCTCATTAATTATTACCCGACAACATTCATTTTAATCTGGTCAAAGGTTCACTGAATATAACAATACCATAGATTACATGTAAATTAACCAGAGGCATCATGTCTATGCCCCCTTAGATTTTTGAGCCAAGTGGAACTCAAATGCAACTTCACAAAAAATTATGTGTATCTTTGATTATAAGAATCAAATCACACATTCAGACTTTTCATCACGGAACAAAATTTCACAGCTACCCTTTTTCACTTTTACTGGCTGTCAAGTTTAGGAGCAATTTTGCTTAAATGTTAAATCAGGACTATGGATTAAAACCATGGTCCCCTTTCACACTAAACAAAAACTGTACCACTACACTATCCGGTCTTACACTTGCATAAATTACTTCCAAGTATTTTGTCTCTCCATTGGTCATAACTTATCTTGGCCAGAGCACCAAGTGAGCCAGGACAGCCACTGGTGCCCCCACAAAAAAAATATATATATATATTATGATAACATATATAATATTTAATAGTTTAAATATTTATATTATAATAAAATATGTTTTTATATGTAGCATTACAAATGAATAAATATAACATATTATAATACATATTTTATATTTGAATTAATTTATATTATACTTAAATATGTTAAATATTAAATTAAAATATGCTTTTATATATATATATATATATATATATATATATATATATATATATATATATATATATATATATATATATAGCATAACAATAAATAAATATTCTATATTATAATACACTTTTATATTTTAACTGTTTTATAATATACTAAAATATGGGACATTTTAAATATAGTTTTATATAAATAAATATTTTAAATGATTATAATATAGAATATTTAATATTTTAAATAGTCTATATTTTAATAAAATGTGTTAAATGTAGTATTCAAGCATGTGATCAAATTTCAATAGCTCTTTATCATTACTCCAAAAACTTTCAAAACTTGTTCTAGCTGACCCAATAGAAGAGACACTTTGTTTTTGTATATTTACATCTTGCACTATTTAAAATTATTTATTACAAATTCTTAAATTCAATAGCTCCTTGGTCATGTGACCTACAACCCTCAAACTACTTTAAGAACATCCACTCACTAGCTTTAAATATTACACACAATTTTTGTTTTTAATTTCTGCAACTTTCTATAGCTCTCTGGACATGTGACCCACTGACCTCAAACAAGGTTCATAATATTCACTGATTAACACAGTTGTTTGGGTGAAAAATGCTTATTAAGAATAAACCAGACAGGACAATGTCAATAACATATGAACAACAGATTAAATATTAACAACCCCCCTTTTTTAAGGGATTTACCCAATTCATGCAGGCCGCATTTTAGTTCGGACAAAACAGAATTCTGAAAGAATCACATCCCTGAGTATTATATAGATGCATATTATAATATCTAATATTTAAAATGTTAATTATTTTTATAATAATAAAATGCTATGCTATATATTATTATATTACTATAAATAAAAATATAGGTACATGACACAGCTGGATGTAATGGCAATTCAACAACACCACTGCATTTTAAATGAGTTCAGAAATGTAAGAACGATGGTTTAAAATCCTTACCAGGCACACCCAAGTGTTCTTCAATGTAGCGCACATATTTTTTAGCATTTTCTGGAAGCTCTTCAAATGTCCTGGCAGCAGATGTGTCTGTATTCCAGCCAGGGAGAGTCTCGTACTGGACTTCCACCTTTTGTAACACCTCTTGGTTTGCTGTGAATATATATATAATATTGTTCAACCCTGCCATGTTTTTTATTTGGTTTTCTTTTTATTCAAATCTATATGTAACATGTGAAAAGTGCTGCTTACCTGGGAAATGAGGGATGACTTCACCATCTACTTTGTATGCCACACCAACCTTGATCTCGGGAAGCATATCTAAGATGTCAAGTTTGGTGAGAGCTAAGCTAAAGAGACACGTAGAAGGATTCATGTGAGACGACAACATTTTTGCAGTTTCACATGAATTCAGATTCAAGATGCTATAAACAACTGCTGATCACTTACGCTGTGAAGCCATTAATCATGTGGGCGTATTTGATAAGCACCAGATCCAGCCAACCACATCTCCTTTTGCGACCTGTAGTCACCCCCACTTCCTTGCCTCTTGTCTGTAAGAGCTCTCCAGTTTCCTATACATGTCAGTGTAACATGATTAATGAACAGTACTTTAATGACTGGTATTTAAGTGCATGTACTTGAATATCGACTATAAAAGTATATAAAGTATTTAAGTTATGTGCCGACAATATGTGCCACAAATAATCTACTGTAATGATATACTGTAAAATTATTTTATTATATTTATTTATTTAGCTTATGCAAAACTACTGTTTTGCCCAATAACCCTTCTTTCCACTAGATGGAGCCATTTCGAAGTGTAAGAAGCAAAATCAAGTATTTTAATCATTTAGATACTGACTCTTGACCGAGATCAGACACATAACATTTTACAGGGTTCCCAATGAATTTCCATGATTCCATGTTTTTGATTACTGGATTACATATATATATATATATATATATATATATATATATATATATATATATATATATATATATATATATATATATTGCACATATTATATCACTGTAATGAAAACTCATAAGGAACAGCATATCACACATAGCAAACATCAACAAATGTTGATTATATTTATGATTACATATAAGTATTTATGATGATCATATACTGTTTTACAGTATATCAGTGTGACGGTAGTTCATATCACACATCACAAATACAGGATATTCATTGTTGTCATCTAGTGTGATTGATTGCTGACTCCTCTGTTCCTTTGCCCTCATTTGTCTTAATTAAATCCACCAACAACATTAAACCTGCTCAACAGAAGTCAGGGTCATTACTGCTGAATGTAAACAGTAGCAAGACCTCATTAAGTATCCAAACACGGGGTGGAAACAAAAGAGGCAGTTAGGCAGTCAGTAGCTCACGTTGTTCTGTTCAGTAGGAAAAGCCCCGATCCCAACTCTCGTGGTGTAGGCCTTGACAACTCCATAAACTTTGCCAACGTTCTGAGGTGGCATGCCCAGACCCGTACACACCCCTCCAACTGTGCAGTTTGAGGAGGTCACAAAGGGATACGTACCTGAAAAAACAGCATCACATCAGGCTCTCAGTCAACATTTATATAATATGTATAAAATGTACAGGAACAATGTAGTGACAATGTTATAATATACAGTAATAGGCCCTGTATCTCTCAAAGTCTAAGTCTATTTACAAAGTGTTAAAATCAAAACATTTTATGAAATAACCATTAAAAATAATAAATCTACTTCACTGATGTTTCTAGGCCTTTTGTCTATTGGAAGACTTTAGAAATTAAATTAACCTTGTAATGTTTTTTCTTTTTTACAATCCAATAAAAACCAAACCAAACCCAACAGAACAAAACCCAAAACAAACATAGAACAAACAATGCAAAAACCAAACCAAACAAAAAACAAAACTAATCAAAACCAAACAAGAACAACACCTGCAGGTGTATCTTCCAAATCTTAACAGCCTGATGTTAACTAGCCTAAGTAGTGTTTGGTAAGTTACTCTAAAAACGTAATTAATTACTAACTCTAATTACATCTTCTACAGCGTGATTAGATTACTGTACTAATTACTCTGTCTGAAAAGTAATTGCATTAATTATTACTAATTACTTTCTAAAAACCCTAATCAACCTCATCCAGATAAAAAAAGAAACATCCTCACTTTCAACTGCTTTTATTTTCAGCAAACTTAACATTTGTAAATATTTGTATGAACATAATCAGATGGAGGGTCATGTCAGGATGAGCCTGCAGGAAGTGTTGAGATTGTCTGCAATGACAACAAGCTCAGTCCGATGATGCAGTGACACACCACCCCAGACCATGACGGACCCTCCACCTCCAAATCGATCCCGCTTCAGAGTACAGGCCTCAGTGTAACACTAATTTCTTCGACGATAAGCACAAGTCCGACCATCACCGCTGGTGAGACAAAACCACGGCTCATCAGTGAAGAGCACTTTTTCCCAGTCCTGTCTGGTCCAGCGAAGGTGGGTTTGTGCCCTTAGGCGACGTTGTTGCCGGTGATGTCTGGTAAGGACCTGCCTTACAACAGGCCTACAAGCCCTCAATCCAGCCTTTCTCAGTCTATTGCAGACATTCTGAGCACTGATGGAGGGATTGTGTGTTCCTGGTGTAACTCGGGCAGTTGTTGTTGCCATCCTGTTCCTGTCCCGCAGGTGTGATATTCGGATATACCGATCCTGTGCAGGTGTTGTTACACGTGGTCTGCCACTGCAAGGATGATCAGCTGTCCTTCCAGTCTCCCTGTAGCGCTGTCTTAGGTGTCTCACAGTACGGACATTGCAATTTATTGCCCTGGCCACATCTACACTCCTCATTCCTCCATGCAGCATACTTAACACAGATGAGCAGGGACCCTGGGCCTCTTTCTTTTGATGTTTCAGTAGAAAGTTCTATTTAGTGTCCTAAGCTTTTATAACTGTGACCTTAATTGCCTGCCATCTGTAAGCTGTTAGTGTCTTAATGACCATTCCACAGGTGCATGTTCGTGAATTGTTTATGGTTCATTGAACAAGCATGGAAAACATTGTTTAAACACTTTACAATAAAGATTTGTAAAATAGTCTTTTAATTTTTTCAAATAAATCATATAAAATCAAATAAATTACTCACAAACTGGCCAAAGAATTTAAGGGAGCAGCGTTAAATTAGAGAACATATATTTTAACAATAGATGTTAAATTTCCTTTTTAAATTCACTATTGTTTTATATAGAATTGTTCTATAGTCTACGCAGTATTTAACACAATTACATCAGAAGTAACTCTAATTAAATTACAGAACAATTTAGAGTAACCCCTTATTTTATTTTATTTTTTTAACTGAAAAACTAATTAAATTACAGTAATTAATTACTTAGTAATGCATCTTCTAGTGGAAGACTTTCCCAGAAGTATACAAATGGCTGTGAGCTGGTTAGCACATATCATATTCTTACAAAACCTTCAGGGAATGGAATGTACTACATGTATCAATGTATACATTACTCACCAAAGTCGATGTCCAGCAAGGCAGCATTGGCACCTTCCACCAGAATTTTTTTGGGAGGTCCATGTAGAGCCTCATACATGAAGAAGACTCCATCTTTCACCATGGGCTTTATCCTATCCACATACAACTGGCAAAGCAAGCCAACCATTTAACGATTGTACTCCCATTCTTATTCCTGTGACCACTCACTTAGGGTGCATAAACCTCCTTTACTTTAAATCTCCCTTTTTTTAATCCTATAAAAATCCTTTAAAATCATGTAATCCTAATCTACATGAAGTGACCATCACAAAAGGTCTTGATCTACAAGGTATAATCTGGTATGACCACATCTAGACATCTCACCTTCAGTTTCTCAAGTTCCCCATCAACATCAATCTCCAGAGAAGGGTACATTGACTTGTACTGCGAGGCCAAATGTTTATATCTGTAAGACAGGACATGAAAATGCTCAGATGACACTGTGATACATTAGTAGCAGGATCATTTGCAG
The DNA here is from genome assembly GCF_025860055.1 of Xyrauchen texanus. Classification (NCBI taxonomy): domain Eukaryota; kingdom Metazoa; phylum Chordata; class Actinopteri; order Cypriniformes; family Catostomidae; genus Xyrauchen; species Xyrauchen texanus. The sequence continues at coordinate 27,802,314 of NC_068295.1, forward strand.
TTTCACTGAATCTGGTATAATATTGTGTGTATTAGGTAACTGTTATTACAAAAGTTGAGATTTAATAGCCATTTGAATGTGGCATGAATCAGTAAAACAGTTGAAAAATTTAGCACACCCTTACCTCTCTGAGAACTCCTGGAAATCAGCCAGCAGGTCACATATCCTCAGGCCACTGCGAGCAGCTTTTGCTGAATATACGGGCCCAATACCCTTTTTAGTTGTTCCTAAACTAGGTAGAGAAGCAGAGGCAAGGGCAAGACTTGTGACTTCACACTCCTTAGATGGGTTACTTGTAAAAGACATTAAGGTTATGGTCAAACATTCTCCACATGTTAGGTTTACAAGTATACTCTAGAACAGGGATATCAAACTACCAGCTCGAGGACAACATTTGGTTTGCCCCCTCAAGTTTTAACAGTTTATCCTTAAATCCAGCCTGCAATCAATTTTCACTTTCTGCATTTAGTTTTTTTTTTCTCTTTATTGAGCCTTAGTTCTCTTTAAATTGTTAAACAGTGTCCTAATACATATACATATATTTTTCCACCATGAAATGGATAGTTCACCCAAAAAGGAAAATTATGAGGGCTGGGTATAGAAACAGAGAACACCACCTAGCTAGTTGCCCCAAATTAATGTGAGTTTGAGACCCCTGCTCAAACAAATTCTGGGATAAGATAATTGAGGATTCTGATATAGGAACATTCATCTACTCCACTATTCTAGAATATCACATTTGTCCATTATAAAAGCAATGTAAAAATAGTCTGTGGTCTGTCACTATGGTAAACCAGAGATTAAAAAAGCTCATCTCTGAAAAGCGTTTTTTTTTTTTTTCATAAACTCATAACATGTAACTAGCATAATGTGTGCATGTGCATCAAGCAGGGTTTTTACTTTTTGCCAGCTTGCTGTTGCCTCTCCTGTTCCTGGACTCCATCCACAGCTTGATGGAAATCAAACACTGGAGGCAGGAGAGCGTATACATTACAGTGAGACAGAGCGCGACTGTGCTGGAACTCATCTCTCAGTGTTTTAAACACAACAAGCCAAGACAGGCTTACCATAAAAATACATGTTTTGCCTACAATTAATCTCAGTGTCTATTTATTTGGCACTTCCTGAAATGCCGATACTGTGGCTAAAATTGGCATATATAAATTTCCAGGAGGCACACGCTGGACTGCACATCTTAGCACAGAAACTGATTGTGTGGAGCAGTGCACGCTTATTCATTATGTGCGACAGATGTCCCGGGCATAATAAACACAGGACCTTAACTGTAAGGAGAATGAAGATGTCACCCGCAAGCGGTGAGCCAGGTGTGGGAGAGATATGGGCAAGTTGAAAACGCTCTCTCACTGTCAACTGAAACGCAGCATGAGTGCGATAGAGACTGAACAGCAGCCTGAGAATATAATAGTTTTTAGATTTTACACTTCAGCTAATTAAACTTAAGCATTTAATTAGATGTATATCTGTAAATGATGTAATTAATAATTAATTGGAATGTACACTTAAGTTTATCATGACAATACGTCGTGATATTAACTGAATCTGCCAATTTGATCCAGTTATTAAAAAAAAAGTCCACTAAACAAACGGGAGAAGATTTTGTCAAACTTTTAATTACAGGATGTCCACTGATTTTATGGCAAGTGTACATACATTTGTATGAAAGATTTATACCTCTAAAAAGGTGTCCAATTTGACTCTGTCCTCAAAATGAAAATTTTAACATGTAGATATTTAAATAATTAAAATAAATAAATGAATTTCTTGCAAGTTCTTGGAGACAATGTATAAAGTAAATGTATTTCCGATGATATTTTTATATTTGTTTTAATGTACGATGTACCATGATTACTCACGATTAATCACAGAAAGTTGTGGGATAAAAATTTTTCTTTAGTAGTAATTTTTTTATTGATCCATAGCCCTAGTTTTTAGACTTTGGTGCTGCATAAAGAAGTGACAAATTGCCTAGTGTGAAAGAAAATATTTGCAAATCAGTTAGCAAATAGTATGATGCAGTCACTCCTGTTCATCACATTTTAAATGCTGAACAAGTCAATGGAAGATTTTCAAACTGAAATCTTAAATTTCCGATTTTATAATGCACGCCATCGTTTATTACAGAATCCGAATCAAATAAAATAGTTTACACCATGTGGCAGGGCGGAGGGTGGGGCGGGTCCCGTATTAGGCTAATTATGCCTCCGTAAACAATCTCTCTCTCCCGCACGATCCTCTGCAGTCGACCTTTAACCCTCACGGGAGGCATAATTAGCCTAATACGGGACCGGGTGTGTAGGATCACGACCCGGCCCTGCCCTCCGCCCTGCCACACACCACTACAAGACAAGTTTTTGAAGCTGTGATTTGAATTCTGGGATATGAAAATGAGATATGTAATCAAATCGGTAGTGTTTATTTTTCACAGGAGTTGTCAGCTTACCGATGTGTGCACGGTCAGATATGATGAGCCTCGTTTCCCAGCCTTCCAGACCTGTGAGATAGTGAGTGTAATTAGACTCCTGTCAATTAATCTTACTGAATGTCAACGCCCACCAAGGGCACAAACAGACAAATCCTTAAGACAAACCTTTCCCTTTACGCACATTCTTCTCTGCCTCCTCAAAAAGGCCCGGCAGGTGAATGACTACACCATTACCTGCAATCAAATGAGAAACTGACAGTCATTACTTTCCATTATAAATTAAGTGCAAATTACCAGCGCCAATTGGACTGGAAGGGTTGGCTCTCGCTCAAATGCTTGTGTTCAAAGATCAGTGAAGATCTCTGAAACCTAAACAAACTATAAAAGCATTAAAGTAATTGTTTACCCCCAAATTTAAAAAACCTCTATGACTTTCTTTTTTAAATGGATCAAAAAAGGAGTAATTTATAGCGGAAATGCTTTTTCTTCATAAAATTGAATGGTGACCACCACAGTTGTCAACCTATATTTTCAAGGCAAGATTTTTCTGTCAATAATGACTTCAGTTTCAGTCTTTTCCTCACACATTGCTATCCATTTTGAAGCTGAACAGCTCATTGCCCCCTCCACTTTCAAAATATGGATGTGAGCAGCTTAAAACATTTTCTAAATTTTTCCCGTATTGTTCCATAGAAGAGAGAAAGTTACACAGGTTTGAAACAAAATGTGGTAGAGTAAACAATGACAGAATTTTAATTTCTGTGTTAAACTATCCCTTCAAGTGGTAAAGTGCTCTTTACTATTTACTATGCATTTCCTATAGATCATACTAATCTCTACAGTGCTGACCTATGATATAGAATGGCAGAGCACAGTTAGGGCCATTAGCAAAATTGGATCTCTGCAAATAATGGCCATACACTGCACTCTGCTATATTAGTCTAATAGCCTGGCCAGCTTCCAGGCACTCTAACTGTCCTGTAACAATAAGGTAAGGGGTACAGCGAGAATCAATTCACCAATAAAGATCTATTGTGTATTGCTGCACTGATTGCATGCAAGTGCGCACAACTCACATACCAAACAGACGAGGTGTAATTTGGCATACTTACCAATAAAGGCTGTAGCCTTTGGGTTTATAATACCACTGGGTAGAAGGTGGAAGTCGTATTCCACTGAATCAACCACAACTGTGTGTCCAGCATTATTGCCTCCCTACAGTGAGAATAGAAGCATAAAGTCTATTGAATCACTATAAGCCTGCTTTTTATTCCTTTAGAATAACTCACACAAATAGTTTTGATGGTGAAAGAACAGATTGTGCAGTTTGAAGGTGAATCCTTCATGTCCTATGACATTTTTAAGTAGCTATAAAGAACTTTCAAGCTTTACTTTTTGCCTTCATAGCAAACATAATACAACAAACATCCCATTCATTCAGTCAAATGACTAAAAGTAACTTTAGGTGAAACAACAAATGCTTCAAGACAATATTCAATAGAGTTGAATTTACATCAACCATTACTATGGAATGGTATAGACATGCATACATGCAATTGTGAGATTTTAAACTCTAAACTCTTACAATTTGAAGCATGTAAACAATTTGGTTGCAGGGTGTGGGTTAAAAGTGAGAAAAGCTTTATCTCTTCTCGTTGATACATCACATTCACTTACTATGAGAGTAGTGCACACAATTACCTTGACTTTTATCTTGAGGACTTAAGAAACGTTTCAACAACTAGTTTCAGGAGATAGATTCTTGCAATGAAATCACATTTGTTTTTGTTTTATGGTCATTCCTATGTTGCTATTTCTGTGCTAAATTGTCCATTTATATTCAGAAGAAATTACATACAGCACAGAATGCAAATTTTATTCCTTTTCTTGCTGGTGCATAGAGCAGGGTATACATAGATTACACACTTGGCACTGCAAAATGTTCAATCTTTAAGAATCATCAAGAGTCCTCCTCACATGTGTCTGCTTTCAACATGGCCTCAATCAGCTCTGACCTCATGGCATATCTGAGGGAGTTCAAACAATGTGTTCTCAATAAATCAGTCTTTTTAGCTATTTCTGGAAAGGTCTCCATTGACCAACTTATTGGTGTATGTATAGATGACTCTCCTTTTTAGATCCATTTACGATGTTCCCATACACCAAAAGTGTTGTAGGAGGCACTCTAGTGTTACTACTATGAGCTCTTATTACAAAGTTGCTTTTGAATCAAAGGGACCAGTCTGGGAAGTTTAGCCACAGGCTGAACTAAAATATCATACTGGCCTCTGCAACATGTTGACAATCTAGACACTTGGGAAGCATGTATGCAAATTATATTTGGCATGGTTTTCGTTACATTATTGGTAACAATTATAAATGCACTTGAAATCAAGATGAAAAGGATTCGCAACCTATTTTATTTCAAGAATTTCACATGTTTCAGAGTGAAATTGCCAGATGTGGGGTGGGGCTTAATTATATCCATTGGGAATTGATTGGATTGTGAAAAGTGGTCTCTATATGACAGGTGGTTGGAGAGGACGGGTTCAAAAACAAGAGGGCTTGGTGATGTCAGCCAAAAAGGAAAGTTTTTTCTTTGGAATTAAGTAAGACATGCACAGTAAGACCAGGAACATGTCTTAAAATAAATAGTGTCAATTTGAATTTCATGTTGACTTCAAGGGAAATTACAACATACATTACAAGACAAGGTTTCTATGGGAACGTTCTGTTGGAAACTTTTACAATAATAGTCATAGAACCACAATGTACTGACTGTTCAACAGAGCCAAGTCTATAACATGGGGAAAACATTCATGTGATCTTTGTCACTTTTGCTCCTTTGGCTGTCTCTGTATTGGAGTGTCAGGCTGTGTTGGATGATGTCCCATATTCCAAACCTGCAGGCTAAAAAAGGCTAGTGTGACTGATCTGCTGCAATGTCTGGAGGAACAAGGGCAAAGGTCTCCTATACAGGGCTTACTGGTAGTTACCACTTTACTACCCACAATGACACCGCGCATACCAGGCAGTCCGATGCATTAAAACAAGTTGTTGAAAATGTACTGCACCTGTTTAATAAATTAGTTTACCTGAACATTTGAAGTGTTTTTAATATTTTATGAGGTTATATGATGTTGTGATGTTAGTTTGGTTTTGTTGGTTTCTCATTATTATTATAATGTTTTGTATTTCATTTTACTTGCATTTTATAAAAGGCATTTCTTAAATTCTGGCTACTGTTTACAAAGAAATGCTCCTGGTTCAATACAAGATCAGCTCTATTTATATACAGTATCTACATGTTGTCACTTACCACATAAGAATAATTTTTACTTGTCCCTCAGTTTTATATAAACAGACAAAAAACGCATTTACAGTAATGCACTTACAATGGAAGTCTATGAGTTAAGGCATTCGGAGAGTTTAGGAGCTAAACTGTGTGGCTCGTATTTTTGTTAAAGTGCTGAAGTTAATACTTCTATACAAAATGTGCTTTATTTGAGATACAAAGTCTGTCGTCCATTTAGTAAGACTTTTGTTCTAGGAGGATGGATGTCTGATAAAGCTTTACCATCGTAATAGAGTGCAACAGTGCTGCCCACCCACTTTTTCAGCTGTCTTGGTTCAGGAAGTATTTTTCCCATTCATTTCTTCCATAGACTTTTGATAAAATTGTCCATTAAAGAGTTAGGCCTACTTACCGTCTTTCATGAAGGTACAGCCTACAATGAAGCACTGTGAATGATATAACTGATTATAAAACTATGGATATATATTAAACGATTGATTTTAGGTTGTTGATTATAAGTATATAAACAATATAGTTTAAGTTTATTGTGAAATATTCCAATATACACAAATATATAAGTAGTTTGAGAGTGCAGGGAGACCGACTTGTTTGCATCATTCACAATGAGCAGTCGCTTCCGAGCTTATTTTTCAGGCTTTGTTGTCCGCAGGTTCTCTGATTAGTGAAGCGTTCTCAGTTGGACAACAGGTAATGTAGTTGTTCAACAGGAAGTGTGCTATTAAATATGTTTTTTAAACAATGAAGTTGAAATAATGCAGACTGATGGCTTCAACGGAAGCATATACCATTAGCTGGATTTCCATCCCAAATTTTTTAATGCGCATTTCAAAATGTGCATAAGAAATCCTGAATGGAAACGCTTGATATGCGAATAAACTCGCATACAATTTAATGCCCTAAGAGAAAGTGGATTTTCTAGAGTTTCGCTTTAGTTAAAATGCACATTAAGGTAATGGAAACAGTTTATTCACAAAGCGATTACTTGTTTTGATCATTCGTGAACCTGTACCGGTAGCCATATCACCCTGCAGCTATTGCCTGGGTGCCCACTAAAGCTAAGCATGGTTGAGCCTGGCCAGTACCTGGATGGGAGACCCCTCCTGGGGACAACCAAGGTTGCTGTTGGAAGTGGTATTAGGGAGGCCAGCAGGGGGTGCTCACCCTACGGTCTGTGTGGGTCCTAATGCCTCAGTATAGTGATGGGGACACAATACTGTAAAAAAAAGCACTGTCTTTCGGATGGGACGTTAAACTGAAGATGGTCTGTGGTCACTAAAATCCCTAGGGCACTTCTTGTAAAGAGTAGGGGTTTAACCCTGGTGTCCTGGCCAAATTGGCCCCTATATATATCATGGCCTCCTCCTCCTAATAATCTCCGTCTGTGAATTTCAGCCTGAATTACATTACAATTATTCTGTGACTTCTCCTGGCAGAATTTAATAAACAAAGTACAATTGCTGCAAATAAAAAATATCCTCTATGCAAGGAGGTTATGCTGCCCCATCAAGACAAGGCGAGTTCCCTCAAGAAAATGAGTGTGACATAGTGGATGGAAATACTCAACGATTTGTGATTAAAACGTTTAAATAATTTTGATGGAAACAAAATGTATGAACAACCAGGCCTGTCTTTAAAAGTTTAAGTTATCATTGAAAATCGTTTAGTCTATGGAAATGATGAAATGGAGTTTTACTTCAGGAACCAAACTATTGGTGGTTGTAATCAGTCCTTTTCCCCCTCCTTAACTGTGCACAGACAAGGTCAGTAAATCCCATTGTAAATACATTACTGTACACACAATTAACTTATAGTTGTCTGTTGTATTCGACAGAATGTCACAGATGATACTGATCAAGCTTTACTTGTATTGAACTTGAAACATTTGTTTAGATTTTTCACAGTTTTATACTGTGGTATCTGTACAGCTCAATGCACTCAAATATTTTTTGTTAAAGAGAGAAGCGAAAGTCAACTTGTCTCCCAAAGCAACAGAAGGCCTTTCATTCTTGTGTTTAGAATTGGTGATACAGTGACAGATCAAGAAAGAAATGTGAATCCAAAAGAACAGTAGGACTTGACTAGAGGATTTTCATAAACCAAGATACATCAAATACTTTTGAGATATGCAACACAAGTGCATTCCTATTACATAAGAGGCAGGAATGAAAGCATGTAGCTGGTTGTCATCATAGATCTGTGGGCTATTTTATTCTTTGCATGCAATGCCATTTAATGTACATGACTGTACATGCGGAAAACTACCATTCAGTTCTACACACTCCCCTCTCCTTGCTTGTTCATTGATAATTTGGCTAATTGGATCATGCTTACATTGACCAATAAGAGTGTAGTACTCTCAGCTCAATTTAACACATTCAAATACATTTAAATTAATTACACAGATTTCCACAGATTTTTACCCAAACTTAACACAGAAAATATAAACTCAGTCCGATACAGATCCCAATTGTTTATGTAGTATTTATTCTTTACAGTGTGTCCTGTTAACAGTCTTAACAGGACACAAAAAAGTCACAGTCTTAAAAGTCTTTATTGTACTGGCTGTAAGTTTAAATGCAGACCTGGTGAAACATTTATTTCCGCTGCATACATCTATAATGACAATACTTAGATAGTCTGAATTGGTAGCCTGATGTTTGATCCTCCCAAATTGGTGTGACATAGGAACAGCATGGTGGTTTTTTCCATTCCATCTGCCCATAAGGAAAACCAATCAGACTGCTGAGTGCAGCACTTTTTATAAAAATCCTTATACTATCTGCTGTCTGTCTCATCCATTTGCACGACACACACATGACAGTCTGCATAGTGCAGCACTGAGGGGCTTATTTTAATGCAGTCACAACCTTCGCAGATACAAACTTCATGTTAGAGAATCCTAGCAATGTGAAGCTGTTATCAGTATCATGCATTGTGACAGGGGACGTAAAGCAGCCTGCTACCTCTGTGCTGTGGTGTACGCTCTAGCATAAGACATGAAAACACAACTGTTGGTGGAAGCATATTTCTGGAGTAATTTCTTGACAAACCTTAGGAATGGATTCAAAATCACAAGGTCTACAATCCCCAAAAAAATCCATTTTACATTTATGGAAATTGAATGTAATAAATGTAATGCTTTTCTTGTGGTTTTTAAAAACTTAGAACCCCACCTTGGGCAGGTCAAAAAATAAAAACTTTACACATACTAGCGGCCAAAAGTTTGGAATAATGTACAGATTTTGCTCTTATGGAAAGGAATTGGTACTTTTATTCACCAAATTGGCATTCAACTGATCCCAGTGTATAGTCAGGACATTAATAGCATGAACAATTACTATTACAATTTCTTAAACTACTTCAAAGAAAAAATCCTCCACCTGCAGCAATGACAGGTTTGCAGATCCTTTGCATTCTAGCTGTCAGTTTGTCCAGATACTCAGGTGCCATTTCACCCCACACTTCCTGTAGCACTTGCTATAGATGTGGCTGTCTTGTCGGGCACATCTCACGCACCTTACAGTCTAGCTGATCCCACAAAAGATCAATGGGTTTAAGATCCATAACACTCTTTTCCAATTATCTGTTGTCCAGTGTCTGTTTCTTTTCCCACTTTAACCTTTTTTTTTCTGTTTTTCTGTTTCAAAAGTGGCTTTTCCTTTCCAATTCTTCCCATAAGGCTGCACCCCTGAGTCTTCTCTTTACTGTTGTACATGAAACTGGTGTTGAGTGGGTAGAATTCAATGAAGCTGTCAGCTGAGGACATGTGAGGTGTCTATTTCTCAAACTAGTGACTCTGATGTAATTATCCTCTTGTTTATTTGTACATCTGGCCTTACTCATCTCTTTCTGTCCTTGTTAGAGCCAGTTGTCTTTTGTCTTTGAAGACTGTAGTGTACACCTTTGTATGAAATCTTAACTTAATAAATAATAAATTAATAAATTAAACAATAATTGACTGACAAGTTTCAACAGAAAGATGTTTCTTTTTTGCCATTTCTGACCTAATTTTGATCATAAGACATGCCAGTCTATTGCATAATGTGGTAACTCAAAAACAAACACAAACACAATGTTAAGCTTCATTTAATGAAATAAATAGCTTTCAACTGTGTTTAATATAATGGCAAGTGATTTTCTAGCACCAAATTATCAATTTAGCATGATCACACAAGGATAAGGTGTTGGAATGATGGCTGCTGGGAATGGGGCCTGTCTAGATTTGAGCAAAAATGACTTTTTTCAAATAATGATGGTGGTTTTTTACAACAGTAATGTGCTGACTATACTTTGTGATCAGTTGAATGCCACTTTGGTGAATTAAATTACCAATTTCCTTCCGAAACAGCAAAATCTGTACATTATTCCAAACTTTTGGCTGCCAGTGTATATGCACAACAGTTTAAACATCAGTTAAAGAGATAATTCACCCAAAAATGAAAATTCTCTCATCATTTAATCACCCTCATGCCATCCCAGATGTATATACTTTCTTTCTTCTGCTGAACACAAACAAAGGTTTTTGGAAGGATATTTTAGCTATGTGTGTCCATACAGATCAAGTGAATGGTGAAAAAACTTTGAAGCTCCAAAACCCACATAAAGTCAACATAAAAGTAATCCATAAGACTCTAATACACTTCCTACAGCACCATCTAGTGCTCTGCGCATTGTATGGACCTACAGAGCTGAGATATTCTTCTAAAATTATTAATTTGTGTTTGTGAAGAAGTGTTAAGAAAGTCATACACATCTGTGATGGCATGAGGGTGAGAAAATGATGAGAGAATTAAAATTTTTGGGTGAACTACCCCTTGAAATGAGTGAAAGCAGTTCTACATCTGCAAATCATTAGTGGCTCATAAAGTGACACCTGTTTCCTTCTGACATGCAATGGAAGATATGTTGACAAATGGTAGCATGTGCACAATTAAATCTTTCTTTGTCCCAGCCGTGCATTTTCATTTTACTCTAATAAGACAAATAAAAATACATTAAAATCAATTACTAGCCATAGGATTATATCAGTTTTAAACAGGGTTTTATATATATATATATATATATATATATATATATATATATATATATATATATATATATATATATATATATATATATATATAATTTTAAAGAGAAAAAAACAGCAATTTCTAGTCAATTAAATATTTTTAAGCAGAGCACTAGAATTATATTAAATTTCAAGGCCGATCTGTCAGACATCACGTTGATTTCAGTACAACATAATGTACTCAAGGTGACATTAGCAACCATCTACACGGCTAGCGACTCGGCTGAACGAGCTCTAATTATAATCAATGCATTTTAATCAACGTCGCTCTCGCGCAGTCCAGACAGTTCATTTGTCGCGTCGCCAACAGAATGGGCGCTTTGTGCATTTCCGCTTTAATAATACATCAGCTAACTGCTTCAAACAACAACCTAGCCAGCAAACAAGAAATAACACACATAAATAACATTCAAAACTACTCCTGCCTACAGTACGTATGAAGCTGACTGATCAGCAATTAATATTAATGTACAGTATGTGTGAGAATTATAGTTAACAATCATTGTGTTGTTGCCACTGTTACCATGTAGTCACGCCATTAAAACAACTGCACAACTCACAGGACATATTGACAAATATGTTTGTTCATTTCCACGAATGTCATCTAGACCTAGAACAAACCCTTAGCGTGCAGGTTCCTCATTCAATCTTGAATGAATGTTAGATAACCTTCTCAAAGTAATTCAAAGAGCAAACGGGGTTAAGTGAACAGATGTATGCCGCCAAAGAAGGATCTGGCGAGATAAGTGCCTCTTTTTGAAGTACATATAGTGATCATAAAAAGTAGGCTACCTGACATCGGCAGACAATATCTGCATCCTGGGCCAGCACGTCCACCACCTTTCCTTTCCCTTCATCACCCCACTGAGCTCCGAGCACCACGGTCACCCTATTTCCCACATTTGGGGTCGTCACCCGGCTGGCCGTGACATCGCCTTGGGATCCTCCGTCCTGCGACTGTGCATTCCCGCTTTCTGACATGACTGTATCCTCTTCTGCTCTCTGCCCGCAGCTCCGCAAGGCTCTTCCGAGGTCGTGTCTAGAAGGTAACCATCCGAATGACAAAGGTCTCGCGAGATTCGCATGCGACGTTCACACACTGTGTACAATATGTTTCTCTGGAGTCCCACAGAAACCCTAACCCTACCTCTGAATATAACCCTTACCTTAACCCTACACCTAAATCTAGCCTTAGCCCTCACTTCAGTGACAACAAAAACGAGTCTCGCGATACTTTGATATTCACACGGTTACCTTCTAGACACAGCCCTCTTCTGCCCCCTGATCAGACAGTGAATGTACTCCAAAGTAATTCGTTACAAATGACTAATGTCTACTCTAAAATTGTAATCAGATTACTATTACTACAACTACTGATTACTTAGTCGAAAAAAGTTATATTCATTACTTTTAAGTTACTTTCTACAACACTTTTCACAGATAAGCTTTTGTTTTTCCACTAAACTGATAAAAAATAATGTCTATATTTCCTTACTGTTCATTGACTTGTTAAGGCCAAAGTATGCTTCAGGTGTGCGCATTGTATGCGTGATGAAAATTGCATCATCAGCACAGCGCAGCTTGAGCACCCGTCGCCTAGATTTTCTTGAATCGCACACGCGGTCCTCGGCTGTGGTCAGAAAAGTATACTCACAATGGCAACGCTGTCGGCCAGGCACAATCCTGTCCGGATTGCGCAAAAACAAAGTATACCTGGGGCTTTAGGAGGCACCATTCAGCATCACAAAACCCAAACAGATCTACATATTAATGTAATCAATGTTTGAAATGTATTCTTCATATATACAATTATTTGAGAAAAATATGTATCCCAAGTAATCAAAAATAATTAACTTAATTGAAAGTCAGTAACTGTAATTTGATTACAAGTCTTTGAAATGTACTGTTTACACTATTTTTGTACCAGTAAATAATCAAATTACAGTAATTAATTACCTTGTCATTACAGTTGAAGTATGTAATTTCTGCGCAACTTGCGCCACCAAATGGAATTACAAAAATAAACGTTATTTTCAAAACAGCTTCTGAATACGCCCTCCCTCTGTCGTTGGCCAAACAAAGAGTCCCGCCCCCAACTCACGCCATTGGTAGAGTAACGTTGTTGAGGTGGGTTCTAAGCGGGCCTCTCAAAACAATCAGAGACATTTCACCATACCACAGAAACACAGTGCTTACAGTTTTTTTTTAGTAAATTAACTTATGAATGGCTTACTAATATTTGTCTCTGCATATTAAGCTGGTATAGAAGAAAGTATTTTAACACAGAAAAAGTCACGTACTTCAGCTTTAAATAACTCCCAACATTGGAATTATCCTTCAAAAAGAGAACTGTTGTGACTCATATATTACAAAAACAAATTATATTGTAAAATATATAATATTTATACGTATCTAGCGGTTCACAGTGCGTGGATACATTTATATCTAGATTTACAAATACAAAGAGTGAACGAATAAAAATTTTTTTTTTTTTTTTTGTGAACAGCGACACCTGTAGTCCATAGCGAGTATTTTGACGTGTTCTTCGAATGTCAACAAATTAAGCATTATATTTTGGAAAAACTGCCACAACATGTTTGGATTTTTGGGAGTGGTAACATGCCTTTTACTAACACATTTTCATATTGGTGATGGAGTCTGGAGGTAAATTACTAACCTCAAAACTCCAGCGATCAAATGGCAGTTATGGAGGCACTCAGCTAAGCTAGCAAATAACAATAGCTAACAACTGTTTTATATATACAGTATGTTTATTTTCTGACTGTTTATGTGCTTGTTTTTTATCAGATATAAGAATACTTTCGAGGAGAAAGAGTTATACACCACACACAGTGCTGTAAGTGACTGAAAGTCCCTTATAAAATCACACAAATCATTATACATTAGTATAGGTCTCCAAGCATTCTAAGAAGCTTTCAACAATTTCCTGCTATTTTGTTAAAAAAAAATATTATTATTTTTTTTATAACAATGGTGGCTAATACAAAGTTATCAGTTTTATTGTACAGGCAGTATCAATACTTAAGTGCAGTGTGGAAACTGTTACCATGGTAAATATTTGTAAGGGATGGTCTTGTTTATGGTATTTTAACTTAAGGTTAGCCATCCTAGAAGCCTAAATAAATGTTTTTCTCACCACCCAACATAAACACATTCAGATGATGAATCACTTCAAAAATAAAAATATAATTATTTTAGTTATGTTAAAAACTACAAATATTGTGTTTTATGTAGTTTTTTTTAGAGTATGAAGGATCCTCTTTTTTAGAGTGGCAATACCCTGAGAGTTGTGACGTCAATAACAAGAGGTAAAGCACATATAATGTATAGGTCTATTCATATTTAATAATGTATAGTAAATGTTATAAATACTTTTTTAATGTACATTTATGTTTGCCAAAATTTAATCCACTTAGCTTACCCAATGCTGCTATTTGGTGCGAATCTTCTGGATTTGCCACTGTAAAGCCACTGGTTTCTGTAAGTACACACACACACACACACAATTATGTTTTATGTGTTTTTCATTTGATCAGTTAGCCCTTTATTTTGTTATTTTCTTCTAGGATGTGTCCGCAGGGGAAGAGGAGCGACACCTTTATATAAGTGACTCATTTTTCCGCTTTTCGTGGTATGCTGTTATTCCTGAGCTCAGGTATTTACCAGCTCAAATAAGTCTGTTCATTTCATCTTTCAACTTTAAATTACACTGTAAATGCCAATAATTGCTTTATGTACAACATGCTTTAGAAATATACTTGCAAAAAGAATATATAAATATTTTGTTTATTGCTTTTATCTTTTTCATGACTAACAGAAATGCATCTGAAAGTGACTCCCAGGTTAGACATTTACTTGGATCAGAAATCTTTCCTTTGTTCCAAGCAAATATAATTTTTCCTTTAGTTGAGATAATGTATACTGGTGTCTTATGTGTGTACTTTAGATTGTCAGAATATGGATCATTGATCCAGACCGAGCAGAAAGGACTGAAATTTACAACACTGCACTTGTTCCCTCTATAGTAGGACCAAAGACCTATCAAATAATTTGGTTATGTATCAACAATATATTAATGATCTGTTATGAGTACTGAGTTCCATGTACGATTCTTCCAATTTGCAAAATTTTTAGCTCCCCGTTTATACACTTTTGTACCTTTCTAGCATTCTAGATATCTTACTAAGCAATTCCTCATCAGTGGAGCATATCCAGTCATTGAGTCATCTTCATCCTCTCAGACAGTACAGAGTTACTTCACAAATCAGGGGTAATTCTGTTCCATTTTATTATAATTTTTTTTAAAGGAATATTCTGAATTCAATTCAAGTTAAACTCAATCGACAGCATTTGTTGCATTATGTTGATTACCACAAAAACATTTGACTATTCAATCCTTTTCATAAAAAAAAAACAAAGATCGAAGTTACAGCAAAGGTCTTGTGAATGGGCCAAATTTCTGAGGGTTTAAAGGCAGAAATGTGAAGCCAATCGTTTTATAAAAGCACTTACATTCCCTTTTCTGTTAAAACTCATGTATTATTTGAGCTGTAAATTTGTTTATATCGTAATTTTTACAGTAATTTTAGGGTTTAGAGTTTGTTGGCATTACATCGTCATGGCAACGAAGTTGTAAAATTGGCTATAACTTTATACAGAAAAGGTTAGCAAGTGATTTTAGCACACAAAATTATGTTTACAGGAATATTGTTTATGTCTTGTAGCTCTACTTTTGAAATAGTGAGTATTTTAATGTTTACGGATTGGCCCCATTTACTTTCATTGTAAGTGTCTTACTGTAACCCAGAAAAGGAGGGGCAAGTCTAAATAAATTTTTGTGGTAATTAACATAATGCCACAAATGCTATCGATTGAGCATAACTTTAATATAATTTTTATTATGTGATTAATATTACTTTAATGTTGTTTCATATTCATAATAATTACCTGTATAAGATGACAACATCAATCACAATCATAATTTGTTTCAGATTTTGGGAAGCTCGGCTTCTTGGTAACCCTGAATATCATAGTTTTTGCATATTTGGTCAGTCAGTCTCTTTTCATGGACAGTGTGTTGTTTCTAGTCGACATACTTTTTACATGGCATCCCCAGAGAAACCATATGGTGATAGAGAGGTATCCCTATACCTGCCAACAGGGAGCCAGTTGTCTTTAGTATGGGGTGTATGTACCCCTTACCGAGCCTTACTACTCTCTGAAAAAGGCACTTTCATGACCAAGAATGCTTTCCTCACTTATGAGGAGGTCAAGGTCGACCCTGGAGATTTGCATGTGCCAGCTGAGGGTTATTTTACAATTTTTGAGGCTGCCCTATTGGAGAATGCCTTAATATTCCGCGTAGGAGATGCTCTTCTCTGGAGAGACAACAAGGACAGAATATTGAGGATGAATCCAAATAAATTGTTGGATCATGGGGTTAAAGGCCTCAATTTCAGAACTCAGTGTGTGGATTACTACCCCTTGCAAGTACGTGTTTCTGATTTGTAAAAATCAGAAGTAGTGATTGAACTGATGATTTGCTTTAAACAAATATTGTGGGGTTTTCAGTTACTAAAATGTGGACTGTTACTTAAATGTCCCTTGTAGGACTTTGAACTTGCTTCAGTTCTTGCATGGAAAGACCATGAACTTTATGTAGGTGGAAAAAGTCTGGACTGGCAGAATAACAACAACTATATGACAAAGGTACTGAGTCTTCCCAAAACTGCCACCATCCTTACTGCCTCGTTTGGCTCCCATCCAGAAGCTTTGGACGCACTGGTCATGTACACACACAATGACGACCCTGTACGACTTTCCCTGATCACATTCTATGAGACAGAAGGTATCTGGAGATCCAGCACTTTCTTGAGTAACCTCAAAGAGCAGGATGCTCTTCAGGGCCCATTTCAGATGTTCTTTGTAGGCTCAGCTTTGGAAACTCTGTTGGTGTGGAACAAAGATGTGATGCTCTATAGTTTTCACAATAATAGTGAATGGGGATACATGCAACCAACTAATTTTTCCAGCCTAAGCCAAGCAGCCAATGGGAGCCACATTCATCAAGTTGTCATGGGTGAGTGGCAGATATTAAATGATCAGAAGTGCCAATGAAGATGGATTTGAATCTCTAATATGACTTTGATTGAAAAAGCTTTTTAGTTTACAAAGCAAAAGGAGAATTAAAACATGTTTAATTTTAAAAGTATTTTTTTAACTTTGTTTCACTCTATTTGAATCTTATCTATGCAGACCACTCATGGAATATGCTGATTAAGATGGAGAACAATGCGTTGTTCTTCTGTAAAGCTGGTATAAATAAACTGCTGCGGCTTCCTACTTGGATTGACTCTGGAAGTTCAATGGTACTCTATCTAAACCAGAAGAATCAGATCGACATGCTAATATTGTCAGACAGTGGTCTGCATGTGCAGAAATACCCTTTGCTGATGGAGATCAGGAGTGCCATGCGAGGAGGGGTCCACGTCTGTCCCTTTATTGGTTTCACACACAAGATGAAGAGGCGTGTCTACTTCATGGACAAGGGAGATCGCAAGGAGTTGTGGGCTCAGGTGAATTGGAATACACTAGCTGATGTATCATGAGTGGGAAATATTTCCTCACAGAAGTACTCCTCTCTCCCTTAGTCATGCAGAGTACTACAGAGCTAGTAACTTATTTCATTTTGTACCAGGACTAGTAAATAAAGATAGTTTTTACAGATGCAAAGAAGAATGTTAGTGGTTTTAGCTGGTGGTACATTGTGTACACCAAGTACATCAGGTGTCTAATATAGAACAACATAATGGGACAGTTCCTGATTTTTTTTCCAGATAGTCTACCATGTAGGTAAGAGAATTGATGTGAAGCTGCACATGAACAACAAACATCTGCTGCAAATCACATCAAGGACTCATTTTGAGAGTGTGCGTGGTGTGGAAACTATAAACAAGGTTTGGACAAAAAGGATCTCCTAACAAGAGCACTTTTAGAAAACTCTGCACTGAACTGTTTAAAATTGGATTTTAGTAGTTGTTTGATAGCTTGTTGTTTGTTAAGCAACAATGCCCATAGCTAGTTATTTCAGATAATTGATCTTGAAGGGTTCAATGCAAGTTAAGCTCAATTGACAGCATTTGTGGCATAATGTTGACTGCTACTAAAAATTCCTGTTCCTACTTTTCCTAAAAAAAAATAGTTGTTTCTTTCACCTGGTAGAACAATGTATTAATATGTTGTTTTTCCAGACATTTATTATTTATCAGGAAACACACCTTAGAAGCAGGCCTAACAACTCAGGTCTAATGTGAGTGCTTACACCTTTAAAATGCATGTCAGTGGAAAATAAGATTATTGTGCAGACTAATTCAACTTTATTAGTTGTTAGGTCTTCCAACTATCATAAAAAACATATTGTCATATAATTAAAAACAGCTCGCAATCAAGTGGTACTGTCTCTATGGAGCTGCTACCAACCCAGATTGGAAATGCTTGCTATCTGCCAAAAAATCAGGTAATAATAAGTTGTTTCGCTGGTATTGTTCTTGTTGCTGGTAGTGGTAAATGTGAGAAATAGATGAGAAACTAGATACTATTGCACTGAAAAGTTATACATTTTCTGTAGGTTTCTCACTTACTTGTGGGGTGCCCACCAAACAGGCACATTCGTGTAGTAAAGTAAGTGTCATCTAATAATGTAACAATATTTTTCAGAAAAGTTATGTTATATCGTAAAATCATGTCGTAGGTCAAACCTTCTGAACTGAGTTATTGTTTTGTGCCTTGTGTGTGTAGACCACAGGAAATTCCATGCGAGATGCACACCTTTGAGAAATATACCATTCCAGGGTAACATGCACAAACACATGGCACTTGTTAATAAAGTGTATTGGATTTTCTGTACCACTTAACCCCCTCAATATATAATTTTTTTTTTACAGATCTGTGCTGAGAAACCCAAAACTGGAAGATCTGGTGAGAATTCGTCCTGCTCGTGTGACACAGTAGGCCTTGATATTTTTAGATACTATGTTCTACTAGTACTACTGATACTAGTACAAAATACTTCCTCTTATATAATTTTCTCTTTATTTGGAACTTGACAACAGTACAAGTAATGAAAATAAATAAAAAATAAAACAACTCGGGCTAGTTGTGACATCATCGCAACAACATTCCAATATTGCCAATTTATATACCGTATAAAAAAAATAATAATAATATGTTCATACAAGCAATCTTGTCTTACTGTGAATTAAGTCAAATTTCCCTTTTGAAAGAAGAAGAATAACACAAAAACCACATAGGTTTTAAAACACCTTTATTTTACTTAATAAGCTTGATAACATTGTGCAAACAGTTTAGCTTGACAACATTGTGCAAATAGTATATGGTCAATCTACGGCTATCATATAAGTCATATCATGCAAGTTATAACTACTTACAGCACATAAACATCTGGACTTGTGTATATCGGAACAGATGTTTCATATGACTTACATTTACATTTATGCATTTGGTAGACACTTTTATCCAAAGCGACTTACAGTGCACTTATTACAGGGACAATCCCCCCCGGAGCAACCTGGAGTTAAGTGCCTTGCTCAATGACACAATGTGGGATTAGAACCTGCGACCTTCTGATTAACAGCCCTGTGCTTTAGCCCACTACGCCACCACCCCATTATATATACATTGGCCAGAATGATGTATGCTTGCATTGGAATCTGAAAAAATTGTTTCAAAATGTTTCAAAGCTTTACGAAGCATGTTTTTAAAGCCTCTTCACTTGTTAAAGTTAGCTGAAGTCTGACTTTTACATTGCTTTAAGGAGACATCAGTTTGATCATTATTTTTTATCAAGAATAGGAAAGCAATGACTCAAACCAGCTAGTAGTCTCTTATTTTCTGTCAGTTCCCATGCTATTCAACTATTAATGTGTGCGCCAGAAGTGCAAATATTTTTATGTCAGCTGAAGTTCTGTTGAGGTGTAGGTTATGTTGTGAGGACAAGTGCTATGACAGCATGGTTTTCTAAAAAAAACAAGTTTTTCTCCCACCACAAGCACATGTGAAGCAACTGATAGTCATGAGTTCTCATAATGTCCCTCAGCTTGTGCACTATGACTGGAAGAGGATTGGCTGTGTGCTGAAAATTAACTACAAAGCTGCCTTTCGCCCTGATATCGATCTGTGAGTATGACAAAAGCAAAGTGTTAGAGAAATGCAACAATTAAAAAAGTCCTTAAACCTCCCCAATCAATTACATATCCACTTTTTATTGTCTTTTAAATGCTTCAGACTGAATGCTCTATGAGAAAATAGATTGATATTGCAGTGCAGTTGTTATACTTTGGATATAAAGTGTAATGTTATATGTCTTATGATATTTAAATTTTTCTTTAGGTATGATGGAGACACATTTGTGCATAGTGTTGATGCCAACTTCATAGTGTGGGAGAAGTTTGGTCGAAAAGACTATTATTTTAATGCAACCATGCAACAGGTAATATATATCAGGCATATACAGTATGTGTGCTTGTTATTATGTTGTTTTAGAAACACAAACCTCCCTTTTGGCTCCATAGGTAGCTTGCCTTCATGAGGCACAAACATGGAAATCCATGCTTGTCGACAAGAAGCATTCTGAAGAGGCCTGGGGACCTCATGTAGGTATCATTTACAGTTTGTATCTCAATTTAGTTTTAATAACCTTGGCTTTCTCCTTGGAGATATGTGTAATCATCTGATTACATGATTACTATTTAATTATTTTATTAACAGTGAAATAAAAGGGCATGTGTTTAATTTCTTTAAGAATTACAGGAGCTGTTTTGTTCATACCTCTAAAAAACTGGGAAACCTTGACCAACCCTATGAAATTATGAATAAGAGTTCCAGGAATTACCTCACCTTTTCCCAGAAAGATAGTGCTACTTATGTCTTTATTGTAAAGATTCTGGACCCAAATTACAGGTACAAATCACTTTCATCTGTTTTAGCTGAAAGTAATCTATGTCTGGTTGGTGCTTAAATTTACAAAGGTAATTGCAACGGAAAGTTTTTCAACTGAAACTTTGAAAACCACTGCAGGTTAGACATTTATTTTACATATTGTTACGTGTTTTCCTGGTGCTGCTTTTGAGGTTACTTGTCAGTAATTTCTAGTTGTCAGTTTATGATTTGTAGTTCAGGATCTTGACCACATGGTGGCAGAAATTATTTATCATCAGTGTGGTCCAGTACAACAGAGATGTGAGAAGTTTTTTTCTTTCCACTCAGCTTTTGTGATCTTCGTGCTGTGTTTGCTGTTAAAACATATGGAATCAAAATGTAAGCTATTCATTTCTCCTGTGTTATACCTCTGAAAATGACCATAAAATATGGCTAGTCATTCAAACTCAACTTATTCAAACTTATTATGTTTGCAAATTGCACATTAATAATGTATATGTTTTAGTGTAGTTAATGGAGGGAGGATTTTCCTGTCTGCTTTATTTCATGCATATTCATCTGCTTCCTTCACAGCAAGGACCAGCGCTTGCCCATGTATGTGGTTTTGATTCTTACCTGCATCACACTCATCATGCTGTGTCTCATCTTCTACAAATATGTCACCGTCTTTCGAAACATGCTTAGAAAAAAACATCTGTGAATTATTACTCAGTGTAATAGTTAATTATTATATTTAGTTTCAGATACTGTTAGTTTACTCTCAGTGCCACATTTATTTAAAATCACACAACCAATGTATGTTTATTTGTGTTCCCTTCCCAGCCCCCCAATGAAATTAATACTCTCACAGTGAGCTTTGTTATTTGTGTTTAGAAATCATTTTTTTTCCAATGTTTGTTTAATAAACTGTACATTGCCACTTGTGAAAATACTTAAATTTTGCATTTTTCTAATTTAATTGGCATATATGTTTTTGTTTATCATAACATATATTTTCAGCATAACAATATCAGTGAATCGTGGAAAAATTAAATGAATATTCCTGGTTCAATAGAAGTTAGCCTAAATCGACATAATGTTGATTACCACAAAAATTTATTTAGACTTGCCTCTCCTTTTCTTTAGTTAAAAAAAAAAAAGCAAAAATGACTTTGCTTTAAACAACTTTGCAGCTCATATAATACATGAGTTTTAACAGAAGAATTAATGTGTGCTTTTATTCAATTATAAGATTCACATTTCTGCCTTTAAGCCCTCCAAAAATTGGCCCTATTCACTGTAAGTGCCTCACTGAAACCCATATTTTTTCTTTTTTTAAAGAAAAAAAAAATCACATTTTGGTATCTAATTGTGGTAATAAATATTATGCCACAAATGCTGTCAATTGGGTTTAACTTGTATTGAACCCGGAATATTCCTTTAACATGAATTTTAGAATTTCCTAGTATTTTTTTTGTCTGGGTTTTGCTTTAATAGTAGTATGCGCTCAAGCTTAAAGTATGGGATGACTATAGTATCAAAATTATTCACAAATGCATAAACATCCATCAATTCGATAAATGTCATACATGCATCTTATTATCCACTCACAAATGCCTTTCAACTTCAGCGATTTGTACAAACAGAGACATATTTGTGAATACTAATGGTCCCTTTTATATAAATGTAACACAATTTGCATGTCTAACCAAAGGAAGACGTTACAAATTAAACACAAAATGGTGTATTCTGTTTTATTTATTTGAATTTTGAGACTTTTGTTTCACTCTTTTTATCATGGCTGACCCACACACAAACAAGTACCACTGAATAAGTCATAAATTAATTAATTAATGTGGGCACGTCTACCCACCAATTTGGGAAAAATTTAAAAACGCATTTTATTAGCCTTTTAAAATGTAATTTTATTTGTCTCTGCATAATTTATTATTAAATGAATGTGCACCTATTTGTTCAAATAGAGACATATTTGTGAATATAAATGTTCCCTTTTGTACCAAAAAAATCACAGTTTGTAGATGCAGCCAAATGAAGATGTTCCAAATTAAACTTCTTGTGAATTATCGAATGTGCATTTGTGGATCAAGTGACATGTGCATTCATTGACATCTTTTAGTGTGTTTTGGGTTTCATTCATTTGAATTTTGAGACTTCCTTTCCGCTGGTTTGCCTTGCATGATCCACATGTAACTTTGTGTAATAAAAGCAGCTACCACTAGATGACGTGTCATTTTACAGACGTGCCATCAGGCAGAGCATGGTTTATTCACAAGGATAATGTTCTGTCACATTCTAAATTGCAAAAAAAAAAATAAATAATAATCCTGGTGACAATATGTTTGTATTAAATGTTCGAAGCTTTCTAGTTAGTAGGATTCTAACACCTGGAAAACAAGTCTTTGTTCCAGGTCAGCGTTAGAGACTGCTACTTCAATCTTAACTAAGTTTCTAGAAATATCTGTTTGTGTAATAAAAGCATGAGTACAGTTCTTAATGTTGTAGTATCCAATACGGCTGGGCGGAATGGTGATGGAATAAATTGTCAATCGGTAGAAAAGTTTCTGTATCGTGGTATATGCAAATATCTGTGCATGCAATGTTCCACTTAGCTGAAGGTGAGACTGATAGTGAGAGACAAACAGAATGCAGGAGTACTACGTGATATAAATGCACAGTTGACAAAGGTTATTTATTAATTCCTGATGTAATTGCGATCAGTTCTCTCTCCGTGCTTGCTGGAGATCAGTCGGTAGGCAAGCTTGAAGGTGTCAATGGTAATTAATTAACAGCAGCTGAGGCACGCTCTGAGTGTGCTATTGTTTGTGTTTATGTTTTCATTTCAACGGCGGTGACCGTCGTATGTACGAGAGAAAAATTAAAGCAGAGGTCCGCCCCCCCCAAACTCTCAGTATAACGTTAGTAGGAGGAGGCAGACGAGGAGTGCGGATCTAAATGCGGGTCTTTATTAATCAAAGTGGAAAACAACCAGACAGGAACAAAGGAAACATCCACGATGGGAAAACTGAAACAAAAACACGAAAACATTCAAAGGGTACATGAACAGAGTGCGCAGGGCAAACCATCAACATCCAGACAGCTACAAACAACGATTGACAAAGACTGAACAACCGGGCTTAAATACAGAGGGGTAATGAAGATCAAATGACAAACGGGTGAGATCAATGATTGAAAGCTGGCAGTGATGAGGGCCGGGAATTGTGGGAATTGTAGTTCATGAGAGGTGACACGAGAAACACGGGGCAGACAACCAGGAATCGTAATACTCAGAAAATCCTGTGGGAATCACTGTACTTTAATTGTAAGTAAGGTGCCAGAGTGCAGAAAAAAAACATAAAGGTAGATCGTGTTTATTTTAATTAGATAAGGGGGGGGGGGGTGTCACCTAAAGCCACACCCGCTTTAATGGGGCCAGGCTAAGCCCCAAACCTCCTCATGTCCTAGAAATTAAAGTACTAACCTCAAACCTGCTTCGCTGTCTCCTGACTCCTCCACTGCTCAACGAACCTGTTCACAAACATTGTAACATTTTATGTTATTATGAGACTGAGAAGTGCAAAAATATTTTAGATTAGCAAAAATGTTTTTGGCTCATTATGAGACTGTGGCGGCCGCCAGAGTCTAGTCAATTAATGGGAAACACTGAAGTACATTTGTTCATTGGTAATTTCAATGTGTACCTCAAAAATGGCAAATTTCGCGATTTATCATTAAACAGTAAAACAATTTATTTTGGTGTAACATTAGTTTACTCTAATATGAACATCTAAGTCAGTCAGTTGCTGAATACTAGTATAAGTGGACTAGCACACCCAATGAAGATCATTTATAATAGGGTTCACAACAGTGCTACTATGAATGCAAACTTTAATACAGTGAAAAAGACACTCTATTATATATTTATTACATAAATATATATAAATAAATATAAAGTCCAACATTCTTTTGAGTGTCCATGTACTAAAATAAAATATTTGATGATATGGTTGCACCTTCATTTACCATTACTATTATTTTGAATGGCCATGGAAATTGAAGAAATGTGAAAACAATTTTACCTGGTCACAAAAAGTAGTCCATTAATTTACTTGATGAACTTTTTCATCACCTTTTGCTGAGCCTTTATGCATCGCAGAGCTAATGTGTGCTTCTAAATCACTTGCACCTTTATTAGCAATTGACACATAAGTGCCAGCTTTACATGTCATACATTCTGCTTCCCATGGATCTCGACATGGACGAAAGCATGGGAATTGTTTTTGCAAATCTTCTGAAAATTTACACTTTCATTTGGACATTGTTTCCACTCAGCTGTCATTTGCTGCTACTGACAGTGTCAAGCAACTGTTTGATAGCGAACACAATAGTGTTCGCGGAGAGATTGACAGGCAGGAATTTGGCCAATAGTTGCTGCAAGACTCTTATAATCGACCAATTGGTGTGCGAGAAGGCGGGACTTACAAAGAGGGGTTAAAGCGATGCAAATATGCGCGCGCGCACACACACAATGATGTATTAGACCAGATGCACATCATAATGTAACTAAAGCTGAATCACAGACATTTTCGCAAATTTAGAAATCCCGGCCGGATGCTTTTTTAAGGTCCAAAAAAGAAGAAATGTATGGGAAAAAGAGGACGCATGGTCACCCTACATATGGACATCCTTGACCAGCCCACAAGTTTAAACACATTAAGCTAAACATATATGTAACATCAGTAAATCCTCACCATTATTCTTCTTTTCAATAAAGTCCAAAAGGCTGCTTTGCTTTTTTTCTTGACGTTTAATTTTTCCTCCAGAGTGACACAAGCTGCCTTTCTCTAGTAGCGTGTCACGCCACATGGACTTCAAACAATATGTAGCAATATTATTGTGAGTAGCCTACATTCTTCGTAGACCTGCTGCGTCATGAAGATTATTGCATATTCATACAGAAATATTTTTGTTGTTGTTGAGCTGCACCTAAGCTTGTGTTGCCTACATTTAAAATTACATTCAGGGCTACAGTCAAAACATTTGACACGGATGATGCACACATGTCACTTGATCAACAAATGCACATTCAATGCTTGACAATGCCATTTTGTGTTTAATTTGGAACGTCTTCCTTTGGTTAGACACGCAAATTGTGTTACATTTATACAAATCTGAATTTCAGGCACAATTTGAAAGGCATCTGTATGTGGATCGTAAGATGCATGTATGCCATTTATCAAATTGACATATAAGTGTTTATGCATTTGTGAATAATTTTGATACTATATTCATCCCATAAAGTTTGCTCCACAAATTTTGGGAAAATCAGAAGATCCATGCTATCCCAGTATGATTTTAATAACATTCTAAAAAGCATTGTGTGTGCTTCAATGAAAACATGAAAATGTAACCTTTTTAGCATGTGTCAATGTCAAAATTAGTGATTTAGAAAGGTTTCAAATTAGATTTCGAATCCCAGATTTTAAATGTGGACTAAATACATTTAAATAGCATTGTACATATTAAAAAAGGCTGTGCATATTTATCGTAACCACCGTTGCATTAATTCCACGAACTCAAAGCACATATCAAAATGCACTAATATAAAGATAAACTGTGTAGCCAGTGGATGTTGTTTGTGTTCTATAAAAGCATTTGAGTGACAGTATTACATTGCTGTGAGGTTGGGCATCATCATCAAGCACGCGCACTCAGTTCACCAGCAAACAAAACGGGGAAGGCTGCTCTCATCTCGGGTGCTAAAACGTCATTCTTTTACTGACAAACATCTGCTTTCATTTCCCTTCAAGTGCAAGGTCTCGTCGTCGTCTGAATGGCTGAGTCTTTAAGGATATTCTTATTTTATCCTTGTCTATCGTTAATTTTTCTCTCCGCTGGTCATGAAGCTAAACGGTAGTTAGCATAGCAGCGTCGCTACTCCTTGTAACTGGACAACAAAAAAGTGGCCTAAAAAAAATTATAAATGGAAAAAACTTTCAAGACCAGCTCTTAGATGTCTCTAAACCGTTATAAGCCAGCAAAGGTCAAAAGGACGAAGCAACGGTGCTTTGAAGGGAACGAGAAGTACGTGTGGTGAGAAGTGAAAAGGCGAGAGGGGGAGAGCAGCAGCAGCTGGTCGGCAGCTAAAGTGAAAGAAAACACGTCACGGACATCCCTGTGATGGCAAACGAGCCGGTTATTCTGAACGTCTATGATATGGTATGTAATTTTAATCAATGATCCTCAAATATAAGTAATTCGCTCCTGTGACTGAGGTGTAGTATTGTCTTAAGTTTGCCCAGAGCCATTGACTGTGGCTCAAAAGATGATAAGACAACATTTTCGGGCACCACAGACATCAATGAAGTTAAAATGCGATTCTGAAAGACTTCAGCTCCATTTGTAAAAGCAATGGAAAGGAGATACAGAAACGTGTGCAGTGTGGGCACTTTGAGTTAAATGGATTTGACACCTTATCATGTCCAGTCTATTTCCTTTCATTAACAATATCACAGTCTCTAAATTTGCAGTAACAAATCATCAAGTTTGTTAGCTAAATAATATTATACACTGCAATCTGACAGTCTAGTTCAGTGTCATCAACTGAGAGCTGCGACCCAGTTAATTCAACTGTCATTTGACTCCACCTGTGTGATCTTAGACAGCTGTGAAGTGATGGAGAACGTCTTCAGATGCTCTCTAAAGAGGTACAAAATCAGGCTAGTATGCATCTAAATAATATAATTATATATATATATATATATATATATATATATATATATATATATATATATATATAAATGACAATTAAATTAGACTGTTGGGCTATAGCTGAACAATATGAGTGGGTGAGTGAAAGATTAAAACGAATAACTGGAAAAATTGACAAGCTTCCAAGTGTCATTTATCGAAGAGTAACGTGAACAGTCTCCACTTAAAATTTTAGTTTGCCTCGTGTCTCAGTGACCCCTAGAAACAGGGTCATGGAAATACGGTATGCTTTTCTCATGCTTCTTTGCGCAGAGTAGTATGTTTGGCTACTGTACTATTTTAGGCCTTGCTCTCTCATAGAGTTTAAAGGAATAATTCAGTCATTTATGTCACACCAAGTTGTGACTCTGGTCTGTCAAGTTTGAAAAAGGATAAAAACAATATAAAACCAAGTAGAATTAATTGAAATTACTTATGCACTGTATTCCAAGTCTTCTGAAGCATTATGATTACTTTGAGCAGAAGAACAGAACTAAATTTAAATCATCTAATGCTCTCAAATCAATTAAATACTAAAGCACTTAAATAAAAAATGGCAGCTCTTGACCAGACAAGCGTCATGACAAAGTGATTTTATTGCTTTGGAAGACTTTGATTGGGTTGTTACAATTGGGCTAATTTTACTGTAGTTTTATGGTGTGGTTTTTTTTGTGCTTGACACACCGGAGTCACTGAAAACTTTAGCTTTTTGTGTTTCACGGAAGAAATAAGACATAGGGAAAAGTAAATATTGACATAATTGTCTTTTTGAGGTGAACTATTACTTTAAAACTAGAATTTTTTGAAGACTAGATTAAGTTATTCTCTCATCATTAACTCACACTCATGCCACCCCAGATGTATGTTTTTCTTCTGCTGAACACAAACAAAGATTTTTGGAAGAATCTTTCAGCTCTGTAGTTCCATACAATGCAAGCGAATGGTAATCAGGCTTTAGAAGTTACAAAAAGCACGTAAAGTCAGCATAAAAGTAATCCATATGACTCCAGTGGTTTAATCCATGTCTTCTGAAGTGATCCGATCGGTTTTGGTGAGAACAGACCAAAATATAACTCCTTTTTCACTATAAAATCTTCTAAAAATCTTAGATTGTGATCAGCAGAAAAAAGTCA
This sequence comes from Xyrauchen texanus, assembly GCF_025860055.1. Lineage (NCBI taxonomy): Eukaryota > Metazoa > Chordata > Actinopteri > Cypriniformes > Catostomidae > Xyrauchen > Xyrauchen texanus. Next base: position 27,830,999 of record NC_068295.1, read on the forward strand.
TGCACATCTTAAATGGCATTAGCGTGAGTAAATGATGAGAGAATTAGCATTTTTGGGTGTACTATCCCTTTAAGAGTAGATTATTTGTGCCACTTCCGAAAGAGAGAAAAAAAAATATTTATATTTTTATATATATATATATTTATATATATATATAATATTATTTTATATATATATATATATATATATATATATATATATATATATATATATATATAAACAAATTAAAGAAAAGTAATAAATCTTAATTTTGCCTAAGAATTGCAGTACAAGTTGTATGGCCATGGTTAACCCAAGAACACAAATGGGTGACAGATCAACAGTCCAATAAAGCTACATATCTGAAAGTGGAAATCAGAACTTTGTCACTAGTAATCTGTCTTTAACAGACAAGTCCAGTATGTAATTTTGAGTCATGTTAAGTGTAATTTGTCCATGATATCTGTGGATACACATGTCTTCAGATATTTGTTTTCTTGAAAGACATTGGTGTCGTAAGCCCATGTTCTAGCTTAACAATGAGGCTTTAGTTTGTCATATTGAAACGAAGAGGCCCCCAGCCGTTCCCATAGGAAATGATCAGTGGCGAATACTTCGTTCATGCCTGAGCTTATTTTATTGTCTAATCACGGTTCTATTGACATGAGAATACTATTGCAGAAAATCACTCTGTTGCTGAGGTGTTAGATCTCAGAGAAACTAATCCCCAGTTCTATGATGAAGGATATGTCTAATAAGCTTTAATGTAATTGAGGGCAAAGGGATAAGTATCTTATTTCACAACCCTGAAGGAGGAGGGTTGGATAACTGTCACCCCTTTACACATATTTGTAATGATTATTTTGGAATTCATGAACCTAAAGCTAAACAAAATAAAATGTTACAACATAAGAGAAGGTAATTACACTTAACTTATCACTGTACCACAATTTTTATTTTGTTATATGGAGCAGTTTGTGTTGGAAAAATTGTGAATGGGTCCATTTTGGCTGCTTTTAGGTGTTGGTAAGAATGTACTACAAATGTTGTTATTTTTGTGCAATGCACTGAAACTATGCCACAGAGTGTTATCTTGCCTCTAGAAACCTGCTGGCTTGCTGATATTGTATTTTTAGTGACACGTAATCAATTGAGGGCAGCTGTCACCGACTTTCTCTAACAACAGACTGGTAAAAACCCTCTTACTGACTTAAGAAAGTGCAAACCTTTTTTGTCCTTGGGTTAATTTTTGAGCCGTATTGAAATGGACATATTGAATATTATATTGAATATAAATGGGGTAACAGAATTTAAAAAGTTAAACATTAGCAATGGATTTCTCATTTTACAGATATTTCAGTCACTTTTGGCATTTGATAACATCTCAGCTTCTAAATTCTTCTTGTAGAAAAGTATATTTTAGAGTTGAAAGGTTATGCCCATTTCACAAATGAATCTCTTTTGCTTTTTCCAGCAGTCAAAATGGGCCCACATTGCACATCCACTTCATCAAATCTTTTCCCACTAATGTTAAACAACTTGTTGCAGTGTTACAGGGGTTTAGGAAGGTGCCATCTAATGTTTAAAACTGGGGGAAAAAAAACTCTCTTAACAACTGTCTTAATAATTGTCTTCAGTAACATTGCTTTTAGACAATGGGAATTTGTAATGTTGTGGGGCGGCTGTGGCTCAGGTGGTAGAGCGGGCTGTCCACTAATTGCAGGGTTGGTGGTTCAATTCCCAGCCCACATGACTCCACATGCCGAAGTGTCCTTGGGCTAGACACTGAATCCCAAGTTGCTCCCAGTGTCAGGCTAGACTTGCATGGCAGCTCTGCCGTCGTGTGTGTGTGAATGGGTGAATGAGACCATGTAAAGCGCTTTGAATACCGCTAAGGTTAAAAAGGCTCCATATAAGTGCAGACCACCATATACTGAATGCACTTTTTTTTTTAGGAAAAATAGAAATGTCTTGTTCAGCCAACTATCAAGTCACAATACGAGAACTTTCATTTTGTCTTCCTTTCAATCTTATAAGTCTAACTGTAATCTTTGTCTGAAGAAAATTATGTCTTACAAGGCAAGTACGTAATTGTTTGACTTAGACACACAATAGACCAACAATGACAACCAACAAATCTCATTAATTTAAAAGATAAGCTCCTTACATCACCACACCGCAATTGACTAACAGTGGCAACTAAAAACAACAATAACAGCATAAATAAACAAATGCTAAAAATAAGCCTATACCACTAACCGCATAATTTATTCTTGTTGCAATGCATGCTGGTAACTCGCAAGTCAGCAACATTTTTAAATACACTGCCTGACCAAAAAAAAGTTGCCATTTTGATTTAAATAAGTGGTTCCTTATGAGCCTATGATTGGATCATTATTGTAGTGATTAATATGTTTCAGCTGGCAACAATTGTTTCAACCCTAACTGATGCAGTGTGTAGCTTCTTGTTTCTTAAACAGCCATATCGGAAGATGCATCCCATGGATGTGGAAAAGATGTTACTGTGTTTCAGAAGGGGCAAATTATTGGCCTGCATCAAGCAAAGAAAACAACTAAGGAGATTGCTGAAATCACTGGAATTGGGTTGAGAACTGTCCAATGCATTATTAAAACCTGGAATGATAGTGATGAACCGTCAGCTCAACCAATCAGCAGTTACAAAAATACTCAAACCAGCCCTCATGCTGGCACCAACAATCATGCCACGGTCTAAATCACTGAGATCACATTTTTTCCCCACTCTGATGGTTGATGTGAACATTAACTGAAGCTCCTGACCATACCTGCATGATGTTATTCACTGCACTGCTGCCACATGATTGGCTGATTAGATAATTGCATGGATGATTGTTTGTGCCAGACGGTCTGGTTTGAGTATTTCTGTAACTGCTGATCTCCTGGGATTTTCACACACAACAGTCTCTAGAATTTACTCAGAATGGTGCCAAAAACAAAAATCATCCAGTGAGTGGCAGTTCTGCGGATGGAAATGCCTTGTTGGTGAGAGTCAACAGAGAATGGTCAGACTGGTTCAGTCTACAGTAACTCAGATAATCGCTCTGTACAATTGTGGTGAGAAGAATATCATGTCAGAATGCTATACTGAGGTGTGTGTGTGTGTGTGTGTGTGTGTGTGTGTGTGTGTGTGTGTGTGTGTGTGTGTGTGTGTGTGTGTGTGTGTGTGTGTGTGTGTGTGTGTGTGTGTGCGTGCGCGCTATGAACCTGGTGACCTCAATTCGATTCCCACTCATGGCCAACACCAGTGACGATTATCTGAACCGGTGTGTAAACATCGCCACTGGGGAGACAAAGGCGGTCGGGCTTGGTGCTGGCCACCCACCCCCTTGTGTACCGTTCCGGCCTTCATAGGTGCTCGCTAACAGCACTTGCCTCTACAGTCTGTTAAGGCTAAATGGGGGATCTTTGTTTTGTGTGTGTATACATTAACATTCTTACTATTAAAATGTTAGTTAAAAGGATAGTTCACCTAAAAATGAAAATGATCTCATCATTTACTCACCCTCATGCCATCCCAGATGTGTATGACTTTCTTCTGCTAAAGACAAGTGATGACTATTTAGAAAAAAAATATCTCTGCTCTGTGGATGAGACATATTAAAATCTTCGGTTCTATAACTATAAATCTCCACTTTCAGATGTGAAAGTTAAACTAAACAGATGCTACATGTGACTTACAGATGTGAACGTGGAGATTTTTAGTAAAAATTAGACTTAAATATTGATCTGTTTCTCACCAACTCCTATCATATTGCATCCAAATATATGGATTTAACTAGATGGAGTCATATGGATTACGTTTCTGCTGCCTTTATGTGCTTTTTGAAGCTTCAAAGTTATGACCACCATTCACTTGCATTGTGTGGACTTACAGTGCTGAAATATTCTCCTAAAATTCTTCATTTATGTTCTGCAGAAGAAAGTAGTTATTTATTAGTAATTATTTTAAACAAAAGGGGTGTAACGGTTCGAATGTCTGATATAGATCAGTTATGTTGTCACTGTGATTGTCAACTAACAAACATCACGAGTGCTCAACATCACATATACAAGAGATGTGTTCAAAAACAAGAGCGATATATCCAAAATTAGCACCAAAAGTCCTTTAGTAACAAGTCATAAAGATTTGTTCACCCACTTAGCATTTAAAGCTGCATAACATCCAGAAAGTCTGAAGGTGAGGGGCCACAATTGGTTCTTCCTTTCCTGTACGGGTCAAAATTGCCCAGTTAAGACAATAGAAGGAACAATTTGTTTTAAATGTACCTTTCTCTTAAAAAAAATTATATATAAAAAAGGTTTCTTATTTTGTTTGTTTTGATGGTCTTGACAAAGTCACATTGTTAGATTCTAGTACCAAAACCATGCAGAATTTATAGCACATACTTTACCTGTCCTAAGACAAGAAAAGGGTTAATCAGACACATTGGGGTGTGACCACAAAGGTTTTCGAATCCGTACATATTCAAACGTAACTATTTGTTCATTTTGAATAGCCTTGGCTCTGAATCAGTATTTTTTTACTCTCTTAGCAATGCATATAGTCCAATTGATTACTAATAGTTACATGGTAGACACTCAGTTAAACTGAAACATTCATAATTCATTTTAGGCCCAGTTTCTTTAAAAATGTTTATAGCTGGCTTGTGATGTCTCACTTCAAATGGAAATGTTAGATGTCTTTTTGATATTGTTTAGTCTTTATTTGTGAGAGTGTGAACTAAAGTCCATAATTATGAACCGTACATTATAAGGAATGAGAATTTGAGTAAACAAAGACCCATTATTAAACATAATATACGATTTAACCACTGTTCATGACCATGTCATTAAACAACAATTCAATATCAAAACAGAAGGACAACTCCACTTTACTTTTTGTGACTCACATGTTTTATTTCCTTCTAGTACTGGATCAATGATTTCACTACCTCTCTGGGAATTGGAGTCTTTCACTCAGGAATTGAGATCTATGGCAGAGGTAAGGCTTTTGCTATGACTCAGCCACAGAAATGAGTCAAGTTACTCAGTAATCCTGGATTTATCTTCAATGACTGCATCAAAGAAAGAAAGGGAGGTTGTCTGAACATATGACTAATCCTCACATCATAGATGTCTTGTTGATGCAACAGGAAATACCTTGAAATTGTTTGCCATGTACTGCCCCCAAAAGTTTCCACAGTTTAGAATAAGTAGAGGAGGCTTTATTTGGCAAATCTGTAATGTTTGCATTCTTGAATTTCATCTGTGTGAACATAAAAACACCCAGATCAATAGACTAATCAAAGCACATAGCCAGAGTATGTTAAATATTGAATAACACTTTCAGATATATAGGCAGCTGAGCTACAGGTCAGACAGATAACAGTTTGACCTGTAGCAGATTTTTACAGCAGAAATCTTTGTTTCAGTAAGTATGTACTCATAAATGTTTTAACTGACACATGTACAGTACACACATCCTTAAGATACAGTTGCTTGAGATTTAAAGTCTGATGAAAGTATCCCAATGCTTACATTTTCCCTTTTATTGCAGAGTTTGCCTATGGAGGGCACCCTTATCCCTTTTCAGGTATTTTTGAGATAACACCTGGTGATGCAACAGAACTCGGAGAGACGTTCAAATTTAAGTGAGTCTTAGAATAGAAATCACTGTACAGATCTGACTCAAAGGTCATGTCAGTAAAAACCACTTCCTCTTTTTTCACTCGGTGTCTCTCTTATACACACACACACACACACACACCTCTTTCCTTTTTATCTGCCCTATCAGAGAAGCCATTGTTTTGGGGAGTACAGACTTCACAGAAGAGGATGTGGAGAGAATTGTGGAGGAAATGGGAAAGGAATATAAGGGTAACGCCTACCACCTTATGCACAAGAACTGCAATCATTTTTCCTCTGCACTTTCAGAGGTAAGTTGAAAGAACTATAATCTATTAAATGATAAAGGATTATTTTCATCCAAAACTGACAACTCTGCAATTTTGTCCAACCTGTTCTCCTAGAATCACGTTACTATACCTTCATTTTTGCAAAATGATTTTTGCGTGGCTCATTGTACGTATGGTGACAGTTTCCTGGTGGAATAAACACTACAGGCGCTACAACAATTACTTATTCCCTTTCTCACACAAATCACATGTAAAATGGCAGATGTTTTTATGATGCTTTCCTGTTTTTTTTTTTGTTTTTTTCTGTGTGTTACACAGAAAACCTAACATATGTTTTGGAATGACATGAGGGTGGGTAAATTATGACCGAATTTTTATTTTTGGGGTGAACATACCTTCTTGGATAGATCCATGTTGCCACAAAGAGCCAAAATCTCATGTTATCTCTTGATGTCTGTACCAGATCCTCTGTGGTCGAGAGATCCCGCGCTGGGTGAACCGGCTGGCCTACTTCAGCTCTTGTGTGCCCTTTCTGCAGAGCTGTCTGCCAAAGGAGTGGTTGACACCGGCAGCACTGCAGTCCAGTGTTAGTCAGGAGCTCCAGGGAGAGCTGGAGGAGGCAGAGGACGCTGCAGCCTCTGCCTCAACGCCTTCCTATGCCGTGGCACCTTTACCCAGACCAACCCGACACCAACCGCGCCGATGAACGCTGCTGCCTTGAATGACAGGCCATCTCTGTTTAGAGCTGGACCACAGCTCCTGCTGCCAATAGACCCCCCCACCCCCTTTCCTGACAGACTAGCAATTCACCAGCGGAATAGATGAGCCCCACCCTCTGTGTTAACTGATTTATTTAAGTATGCTCAAGTGACCATTATGGGCCTGAAAACAATCAAACTTGTTTACTGTAAAACCTTACATGAGTTTGGAATTATACTTTTTTTGGGCCTTTTATGTTTTGTTTTAAAAACTCAGGACGTGAATACTTTTTGAACAATGCTCTGTTTATTCACCTTTCTTTTTGTTGTTTTTTTTTTTTTATGCTATTTTTAGGGGTCGTTCACAGCGAATGCGTATTAATGTCGGTCTTTACTGTTTTAAGTTTTTTCTATGTAAACATGCTATGCGTTTGACCATTCCACCAAATCTCACTGTTTTTTCATAGTCTTGCATTAATAAGACGACGTGTCAAGTTAGTAAAAACACACCTCGAGACACCTGCATTCTGTTTCATTCTTTGCGCAAAGTTTTGGTTTTTTTAGTGCAAGTACGTGTTTGGTCTGAACGGCCCCTTACGCTGGAGTTGCTCGATGGCCTTTTTCCCCTCATTCCTACAGAAAGCGCCTAGTCAGTGAATATGACATTTTTTAAGGAGAACATTTGTTTACAGATTTCTTGTTACAATCCATATATGATTGTGTTGTGTGTGCTGATTACAAAAGCCAAATCTCCACACTTTTGTAATGACATACATCCTACACTATGGTGACTGTGCCTGAAGATTTTTATTGTTATGTGCTAAAGAGAGCTCTGCACTCTGTCTCTAACTGTTTGGTCTGCTATGAGTGGCAGACTTCTTATCCTACGAAACTTTCCTCAGATGTTTTACACCTTTTTAGTTTTTAGAGTCTTCTATGTATTTGAGACAACATTTGTATTCCATTTTATGATTATTAAAGAAAATATACAACTTTCTGTCCTCAAATCTAGAGTTAATCCTGGAAAACTTAATGGAAATCTACCAATGTGTTTAGTGTAAATCTCTTATGTACAGGCATTGCATCAGTATTCTAGACAGTATAGCTGAAGGGTATTGAGGAACACAGGTATTTGGACTGTGGTCTTGAGTCTGTCCACTTACTGTCGTCTTCATGTCAAATAAGCAATATTTCCCTGTTTGGATATACAAATCAACAGTATTCACAATATCAGTTAAGATTATAATGGTAAGTTTCAACTCTGTTTTACCTATTTGCTTAATTGACCTCTTGCTCTCCATGAGCAGGGCGGCTCTTTTCAACTGCAAGTAATAGAAAGTTGTTCCTTCTAATGAAATTGTACTTGAGTTGTTGTTATTAGGTCATATATTTGGGTCATGGGACAATGCCCATGTTCACGGATGGAAGTGGAAGTACATCCAATAATGTTTTCATACAACTCACCTACATACCTAAAGACGACATTTATTAACAGCTGATAAGTGTGTTCTTCATCAAATAGCAATACATACTCTGACAGTACACAAATGTGGATGCAGTTTGAGTCTTCACACTTAGTCTCAAACTCAGCAAATTAACAATAACACATTAGAAATCAACAGTATATACAATGTTAAATAGATTTAAACTGGTGAGTTTCAACTCGGTTGTACCAGTTTGCCTGAACTCATGCATTGTTTCTGGGGTGAGATTGAACATGATCTTTGTGGCATTGAATTGTGGACTTGAGCCAAATAAAAACTATGTAAAATACAAGAAACAATCTAGATTAACAAAATATTTTTGGTTTCCCATTTTGAGTTCATTTCCAATTTTCCTCATCACAAGCCATTTAGAGCAGAGTTAAGATCCCAGACACCTTCTCCACGGTCTCTGTATTCAAATTGTCTGTATCCTGTGTGTTACTCTTCACACAGCAGGGGAAGGCCTTCAAAATTTTATTGACTCCATTTGTAAGAAAGATTGAGAGGAATGGGTCTACAAGGGGGCCAAAGTACAAGAGTAGATCAGCAACAAGTTCTAGGTAGTATACATAGGAACTTGCATTTAGCAGTGTTTTAAGGACAAATGGCAAGTAAAGAGATAGCAGCCTGCATACCCAATATCTTGTTTCTGTTAGTTACAGGTACTGGTCTTTTTGTTCACCTTAAAGCTCTAAAACATTCTAGAAAGAAACACACCAGCAGGGGTAGTGGAAGTAGAAGAGCTATGAAGAATAAGAGATGGTATCCCTTCAAAGCCAGAAAAAGTATTGCAAACGGAGGCGCTCACACAGCTAATGAAATCATGGTTGACTGCATGAGTTTCATGAAACAGTCGTTATACTGCTGGCAAGTTACCAAGAGATATCGCTCCTGAGCAATGCAGATCATTTTGTTGGAGATGATACCAAAGTAAAATATTTGCTCAGTAGCAGGAGGATCCACTGAGGCTTTTGGACATCCAAAAATGTTGAAGATGTCAGATGCAATCAGAGTGATGAGGTAGACTGGAGCAGCCTTGCCATTCTTCGCCTGCATTCCAATGAGGTATATAGAAAAGCTGATGCCAGGAAGTGCAAGAGCAATAGTGATCCATCTCATGATCTCTGAGATTTTACCTACACTGCTGGTGTCATTGCTGTTGAGAACTGCATTGTTATCATCCAATAATTTTGTGGTATCCATATGTTGCAGAATCATTGAGTCAATCAAGCCAATCTGCTATGAATTTAAAAGAGACAGTCTCTCAGAAAGTTGTAGCTGTTAAGGTGATTCATATAACCCAGTTGATGTCAGATAATGTCAAGAAGACAATGAACTTCCAGTTCCAGTAGAGTAATGCAGAGCTCTGTGCCTTTCTACTGTGGTAAATAAAACTATTTTGTAAGAAGACCAACAAAAAGAGTGCACATTTATTCAAAATAGTTTGAGCTATCAACAATTTTATGGCTCTTCAGCAAACCATTCCCACTGTTCCCATAATGTAATTCATTGCTGGCTTTGAACTCAATGCAAATACTTTACATTTCAGTTTTATCTCTGCTTTCCAGATGCACGTTTGGACCTCTGAGGAGCGTTGATGGTAGTGGCTTTTTACTTGAATTTAAAAAAAAATACTTAACATAAGACGTTTCACAAAAACAATTGTCTTAAGATGGTTATTTTATATCTTCTCATTTAGTGTATCAATAGGAAATATTAATGTAAGATTTTTAAATATATCTATTGCAAATAGAATAAAAGGAAAACAAGGAGTTCTGCATCAGATGGTATGGCCCCACAGATCGGATCTCAAAATCAATAGCTGCGTTTCCACTTTCAGTCCAAATGAAGGCCTGCTAGTGCATACCAGGTCCAGTTGTGTTCACACTGTCACTTCTGGGGCTTCATCGTTCATCCTCTGGGCCAATAGCCAAGCACCCGATTACCATTGGGCCAACGAAGGCTAACTGGGGATTGAGGTGGGGTCAGTGTCAAAGGTGGAGCTTCACTGAGTCAGATCAGAGGTTTTGAGATACTCATTACCCAATTTTTCAAATTTAGCTATAAGCTTATCTCAACAGACCAACGGAGACAGGAGAATCGTCAGTACTGATCAGTAGACAAAATTTGTGTCTCTTCTGCATATTTGGGCTGATAAGAAAGTGCAGCATCAGACTGATGGTGTCTGGCGAAACAAAGGTGCGATTAAGTGTATTATCGCCAAACTTGCCAAGTTGAGTAGCCTATCCAGCACACAGCATGTTCTGGAATATTTTAAACATTTGCTTTCACAGTGTGGTAGGGTGGAGGGCGGGGCCGGGTCGTGATCCTACACACCCGGTCCCATATGAGGCTAATTAAGCCTCCGAGGGATAAAGATCGACAGCAGAGGATTGTGCGGGAGAGAGAGAGATCGTTTACGGACATGTCCATCATGTGTGTGTTTGTGTCTTCTTTTAAGTTTGTCTTTAATCTATTATTTACATTGAAAAGCCGGTTCTCGCCTCCTCCTTTTCCATTGAATCCTTTACACTGGTGCCGAAACCCGGGAAGGAGGTTTAATTAGCCTAATATGGGATCGGGTGTGTAGGATCACGACCCGGCTCCGCCCTGCCACACACAGTTAAAATCTTTGTTCATTTCGCTAGTCTCCAGAGTCTGATACCTCAATCTGAGTTTCCTTCTTGCTTGTGAAATGAGTGGGGGTTGAAGTTGGCACTAGGGCAGCATATTAAGGGTGGGTTTTAGGGCAACGCTGCAGGGCTATTAGCCCGATAAGTGGATCGATTTTGGGCCACGGCTAGAGGTCCGAGGCTATTGGCCCCGGCTGACCAGTTGACCAGCCCTGGCTCGCACTATAGCCCGATGGTGGAAAAGTGGCTATTGTATCAGTCTGGGATTACATGAAGTGACAAAAGCAATTGCAACAGGCTTGATATGTAAAACTGTGGCAAGTTCTCTAAGATGCTTGGAACAACCTACATGGCCAACAAACTTGAAAAACTGTGTGCAAGTGTACCTAGGAGAATTGGTGTAGTTTTAAAAACAAAGGTTGGTCACACCAAATATTGATTTCGTTTTATGTTTACTGCACTTTGAATGAAGTCAGTTGACAAATGAATATGATCCATGCCAGGGCTCGCAAAATCGCTAGCGAACTATTGTGTTTTCCAGTCAGGCTATCAAAATGCATCACCGGCCTGCGGCTGCCCAACGGGCTATCTGAAATGGTGTAGTCAAATTCCTCCCTTGATTCACGTTATTCACTCTCTTGACTTGTAATTTTAAGGAAAAATACGATCGCGGAAATTTTTGATCATGCTGATTTGTCCACATTGAAGTTTAGCTTCAAATCGAGTACGCAGCGCAATTTGTCATGAATCTCTGTGCAGGAGCTATTGTTTTAAGAGAAACACAGGATCAATAAAAAATGAAGCTCCACTTTCACGTGAATGCTTCACTTTGCGTGTCAGAATGTTTGAAACCATGTGCTAACACACACACAATCATATATTCTGCTATATAAACAGCATAAAATAATTATAGCACCATTTACTTGCCTCAAATAACTCTGATATTATTATTATATCGAATTTATTGCCACACTTTAATATGTGAATTATTCAATCAGAAAATGAACACATTAAGCGTTGTCAGGCTTATTTGCTTAATGGATCAAACAACAGAGCGAGCGACGCGCTCGGGTTTATGGCTGCTATAATTTTACCCGCCACAAGGTGACACTGTTTTCAACACTCCTGATGATTAGAATCTTTTACCGGAACAATCAGAGAAAAGCGTCAAATGGCTTTCAGAGCACCGGGGTAGCAATCTAGATTGCTTGTACAAAGATCTCCTCACTGAGAATCCAGAACACCTCTCTCATATCTTGTTGTTGGTGAAATTAATGCTGACACTAAGTCCATAGACAGCCATCTGTGTGAGGATTTTCATATTGTACTCTACAGTCTGAAACACTGAATGATCTCATGCAACTCTCTATAAATGGGGAATTGGTTGAATCTTTTTGCCATGACAAAGCAGTTAGTTCCTGGATGTTTTCTGGAAGAGGTTCAAGACGCCTAAAACCCCAGCAAGAACAAAGAGCAGAGAAGTGGAGACTGATGCAGTGGAGGAGAAAGCTGAAGGAGATGCTGTGCCCTCAACATAGAGAAGCATTTTAGCATCTGTGACTTCAGTTGATATTTTAGATTCAGAATCTGACACAGGCTGATTCATGTTCCATACTGTTCACACAAATTCATAGAAATTTCAGTTCAGTAACAACCAGATACATATTTGTATTCATGATTCTAATTTGATTATTTTATGTCAGATTGTCGATATTTGTGTTTTGAAAAAGTTGATGATTGATGTTTTGACTCCTAACCAATTTTCTACTTTAAAAAAAAGAATCTTTTTTTTATATGGGCTAGTAAATTTTGTGAGCCCTGCATGCCATTATTTTTTTAAAACATTGTAATTTTACAAAATGTTTCTGTGCCTTTTGCACATGACTGTCGTTCTGACCAATTCAAACAATATACAGTACATTTTTTGATAGTATAATTATTTATTTATTATTTATTTTTAAATGAATTATTTGAGTCACAATATTTGTAATATGCCAACACATTCAACAATACTGTAGGCAACAGTACGCATTTTATACAGTTAATAGATTACCAATAGACAATAGTAACAAAGCATACCATTGCAAACTTGATTCCAATTTGAATACTGACAGCCTCTTTGAGCAAATATACAGCAGTTAAAAAGTTTTTAAATATCATCTCCTAATGTCCTCCTCTCCCTGTCTATCCCCTTCACTTACAGCAGCACTGGCTTGATGTTTGTTTCTTCTCCCTTGCTTGGCACTAATTCTGACCCTTCAGACAGAAATGACATTTGTATTTTCTTTACTGCAAGTAAACAAAAGCACATTGGCATTGCACATTCAAGTATCACATTTAAGCACACTGAGCTGTTAAATCCTTGATTGATTATATATGAACAGTGAATAAGAGAATACATTTTCTGATACTCAGGTAACTGTTTTGCACTGTATGAATGTAGGAAGGTCGATGTGCCAAGATGCCCCTTATGATGTTTTGAAGAGGGAAATGTACCAGTCTTATATCAAATCATTACATTTATGCACAGTTGCAAATTATTGAAGAAATTGATTAAGGATTTACCTCCCTTGGCCTCCCCTTTCAAAATGTTCTGGATATACACCTGTATATGAAATGATAGAATCAAAGGTTTGGTAGCGGCCTTTATATCTGAAATGCCTGATTATTAATTAGTACATTATAGACACATATGGTTTGAATTCTAATCCAGCAAGCTAAACAAGGATCAATGGACATTCATTGGGAAGAAAGGGACTGAATGGATAAAAATAGAAAGCAGCAGAGGTCATGCAGAATCATCCAGTTCATGCCATGTTCTTTAGCATATCTCATGTTTCAAATTTGTTGTCTTTTTTTAAATAACTTTTCAAAATGTTGGTGGGCTCGATATAATCACACCAAAAGATTACCAGGTGTCTGAATCTACAACTTCATTAACTGATGACATTTTGTGTCCTTTACCCAGTAATGTCTGTTGTTCCTTGTCTGAAACATTATTAAAAAAACTGTCACAGATAAATTCTCCATTATTCATAAATGATTGACAGATAAAGCCAGGACCTTTAATTGGAACACTAATTATCTGTACTGATCAGTTTAGACTGAGCCTGTTGTTTCAACTATTGTCTTACATTATTTGGGATAGAATTGGAGTGAGCAGGTTTTGTTTTTGGAAAGAGGCGACAGGGGCTAGTATCATGAAAAGCAGGTTTTAAGTCTGGAGGAGGCAATGAATTCTCTGGAGCTGAGGCTGTGAGAGTACCAGGCGATGCACCTGTTCCTGCCCTCGGGTACAAGGCATCATCACACGCCCGACAAACACAGCATCTCCTTTCTTCTCCTCCTTTGCCTGAGAGCAGAAAGAGACAGAACGAGAGATGCTCAACAGATCTAAATCTCAAAAAAGTATGTATAGAGTCCGTTTTGAAAAGATTTTAGTATTTGTTGTACCTTCACAAATGAACTGCAGGGAAAAGTGGCAAAGTCAGATGAGACTTGTGCACCAGGCCTATGAGTCACTACATGTTCAGCTACCTCATCCTTACAAGAAAGAGAGAAAATTGTTTAAAGGGATAGTTCACCCCAAAATGAAAATTGTCTCATCATTTACTCATCCTAATGCCATCCCAGATGTTCTGTATATGAATTAACAGAACACTTTGTAGAAAAATAGAAAAATATCTCCATTCAGTAGGTCCTTATAATGCAAGTGGATGGTAACATGATTTTTGATACTCCAAAAAGCACAGACAATCAGCATTAACGTCATCCATATAACTCCAGCAGTTAAATGAATGTCTTATAAAATCTTCAGACGGTCTTTCCAGCGATGGTATTCATTGCAGCAGATGCACTCTACCTCTGTTGGCATTGGCAACATGTGCACCACCTTGTGTCCTGAGCTCTCTGTCTGCCTCCTCCATCTCCTTGTGCTCCTGGTCAGAGTACTCAGGTTCAAATAAATATGGCAGTGCAAAAATTTGTATCTCCTCTTCAATCTAAATCTTCTGACATCTTTGTTTAAATTTGCTTAAATTTGTTTATGGCATTCGGTCTGTACAGCATTCCTCCTACTCAGTTGTAAACAGTGCTGCTCTTCTGGGTGTGTCGTGCATGCGTCACTTCTCATGTGAACAGGCCAACGCCAATACCTCACTCGAGAGACCATGTGACCTCAGCCCTCTCGTGAACGTGCATAAGCGATTATGTATAATTAAAAAGTACTTAAATATTGATCTTTTCGCACCAAAAGCGGTTGTATCGCTTTATAAGACATTCATTTAACCACTGTAGTCATATGGATGACATTAATGCTGACTGTCTGTGCTTTTTGGAGTATCAAAAATCGTGTTACCATTCACTTCTATTATAATGACCTACTGAGCTGAGATATTTTTCTATTTTTCTTCTAATGTGTTCTGCTGAAGAAAGGAAGTCATATACATCTGGGATGGCAGTCATGAGGGTAAGTAAATGATGAGAGAATTTAAATTTTTGGGTGAACTATCCCTTTAAAAGAAATAGTTCACCCAAAGCTTTCTGTCACCATTTACTCACCCTCATGTCATTCTAAACCTGTATTTGTTATTGTATCCATTGAACACAAAATGTATTTTTAAAGAATCTTATCATACACTCACTGGGCACTTTATTAGGGACACCTGTATACCTGCTTATTCGTATAATTATCTAACCAGCCAATCGTGTGGCAGCAGTGCAGTGTATAAAATCATTCAGATACGGGTCAGGAGCTTAAGTTAATGTTCACGTCAATCATCAGAATAGGGAAAAAAATGTGATCAGTTATTCCGACCATGGCATGATTGTTTGTGCCTGACGGGCTGGTTTGAGTATTTCTGTAACTGCTGGGATTTTCACACACAACGGTCTATAGAAAACAAAAAACAACCAGTGAGCAGCAGTTCTGTTGACGAAAATGCCTTGTTGATGAGAGAGGTCAACAGAGAATGGCCAGACTGGTTTGAGCTGATAGAAAGGCTATAGTTACTCAGGTAATCACTCTGTACAATTAGCAGAATAGCATCTCAGAATGCAAAACATGTCGAACCTTGAGGTGGATGGGCAACAACAGTAGAAAACCATGTCAGGCACTTTATTCATGTTCCTAATAAAGTGCTCAGTGAATGTAGATTTTTGTAAAGCTCTAAAAATTACAAGAAAATAACACTATAAAAGAACCATAAAAATACATAGCCCCATACTTAACCAATGGAATGGCGTGAGTTGGGGGTGGGTCTATCTCTTTGTTTGATCAACAGCAGATGAGGGGCTTATTCAGTATGCGGTTTTGAAAAAATTTATATATATTTTTGCTATTCCATTTGGTGTCCCTGAAATTACACACTTCAGCTTTAAAGGGGCTGTATTATGCTTTTTGGGATTTTACCTTTCCTGTAGTGTGTTATATAGCTGTTTGGGCATGTAAAAGGTCTGCAAAGTTACAAAGTCCACTCCAAAGGGAGTTACACTCTCCCACAGAAAACACTGCTCCTGGACTGCCTGAAAGGCCTGGTATGCAGTCCTGCCATTACGTCCATGAAATAGCTATGTCACTATACAATACATTTGCATAATGCCCACCTTTACATTAAGGCTTTACATTTCTGACACATGCTCAATAGACTGAGCCAGCTCACCAATCAGAGCAGACTGGGGTTTTCGGAAAGGGGGGCTTTAAAGAGACAAGAGATCCAACAGAGCGTTTCTGACAGAGGGTGAAAAGAGGTGCTGCAACAATGTACAGTATGAGAAAACACATTTTTTTTTTAACATTAAAGCATGTAAAACTATTCTAGTAGACCCCCAAAATAAAATTATGAACCTGTAAATGAGCATAATATGGGCTCTTTAAAGTACCAAAAAAGTATCATTGTAATTTTTGGCTTTTTGGAAATGTAGGCTACATTGGAGTTATCATATAAACACCATGGTGTACATTAAAATACCACAGTATTGCCATCTGTGACACCTACAGTGACAGTAGGAGAGAGGAAGACCTGTCCCCCCTTGGAGAGCTAATTACACCACCAGACCCATCCATCGAGTTTAACAACAAAGAGCCCACCCTGGCAGAAGTCCGGGATATAGTCAGAGCGGCGCGGACAGGTGCAGCTCCAGGGCCGAGTGGAGTGCCATACAAAGTATACAAGCATTGTCCAAGACTCCTGCAGAGGCTATGGAGACTCATCAAGGTAGTATGGTGGAGGGGGAAGGTAGCCAAGCAGTGGAGGAATGCAGAAGGTGTTTGGATACCAAAGGAGAAGGCGAGTGACATCACGCAGTTTCCGCACCATCTCGCTGCTAAGTGTGGAAGGCAAAGTCCTTTTCAAGATCCTTGCAAACCAGCTCACCGAGTACCTCCTGAGGAATTCCTATATAGACACCACAGTGCAGTAGGGAGGAGTTCCAGGCGTGCCAGGCTGTATAGAGCATACAGGAGTGGTCACCCAGTTGATTAGTGAAGCAAAGGAAAACAGAGGCAACCTGTCAGTCCTCTGGCTTGACCTTGCGAATGCTTATAGATCCATTCCGCATAAGCTGGTGACAAAAACCTTGGCAGCATACCATGTCCCAGAGAAGATCTAAGAACTCATTCAGGACTACTATGGCAGCTTCAGTTTGAGATTCACCTCCGGGACAATAACATCGGCATGGCATCGCCTAGTGAAAGGCATCATTACTGGTTGCACCATTTCAGTGGTGTTGTTTGCCCTGGCAATGAATATGCTCGTCAAGTCAGCAGAAGTGGAATGCAGGGGCCCCTTGTCCAGATCTGGTATTCGCCAACCTCCGATACGAGCTTTCATGGATGATCTGACAGTCACATCAACTTAAGTGACAGGATGCTGCTGGCTCCTTCGCGGGCTGGAGAGGTTCATCACGTGGGCAAGGATGGCCTTCAAGCCAGCCAAATCCAGGTCCTTGGTCCTGAGGAAGGGGATAGTGGTCGATAAGTATCGCTTCCACCTGGAGGGAATCCTAGTTCCATCAGTGTCCAAGAAGCCCATTAAGAGCCTGGGGAAGATCTTCGAAAGAACCCTGAGAGACACCGCAGCGGCTCAGTCAACACAGAGCGAACTGAAATCATGGCTGTCAGCAGTGGACAAGTCAGGACTCCCAGGGAAGTTCAAAGCATTGATCTATCAACACGGAGCTTGGATGACCTGGGACCATGCATCTACCAGATAGATCACCTGGACAGAAATTTGGAAGTCAGAACCAGTGAGAATCTGCATACTTGTGGTCTTGTGGAAACTCCAGCATGCCCACTGTGGCTGGCAAGAGGTTCTCTAGAGCACATCCTGAGCTGCTGCCTGAAAGCCCTAGGAGAGGGGAGGTAAACATGGCGCCATGACCAGGTGTTGAAGGCCGTAGCAGATACCATTTTTACAGGAATACAACAGAGCAAACAGCAGCTCCCAGCAAGGCACAACATCTCCTTCATCAGGGAGAAAACGCAGGCAGAGCGGAAGACCTCGACAGGGCTTCTAGCCACGTTTCGTGACTGGCAGCTGAAAGTGGACCTCGGGAGACAGCTGAAGTTCCCAGAGCACATTGCGAAGACAAGACTCAGGCCAGACGTGGTCTTAACATCTGACTCCTCAAAGCAAGTAGTGATCTTGGAACTTCCAGTCCCCTGGGAAGACTGCATAGAGGAAGCCCATGAGCGGAAGAGGGCCAACTACCTTGAGTTGCTAGAGGCCTGTAGAGGGAATGGATGGAAGGCCCACTGTGAGCCTATCGAGGTGGGCTGTAGGAGATTTCCAGGGGAGTCTCTGCACCGGGCACTCAGGCTCCTTGGCATCAGAGGGTTGCAGGGAAAAAGCTTCAAGATGGTTGTGGATCAAGAAGGGGTATCCATGTTGTAGCGTGCCGCTTGGACACAAGCTAGGGACTGATCATCCCCAGTTGGGTCACCCAGGTGAGGGTGTTTGATGATTAGACCCGAAACACCTGACAGCCTGGGTTCATCACTGATGATGTGTCCAAGCCGCATCATCTTCATACAGATGGTGTTTCTCCAAACTATTTGAAGATTCTTCAAAAATCACTTTTTTGTGTTCAATGGAAACAATAGCAGATTTATGCAAAACAGATTTGGAACAACATGTGGGTAAGTAAATAATAAGAGAAGTTTCATTTTTGGGTGAACTATTCCTTTAAAGAAGAGCAGGATAGAGTTCTTGTTTTACCTTTAGCCTATCAAGAGTGTCACTGAGTGACTGCAGTCTTGCTGTTTGCTCTAATAGTTGGGCACTGGGGCTCACTGTAAACAAAAACATCAATACAAACACTCATTAACACAATTGCAAAGAAATTAGTATTTGTTTCTGTCTATTTATGACAGACCTGGAGATTTTCCTGTGATGTCCACCACTTTAACATTGGCACTCATCTGGAGCAGAGTATCTAGCAGCTGGTCTGTTTTGCGGTAGAGGGCACTAGATAAGACCTCAGGCCTGCAGCCCTCTCTCCAGCCCAACTTTGGCACGTTCAGTGGAGGGAGAGATGCCAGCTGAGCACACATCTTTTCTGCCTGCAGTCCACACACACACACACACACACACACACACACACACGAGAATAAATTCTTAGTGCCTGCATGGTGGGTCTGTGCTTTTGTCTGTGTAAGTGTAAAGGAGAGACCTTCAGCCTGTTGTTCTCGTTTTTCAGATGCTTTATACTGAGTCTCTGAGCTTCAATCTGCTGAGTCAGGAGTGGAGAGTCTATTACTGGCACTCCTGCAGTTGCACACACACCTTTACACACACACACACACACACACACAGAATGCACATAAATAGACAGATACAACTCCAGTCTACAGATACAATAAAGTTTCTCTAGAATTTTAAGAAAGACCAAATTATTAAAATAAGCCTGCCTTATTAAATAAGCATGTAAAAGGGTGAGAACAAATTCTCCTAGGTACACGCTACATTACAAAATCCAATCAAGAATTTCAGAACAATCCACTAAATGGGTGTCATAATAAAACAGCTGCAATCATTGATATTTCAAAATAGCATTTGGTTTAAAAAGTATATGAGAATGTGATATGAGAAAAGCAAACATAAAATTTTGTAAAATCTGTGTAAAACACATACTAAATATATAAAGGTATACTGTAATATATGCCAAGATAACTTGCATGCACACATGGGTCATGCAAAGTAAACAATGGGTGCCAGAAGGGACAACAAGAGGTAAGCAGAGAGAAGGAGAGAGGAAACAGATGATATTTAAATGTCAGTCGCTGACAACAAATTTACCTTTTTGCTCTTCTAAAAGGGATACAAACAAGGGAAAACATATTAAATAGTTTAAACTGAAGACGTAAACAAATGGAGACATTTTAGAGTTCAAAACTTAAACTTTGAGTTTAATTAAATACAGTTTAACTGTTTCCCTTAACTGTCTCTTACCAGAAGTGATTCCACACGTCACAATGGATGCGATGCCAGAGGCGGGACTTCCTCCCAGCCCCTCAATGGTCATCTTTGACTGACTGTTGATTCTCTGCTTCAGCTCTACCTTCTCTGCCTCTAGTTGGTCTATGTCAGCTTGGAGAGCATCCATTGTCTCCTCAAATTCCCTAAAAAACAAAAGATAATCTTTAAAAAAAAACTTTGATTTACAGCACCCTTTTCTATTCTTTCAAAGTATACCCTTCTGAAGCAATATTACGGCTTTGTTATCATCTTTAGTACCGTCTACTCCAGGTGTACGCAAAGAGGATGCACACAGATGCGTACAGGTATAAAAACTACAAAAATGCTACAAAAACCGGGCTGCACACAGACAGTCCTCGCAAACTGTGCTGATAAAGAAAGTGGCACGCTGATAAAGAAAGCGGCACACAGAAAACCAAGTTTAACTTTAGCCTTTAGGAGGCAATGATGGATAGAGTGGGTAACCAGGGTAACACTCCTAATCTTTTCAAGAAGCACCCTGGGATTTGTAAAAACATAGAGAGTCAAAACTTTGGTTTAACATCTCATCCAAAGGGACAAAGTATCCCTGCACTATATTGGGGATTAGGTACCAAACAGACCATATGGTGACTACCCCAGGCTGGACTGACTAACATCTCTTCCAGCTGCATAACTGCATAATTAACATAGCCATTTCTAATAGTTCAGCTGCAGTTACACTAGTTTCATACACTAACATGCAAACTCATCAACGTCACTTTGTTCATTGTTGAAGAAGGAAAAACCCTTGGTAACATTTTGTGTGTACTGTCTGCCAAATGAACTACATCGACATGCTCTGTGTTTGATACCTATGCCTTGTCCTACTGGCTCTTCTCGTCCAGTGTGCGACCGCCTTTGAGCTTAATTAAAACGGCAGTGTCTCAAACCCCTTTTGTTTATTTTATAGTTTATTTTAACCACACCATTTAACCATTACTTTGATGGTTCGTAATGACTGGTGAGTACATTTTCCTTTCTACTTCACAATGCATTGATGTACACTTATACCCTAAGCTGTTCAGAGTGCCCTTCCAAATCAACATTTACTCTCCTTTCGGAATTGAAATCTCCCTTAAGATGGCTGAATGCAGCGTGAAGTCCACTTCACAGGCCACTATCGGTGGATTGGAATGCACCTGGAGGGTTCCCATACAGGTACTGACCAGTCTCAACCCTGCATAGCTTCAGTGAATATCCAGTCGAGAGCTGCAAGCTACTAGACAAAATATAAACCCCTCTGTCCTCTCTTACTTTTCCTTCTTTTTCAGGAGTGAATGTGTCTCATCGAGGATGGTCTGGATCTTCTCCACTCGCTCATCTGCATCTTTAGAAGCACTGTCCAGCTTTTTCTCCAGCAGACTGAGTCGCACACTGGCCTCACTTAGTTCCTCTCCCTAGAGACAAGACCATTTCACAAACTCATTTGTTGATCTCTACATAGATCAAGTGATATAGTCAAGAATACTGCAAAAGCCTGAGATCATTAAAGCAGAACCATATTTCATATTGTGTGACATAAGCATAATTGTAAATCAACAGTATTTTATGTTATTGTTTATTCCATCACATGCATTTTAGTGTGTCTAAAGTAAGTGTTTATACCTTTATTTTTAGAGATTTCTTAAGCTCTTTAATGACAGTTTCTCTGTCCTCAAGTTTGAGGCCAAGTCCTTCAGCATCAGTGATCTCTGCCCTTAACGCAGCTGCTCGGACTTCCACAGGAGATATCTACAACAACACATACACACATCCATAGATCCATGCACAAATATTCATAGTCATAGTGCTATACAGGTATTAAGTGAAAGAGCCCTTCTTACCCCATTGTGTGGTCTCTCAGAGTCATATTCTCCTTCCTGCATAGCAGTAGCCATCTTGTTCATGGTTGCTATAACTACACTGCACGATTGACGCAGACACTCTTGGGGGTTTATGCCCTGTGACCCATAGATCTGAACAAGAGATGATACATGCAATTGCATTATAGCATCGTGTAACACAAAATACACCCACTTTACATAACCTAAGAGGGTCATCAAGAACAGGTCTGGGTCATATCTCACCCCAAAACAAAAAGGAAGAATTTAGAAATTATATTTATATTATTATTCATTAATTAATAATTAATAATCAATTATTTTTATATATTATATTGTATACTTTTATTATATTTATTTTATGTATATTATTTTGTTTTATTATTTATATTTATTATTATTTTAGGACCATTATGCTTTTTTGCATTTTGACATTATTGCCATGATAATTAAGCACCCCATCAACAATTTTTAATTAAAGGGGTGGGGGGTTATAAATATTATTGAAATTCTATTTACATATCATTATAGTATTTATTTAGTACTTTTAATTTATTTTAATTTAAGATAAATCAATTTAAAAAACAATTTATTACAGTGTTCTTTGTACAAGTAATGAGAATCACCATTGATGTCACGATTCACTGTTGTCTGCCCTGTGTTGTGCCTCTGTCATCTGTTCCCCATGGACTACACTTCCCATAATTCCCTGCCCTCATCACTGCCAGCTGTCTTCTATTGTCCTCTTTCATTTACTCATTAGTCTTTTAAAAAAAAAAACACAGGTGAGGACAATAGAAGACAGCTGGCAGTGATGAGGGCAGGGAATTATGGGAAGTGTAGTCCATGGGGAACAGATGATAGAGGCAAAAACACTGCAGACAACAGTGAATCGTGACAATTGACAATGATGGGAATGTGAAAATTCAAAATTTAAACATCTAGATGCATTCCATAGGAATTGTCATAGATTTGTCAATAGATAAAATATATTTTTTCTTTTCATATAGGGGTTAAATGTGGACATGTTTTCATGTGATACCTGTTCAGCTGCTTTAAAGGCCATGTCTTCCAGTTTGAGGGCAGGAAGACCCTCTTGTTCACTGAGAGGTGCGACAAGCTGAGCTGCTGCCGCTGCCACTTCCTGGAGCACAGCATTCACCCAGGCCAGCTGCCTTCTGCTCTCTGCCAGGGTCTCACACACCTAAACACATGGCAGCACATCAAATATTTGTAAGAAAAATGGAAAGCTTATTTATTAAAGGTGTGTGTAAGATTTTACTAAATAAGTGAGATCTGGATACACAGCACCTGTGGGCCAAAGCATAGGGCAACTGGGATGCCCGGTGCATCTGTGCCTGGCATGCGCCGACGGATCTTCTTGCAGAACTGTCGTATGTCACTACAGGAAGTGTCCAGATCCTTCAGCAGCACACAAAACCCTTCCTCGTCCTGTCCTGCCTGTAAGAAGGCCCTCAGACGCCCTACTTCCACCGCCATACAGTCTAGAGCACTCTGGGTAAACTACAGAGAAATATAAAGATGCGTTTAGGATGATTGTGTGAATGTGTGTACTGGATATGTAAGTCTAGATGGGTTTATTACTTTGATGTGGTCAGCTAGCTGCATGGTACAGTCCTCAGGCTGTTCAGCAAGATGAATACTGTAAAGGTGCTGCAACAAAGAGACAATGATATTGCTAATGATATTAAATCATTATTGTAATATCTTCTGTCTGTGATGTAATCATAGTTTGTAATACAGCAATTGCTTTATTGTCACAGTGGAATAAATGTCAATAACAAAACTGCAGTACAATATGTTTACTATACCTGATAGTATTTAATAGCTTTGGTAAGAGGCTCCACATTGACAGTTTCGTCTAGCAAGTCTTTGTACAGGAGGTCTATGAGGAAGTCTAGGGAGCGTTCATGCACACTCATCTCAGAGTACAGTGAACCCACACGCTTGTACACTTCCACATTGCACTGACTGAGTGCACTGCAGCAAAGAGATAAAGAGTGAGACATTTGAGCATCATTCCTTTCTAAATTCATCAGGTTTACTGTATTTAAAGACCCCTTGCAATCTAAATTGGAGTTTTGTGGCATTTAGTTCAAGTCTGTTAGGTTTGAGGCAAAACTGTAAGAAATTGCTGTAAATTTACAGGAGAATTTCAAGGCAAAAAGTACTGTTATTAAGCTTTATAGTACTTTACACAATGCATTATGGGATACTGTATGGGAACATACAAATGCAGTCTGCAGTATTTTACTGTTCAGGAAACTTCAACCATTTGAATAATAATAATATAATATAAATAATAATAATTTATTTTTATTTAAATCAAGAGAGTTTTATTGTCAGCCCATCCATATGTATACAGTAAAGATAAAATTCACGTGATATGAGCGTGAAGTGATCATCTGCAATCCGCAACTGCTTTCGGGTCCTTGAATAACGTATAACCTGCGAGTAAGGGCAGCCGGTGGACTTTCTGGTGCCCTCCTAGGGTAAGATGGTGCCCCCCTTGGGAGTTGGTGCCCTACGCAGACAGCGTAGACTACTTATAGGGAGTAGCGGTACTGTTCAGAAGTCAGGGTAAAATTCAGTGTTGAATGCCCGTCTAACGCTAAATCTGATGACTAAATGTATATTTTTCACATAAGTCATCTCAGTGCACACTTTTTTTGAGTTGATCCACAGTGCGTACAGATGCCACAACTTCAAAAGGCTACCAAAATGTAATAGAAACTGTTTCATGAATCAAACTAATTGTTTATTATAAAACAAAAATGTTGACATTTTAAAGAAACTAAGACATTTTCTCTGTGTACACAATCGATGTAGAATGTTGCTCGGAGCCACTGATCCAGAGTCAGCTTATCTCATCCCATTCTCCCAGTTACAGGGAGCTGTAACAGAGCAAATTGGCTGCAAAAGTCAGTGAATTGAGCGAATATTTCACTCAATGTATCATGTAGTGGCAAGTTTAAGACTAGTCTTATAATCCCTCTGCCTAAACAAGTTTACAGATTTTTTAATGCAGTGTGAATTAACACATGAATCAATCGCGTTTAACTGCTTGACCGAACTTCACACAAAAAAAAGAGTTGATTGACAGGCGATGTCTGTATCTAAAAGGTGATTGGCTCTTTTACCTGCAAGGTGAGACTTCCTTTCTACACCCATTGACTGTTGGGTGCTAGAGCTTCTTGATTGGGGGTTCCAATTTCTCCCATTCATTTAAATAGAAATGACTCATCTCATTCTGATAAGTAATCTCTGGCCTCACACTCTATAGAAATACAATGTCCATTGTGCACTACGTTCTCACTTGTAAATTCTCGCTTTGTCCTCTAAGGGGCTCCGTAGTACACACCAAAAAATTTGTGGAAAAGTTTTACTCTTTTGTCCGTCCAAAGGTAATAAATGTCAATAATTTCACAGACATAATTTAGAAAACAAAGAGGAATGTACAGTTCTGCTTGTGTATAACTTGTTTATTTGCTACTATGTGCCTCAAAGAAATCTCTTAGTACCTTTAAGGGTTGGATGGTTCCAACCTGACATTCAAATACATTTACAAAAACAGTAATGCTATCTCTTCCCTTAAAAAAAACATGTACACATGCCAAGGTATGATGTAAACAAAAGTCTCTGCTAACACAGGAAATAAAACTGTGTACATAAACCATTTTACTGAATCTTTTATACTGTTGCGGATGTTTATGTTCCAAAGTGTACATTTGTGTAAACCTACTGTTCATATTTGTGCAGTGCTGCCTGTAGCAGAGTGAGAGAATAGATGAGTCCAGCTGCAAAACTCAGCTGCTCTCCAACAGCCCCTCTCATGCCAGCCCGCTGTAAGCAGGTCTCAGTCAGCTCAAACTTTTCCTGGGCCTGCTTACTGATTAGCTCTGCCTGCAACATTCAATCACAAACACCTTCAATATAAACCTGCAAAAAGAAAAAAAGGTTCTCAAGTTCTCAAAATCTCAGGTTGGAACCATGGCCAAGCAGTTAGCGCATGTGCACCATACAGTACATGTTAAGCCTTGGTGCGCAAATGGGAGATCAGGTTCAGGTCTGGCCAGCATCATGCCCTGATCCAATTCCACCTCTCTCTACACAAAATAATTAACTGTCTCCTCTCTGCTGTTCTGTCAATTACAAAGTGACAAAATCACCCCATCCGTCACCACAAATGCAATTGTTACTCACATAATCCTTTGGTTAAATAAATCAAACCATTGATCAACTGATGTAAACAGCAAACAAATCCAATACGATGACACTTCAATAACATCAAACCTCATGATCTAAAGAAGGGTACTTTTATGACACTTTTGGCTGCCTTTTCAAGCTTTAGAAGCTCAATAACTGCTATTGTATGGAAATTAGCAATTTCAATATTTATTTATTTTTTATATCTCCTTTTGTGTTCCACAGAAGAAAGAAAGTAATATGGGTCTGGAATGACATGAGGGTAAATAATGACAATGTTTTTGTCATTAATGTTTTTGGGGTGAACTATTCCTCTAAAACTATTAAAATGGCATGTACTTTAATTATTCACCACATCTACAGTGTATACACACACACACATATGTATAAAGGTCACCTTGCAGATGAGTCGTGGGATGAGCAGTAGTGCGAGGATGCAGTCATGATCTCCTCCATGTTTGAGGAAGGAGTCAGGCATGAAAGAGATCAACAGTGACACCTGTCTGTTAGACTGAGCCACCTCCATTTTACGCAGCTCCATTTCTATAGCCTGAGATTACAAACAGACACACATTCATGCTTTTCATATGAGATACACATATAGCTGTCTAGATGAGTGTGTGTTGTGTTCAGGGCATTAACCTTGGCATAGGCTTTGGTCTCTGCAAATTTAATCTTGAAATCGAAGATCTCAGTAGACTGCTGCTGCTCAGTGCTGGCCTCCTGCTGGCTCATCAGCTCCCTGTTCACTTCCTGCTCAACACACACACACACACACACACACACACACACACACACACACACAAACATGTACACTTTCTGTGATTTGCAGATATATCACACATGTCCCTGGTGAAATCATTCTGTATGATACATTTTAGATGCTGGTCTAATACATGGGATACTTTCTCACAAGAAAGACTGTGCAAAATATTGTTTTGCTGGTGAAATCCATTGCTATACTTGTCCACCAGCTAAACCAGCATTAAAGGAATATTTCACCCAAAAATAAACAATTCTCTCATCATTTACCCACCCTCATGCTGTGTTTATGACTTTCTTTCTTCTGCTGAACACAAATGAAGATTTTTAGAAGAATATCTCAGCTCTGTAGGTCCATACAATGCAAGTGAATGGTGACCAGATCTTCGAAGGTCCAAATAACACATAAAAGCAGCATAAAGTAATCCATATGACTTCAGTGGTTAAACATAAATGGTAATTGGTCTGCACTTATATAGCATCTTTTTAACCTTAGTGGTAATAAAAGCGCTTTACACTGCGTCTCATTAACCCATTCACACACACATTCACAGCAGAGCTGCCATGCAAGGCGCTAGCCTGCCAGTGTCTTGCCCAAGGACACTTCGGCATGTGGAGTCATGTGGGACGCCCCAAATATACTGTATATCTTCAGAAGCGATATGATAGGTGTAGGTGAAAAAACCTTCTTTGGTTTTTGGAATTTTATAATAAAAAGGACTTAAATATTGATCTGTTTCTCACCCACACCTATCACACAACTTCTGAAGATATAGGTTAATCCAAATGAGTTTTATGGATTACTTTTTTGCTTATTTTATGTGCTTTCTGGAGCTTCAACATTCTAGCCACCATTCACTTGCACAACAATGGACCAACAGAGCTGAAATATTTTTCTAAAAATCTGTTTGTGTTCAGCAGGAAAAAGAAAGTCATACACATCTGGGATGGCATGAGGGTGAGTAAATGATTAGAGAATTTTCATTTTTGGTTGAATCATTAACCAGCATGGAGATTCACACAAGATGGTAATTTCAGCAGTATAAATTTAAGCAAATCAGTGTTATGCACAATTTGTCTTTGATTAACTTGATTGTATTTGATTAACTTAAAATTTGATTTTGTTTACATTGTGTGTATAAGTTATATATTTTTTATGTAGTGTATATTTTGTGAAGTGTTTTTATGTGATATAGTGTTTAAGTAGAGTGTTCTGCAGCAGTACCTGCAGGTTAGCTGTGAGTTCCCTGTATTTCTGGATGGTCTGCTGGTAGTCTGCTACTGTTTCCTGTGCCGCCTCCACACGCTTCTCCACATCCCTTACACTGGCAGCACCCAGATCCAACTGCTCTCTCAACTCCAGCTCTGTCTCTCTGGCATTCTCCTGCAGCTCGTCATTCATCTCATTGATGGCTTCCTACATCACCACACACACAGACACATAAACACACAAATACAAGTGTACTTAAGACACATCCTAATGCAACTCATAACGCACTGTACACTGGATGCCAAGATGTGATTACTCACCAGATCTGCAACCGTCTCTCTGAGCTCTCGTACTTTCTCCTCCAAGTCCAGATTCCGCTCAGTCAATGTCTCCACCATCTCTTCTGCCCCAAGAGCGGCATCCACCTGAAACACACACATATTGGAGTGACATGTCTACCCAAGCTCATGTATTCTGGATATGCACCATTGTAATTTCATTTTTATTTGGACATGCATAGGTGTCATTTATGGGTGGGATATGTCCCCACTACTTTTTGTAATAGGCAATTTTGTCCCCACCACTTTTTGAAGTTTTTGTCTAATGCAAAAGAAACATCTTCAGTTCTTGAGCAGGAGATCCCATGTCCTTCAAGAGTGTTAAAATACCTAGTGATCCAGGGCAGGAATTTGTCATCTTTATGGAGGTTATGATGAGTGCTCACTGCAGCTGTTATCAGTGGCGTTGAGTGACAGCATGCAGCAATGTTCTCTCGTGCGCACAGATTTCCAGTGAAATCACACAAAATAAATATAAACAAATGTTTTCCCTCTCATGATATCCAGTACATCCACTGGCGTACTGATGCAATCTTGGTTTATTAAAATAATAACTTATATTGGGGCAGATTAGAACCCGGAACTCCTTTTTCTGGAGGTGTACATTTTACCCCACAACTAATCAGTAATCCTGATTGATGCTTTGCTGATCCATGTATTCATCAAATGAGCAACAAAATCCCAAGACGACAGCGGCCAATGTAAAGTTACATTTATATTACATTATGTGATATATTTAATGGATCGCTTGAATTGGTCATCAAGAATGACTATTAATCCAAACAGTATTCACGAGTTCTCTGGTTCATATAGTCCTGGAGTGTAGTAAAGTTTTTCAAACAGATTTGGCACGATGTCCATAAGCAGTCCCTTATATATCCTTGGGATGTGTTTGTTTGACAGGCCTAGATGAACAAGCTCCTCCAAATCTTACGTTTGGAACTTATTTGAACTTTTTGACATCACAACCAGCATGTCTGTACCCCCACTCAAAACTGTCCCCACCACTTTTTAAAACAAAATGACGCCAACATGCTACGGCAGTACCATGGAATTTTCTTATACCATGTATATAGTAATCAGTCAGTACCATGGTATAAATCAAATACCAGGTAATTACCATATGATATCCTCACTGTAACAAGGTACTGCCACAGTACTTTTTGTAAGGGTGCTTTCTACATTACTGTAAATATTTAAACTATTACTGTAAATATTTAAACTATTAATAAATGTTAGATATTCTCCAAACTCAGTTTGGAAAGTTGAAAAAGTAAAAGTAGCACTGGAATACTGAAGGCTTCTAGAAATCATGACATTGAGTAAGGTCTAATATGTGTCAGTGCATTCAGCCTCAACTCACCTGCTCTTTGAGTTCGTCAATCGTTCTCTCAGCCATCTTCATTTCCTCCTGTAGTTTCTCTTTCTGAGATCTTAGAGCATCCAATTCAAAATTCTTCTTCTCCATTTGTTTCTGGAGCTTTGAGTGCTCTTGTTTCTCTGATGCAGACAAGTCACGCATCCTAAAGCACATAGAAGTTGACATTATTGGTTCATTGATTTTCACAGAGCACATTCAAATAATTGAGCTCACTCTCACCATTGAATACAGTCTCACCTTACTAAAGCCTCCTTCAGACGAGCATTCTGCTCCTCTAACTGTTTCACATGGTAACTAGAAGCTGCTCCATCAGAGCCTGCAGGCAAGTTATCATGGATCAATAAGCACCTATGGTTGGATTTATTAACTTAAATATTGATGTGCGCAAGTGTGTACCTTTTTCCTCTATTTCATGTTTGAGTATCTCCAAGTCCATAGTAAGTTCCTCTACTTTCTCTTTCAGGGTGTCAGCCTCCTGTTGCAGTGACTCCGCCCTCTCTTCAGCCATTTCCTTATCCAGTGTAGCCATCTCAATGGCATCTGCTGTATCTGCCATCTCCTCCATGTAGCGCTCTTTAGCTTCAAGAGCTTCCGTAGATTCCTACAAGACAGAATCTGCCAGCTTTAGTATTCAAACACTGACACTTCTCATAGTCTGAACCAATTTTTGGAAGTAGAAGTAAACATTATACCTTCTTGGCCTCCTTGAGTTGTTTCTGCAGGTCATTTTGTTGTTCTTGCATCTTACTCTTCCACTCCTGCAGCTGCTCCAGCTGAATCTTGTGCTTCTCAAGCTCCTTCAGTTTTGCCTTGTCCTCTGTCCTCTTTATCTTCAGAGTCTCCAACTTTTCTTCCAGATCCTTCACCTGGACACGCAGTGTCTCCTCTTCCTGCAAAAAGCTTGTTAGTCTGTTATGGAAACACGTTGACATGTGCGCCTCACATTTTGGCAAACTACCTTTGACTTGGCCCAGGATGCAATGAGGCAAAAGTGATAACTGTATTTTTGCATATGATCATGTGTGACAGAAATTATCTCACTTTGTTTTGACCTGGGATGTGAAGAGCTCCAGGTGAGGGGAGGGTTCCTACAGGTGAAGGTATGACTGGAGCAGCTAGTGGTGTTTGAGCAGGTGTGCTTGGTTCACTGCTGCTCATCTCTCCTGCAGAGGCTGAGCCAGAGCCCACCTTCACCCCCACCCCTGTCCGTGTTTGCTGAAAGAGGGACACAGATAATTGACAACATGCTAACTTCTTTTGATTTATTGTGATACCAGAGTAAATTGCTAAAATATAGGTGATAAAATCCAATCATAAAAGCATCAAATCATAAAAACTTACAGTTAATTTGCCATAACTAGTTTCAGTGTCTAATTTGTGTATATATTAAGTGGCCCCAAAAAGTATTTAGACACATTAGTCACACTTAATCTATTAATAAATCTATGAAATTCAAAATTGCATTAGATACAAAATATTAACATCTGTGGCATCTGCAAGCAAATTGTACTGGACCTTTTCACAGAACTAACTTTGGCGTTTAACCAGCTGGTCTCTATATATATACACACATCATTTCATTTATTTTTTATACCCATTTCTCCCAATTTGGAATGCTCAATTCCCACTACTTAGTAGGTCCTCGTGGTTACTCATCTCAATCCGGGTGGCGGAGGACAAGTCTCAGTTGCTTCTGCTTAGCTATATTATTATATTAAAATGGTCTTAATAGAATATTTAATAAAATTAATAAAGAAATCTAAAGAGTATCAATTTGAATAAAGAATAGATATTACATGAAATTTGAGAGGGCGACAGGAAGCAGCAGGGATCGGGGAAGCAATCACAAGCTAGGACTCAAACTTAGGTCGCCTGTGATGGTCCTGCACTATACAGTATGTCGGAGTACTGCCCACACAGCTACAGTTTCAATTTGACATTTTTAAGTATGACTTAATTCCAAATAGGTTTTGGGGCAACTGTATATACACACACACACATACAAACACACACAGACAAGGAAAACTGCTGAACACAAAGCTCCACTGATGATATAAAAATCTGCAAATCTTCTTTCACATGATCTATCAAACACATATGCTCACACAAATAAGAAATACAGGCCACAGGACTGAGCTTACCTTAGGCTTTCTGGCCATGGTCTGAGGAGAGAAGACACATGTACACAGATATATGACCACCATCGGTCAGTAAAAAGAAGAGGAAAGAAGAACAGGAGAGAACAAACCAATAGTGATGATTAGCAACAATAAAAAGGGCACATTAAGCACTATTCAAGGAACATTCTGGGTTAAATACCAATAAATCTGAATGTGTGGCATGCTGTTGGTTACTACAATCGCACAGTGACCCATAGATTTCAATTATAAGTGCATAACTTCCAACATATTTTATGTCTTTTTTTAAAAGAGATAAAAGTCTAAATTATTTTCTGTGGTAATCGACAGAATCAAAACCAATTCTGGTGATGGAGTTTAATACATTTTTATCCCAAAATATTCTTTTAATGATGCTACGGAATATTCCTGATCATACATACTGTCAAGGGCATAGAAGTAATTTTTTATCCCCTTTTCTCCCAATTTGGAATGCCCAATTCCCACTTCTTAGTAGGTCCTTGTGGTGGTGCAGTGACTCACCTCAACCCGGGTGGCGGAGGACAAGTCTCAGTTGCCTCTGCTTCTGAGACCGTAAATCCACGCATCTTATCACATGGCTCATTGTGCATGCGCAGAGACTCACAGCATTCTCCGCGATCCATGCACACTTTACCACGTGCCCCATTCAGGTTACTCCATGTGACTCTACCCTACCTAGCAACCGGGCAAATTTGGTAGCTTAGGAGACCTGGCTGGAGTCACTCAGCACACCCTGGATTCAAACTCGTGACTCCAGGGGTGGTAGTCAGCGTCAATACTCACTGAGCTACCCAGGCCCCGCGTAACAGTAATTTTAAAAGTGTGTGTGTGTGGCACAGATGTCAGTATGTGGCTCACACAGACCCAACACTTACAGTGCAGTATTAATATATATTACAGTATATAGTAAAGTTTGACATAAGTATTACATTCATATATACATATTATATACTTATAATATTTGTAGTATTTTAAAGATTAAATTATTGCAAATTAAATTATTGCAAATGTTGCCAAATTAGCTGCAAAAATAAAGGGTGCCTTGTGGAGCACAATAAAAGACTGAGCACTAGCTGGTCCTGAATAAATTATTTAATCAATTACAATAATGACAACTGTGCATGTGCACAATTTTATTTTTGACTCTGTGCTTGTGCATTGTGGGATTTACATGTATCCAAGTGGCTCGAGTGTTTTGACTGTTCACCAAAATGTGTTCAGATCCATTTAATGATTCATTCAGTGGCCATTTCTGGTGATGCCAGAAGTTGGTGACAAATGATTGTCTTGTGTGAAATTAGTTAGTCACTGAATCAACAAATCAAAAGTTTGCAAAAAATGTTAAAAAAGAAAAGTAAAAATGTTAATCCTTTAAAATAAGTATGTCTACAGACATTAGAGACTTTAGTAGAGGTTTTAAGCATTATAAGAGCTAAGCAAATCTATCATTTCTCTACAGTTTGTGAGCTGCTGAGCATGACTTGTATCAAAAGACAACAATAATATTCTTATAATAATTATGAGTTTCAATAATATCTGCACATTTTCATGTATTAAAAAGTGTGTCTACATACAGTATCTAATTTACTTCAGTAAACTTCATGTGTTCTAAGAATACAGTAGATCTATCTTTTTTCCCTACAGTTTGTCGACTGCACACCAACATAGAGGTAAAAAAAACAGGAGCTGATATTACAAATAGCTTTACATATTTATTACAGATCTAGTAATCTGCTTAAATTGACAAAAACAACTATTACCTCACAAACATATTGTAAAAAGCCTAACTTAATGAAGACTGGTGCTGATATAAACTCCACTTACAATGTGTGCTTAAAAGAAGGATTGTCCTTTGTTTTTTGTTTTTTTCTGAAGTGCATTTCACGTAATGCTGCCAATCAAGAATGATATGCAATAAATAACTCTCATTTGATTGTTCCTCATCTCTAGATGATTAATTTAGATCTACATCAATGCCAATAAAAAACATGGATAAAGGCGCATTGTTGAAAGCAACTTTGTAGAAATGAACGGAGCCTCGTTGATTAGACTGTCTCACTGAAGGCCTACTACATAAAGGTTTGTTTCAGCCCATGAAATTCCCCTGTGATTGGCTGTGATTGCGACAATGTAATGTTTGGGTGTATTTTCACAGAGAGGTACATTTTCAGCAATTAAAACCTTCAGTTTCACTGTTCCTCATACGGAGCTAACGTATATTTTGGAAGACTTTAAATGCATCAGTTTGGTAAGTTATTTTGACTACTTGTATGTACTTGTTATGTCTTTAATTGAATTGGTTGGTTATATTCTTGTTATATAAGAGGTTAGGTTTAGGGATGGGGTTGGGTTGGGTTAAGGGATCTTAAATAGTAATACGATTGCATAATGTAACTAAACTTCTATTTAACCTGTGCAATAAATCCAAAGATTGCAGAGCATGTGATGGAATCATCCGAACTGAGGTAAGAACGGCATGACAATGATATTTTGATGATGCAGGCAAAACGTATGGTGATATTTTGGTAATGAGACTGCCAACAGATCATGAGACTGATCACAACAGTTCCAAAAGTGTCAGTGTGAGCCTCTATGAACCTTTACATATTTCTCTCACTGTAAGTTGTCGCTTTTCCCTTTGCACATGAACGTTAAAGCAACTAACCCACGACTCTCTCTGGCTATGTGTCTGCCTGCGGCGCACAACGCCTGGCACCAACTGGGACAAACAAGTGTACTCACTAACATTGGAAAGACATTCAAGCATGCATAATACAGCAAAATACAGTAGTAATCCCAACAATTCCATCGCAGACAAAA